>NW_006408603.1:7998858-7999925 GCF_000296735.1 Chrysochloris asiatica
TGTTCTTAAGGTTCATCCATGTTAGGAAGTGGCATGCAGCTTCCTTGTTATTTTTCAATGTAGCATAGTACTCCATTGTGTGTATGTACCACAGTTTGTTTATCCGTTCTTCAGTTGATGGGCACTTTGGCTGTCTCCATCTTTTTGGCAACTGGTTTTTAATGTAGGCCTGGAAAAGCAGTCTGGGTGAATCTACAGTGTTGCAGTTGACAACACTCCAGGCCCTAGCCTAACCTTAGGCCAGACTAAGCCTTTATTCCTAGCCCTAGCCTAACCCTAGGTAGGAATGGAAGAACTTATCTGGGTCCCTAACACCTTCCTGCAGTTTCCTAGGTGGTTATACAGAAAGCCCGAGAGGACTTCATCCTTGGACTGATTGAAGGGACCTCCTTTTTTGCAGGCCATAGACCCCAAGAATTTAAACATTTTCATGGGACTCTTAAAAGAGGGTTTTGTCTTTCCAACATTCCCCCATCCCCCAGGAGGTGATTGATGAGGATCCCAGTGCAAACTGGGATTAAATATAAGGTACACATTCAAACCCATCGAAAAAGCAAATTCATTGTTATTGAGTTGATTCTGACTTATAGTGATCCTTTATAAGGTGTCTGAGGCTACAAATCTTTACGGAAGCAAACAGCCTTATCTTTCTTCTGCAGAGTGACTAGTGGGTTTGATCTGCTGACCTTATGGTTAGCTGCTCAATGCCTAACCCACAGCACCACCAGGGCTCCTTACCAATTCAAAGCAAGTGCTTTTAATTCATTCAACATTTATTGAGTCCCTACTTAATACTGGGAATGTTAATAATTCAGTCTTTGTTCTTAAGCTTTTCAAGAGACAGAGGTCTGTCAAAGTACAATTTTCAGAAAATTAAAAACATGAGTCTTATATAGCTATAGAATGAACATGTGTCAAAGAATTTATTGAATTCATTAATTAATGAGGGACCTAATATATGATGATGAAGTGAGCATTTGAGGAACTGGATTTAAAATAAAGGCATGTGTGTATGTATGTGTGTGTGTGTATATATATATATATATATATATATATATATATATATA
>NW_006408603.1:8003643-8006100 GCF_000296735.1 Chrysochloris asiatica
TCACAGCCCGATTCGTAACCACTACGCTACCAGAGCTCCTTTTATTAGGGAAGTTTTATTCTAACAATTTTTTGACAGTGTTTTCTATGTTTTTGTTTTTGTGTGTGTGTGTCTTCCTGTTGTGGAATTCCTATTTCACGTAAGTTATTCCTCTTGATAGTATCCCACATGAATGTTAGGCTTTCTTCAAATGTTTTTTGTTCTTTCTCTGATTGTTCCTCTAGCAGATAAATATTGAGAGATTTTTCTTCAGGCTCAGTAATTAGACTTTCCAATAATTCAACTCAATTTCTTAACCCTTTCAGTGTATTCCCTATCTCTGAAGTCCTAGTGTTAATCTTCTGGCTTTCTAATTGCTGTTTTAATATAGTTCTCATTTTAAAAATTATTTTGTCAGTTTGTTTCCTGAAAATTTTTCCCATAGTTTTGTCTAAATTTTCCTTGATTTTATCTGTAGTTTTATCAATCTTTTTCTCAATTTGTTGTTGTTGCCTAATTAGTATTCTTTAAGATTCATTATCAGGTAGTTCCAATACCATTTCTGGTATTATAGTTTCTAACTCTGTATTTGGTCACTTGTGTGAGGCACTCTGTCTTGTTTCTTTGTGTAAGCTGAAATTGTTTTCTCTGAGACATTGTAGTGTTGTATTTACATTTGATTGATGATTGTATAATGGTGTATTCTCAGGCACTCATCACCTGGTGGATGTGCTAGAGACTGTACGTATGAACACAGTTCTCTCTTCACTATTTATGTAGCATAGTTCAGAAACAGAGACACTATGCCCGCTGCCCAACCCCAGGCAGAACAGAGGACTGGCCATGTCCCCCGGCTACCAGGAGGGTACTGGAACAAGAGAGAATTGCACCTATTTGCTGCAAACCTCCAGCTGTATCCTGTGCCCAGTTGCTCACAAAACTCAAGATGGCTGTGCCATGCTGTTTCATGCCAGCTGACAATCCACTTGTTTTTCTTCTCTTTCACTGCTCTTACTGAACTTCTTCTTCCTGTCCACACTTAGTCCACCTCTCTGTCCTATCCTCTGATGCATACGTCTCCAGGATCACCAACTGTATCTGTTTCACTTGTCCTCTCATGTCTGTTACAAAGAGTCAACTGAGTGCATCTGCTTACTCTGCCCCAGGACTAGCAACTGGTTTTTGTTTTGTTTTTCTGTCTTCACTGTTATTCTTTATTTTTGCCGAGAACATACACAGTAAAACATACATCAGAACTCAACATTTTTGCATGTATAAATCGATGACACTGATTATATTCTTTGAGTTGTACAACCTTGCTCACTCAACTTTTATGAATTGTTCCTCCCCATGAACATAAACTCATTGCCCCTAAGGTTCCTATCTAATCTTGTTGTTGTTGTCAATCTGATCGAATGCAGATCTTAAAAGAGCTTAATGCTCAAGGCAGGTATTCTTTTTTTTTTCCTTTTATTGTGTGATAGTTTACATGGGGGAACATTAGCTCCACACTCATTCTATCATACATCGTTTCATTGCCATAGTTACCATCCTGTCCATGCATCATCACCCAACCAAAGGTTATCCCCCCACCCCCACCCCGAGTCCTCAGCACACAGCTCCCTTCCCTCCCTGGATCTCAAGTCCTCAGCCACTCCATCTCTTCATGTCATCCTCTCTGTCTCCATCTCAGCCCTCGGTGCTTCTCTGGGTGGGGTCCCGATCTCTGTTCTTCTCCAGTGATGGTCCCAGGGGCCTTCACACCTAGACTGAAACGTCAATCACATCCCTCCTTGCTATAAAATATCCACCTTTACCTTTCCAGTCCTCACAATCCATCCTGATAACAATTATTCACCCCTGCATCACAAGAGACCCATCCACATTTCTTTTCTTTTCATCAGCCCTTCCTAGACAGGTTGGATATTACTCACTTGAGACTCCACCCTCCTCCCTGCCCTGTCAATCCAGATTCCCTCTTGAAAGTTTGTAAGCCAGTCACTTCTTGCCTTTGTATCCCTCCCTCCATTTTGGGTAGCCAATGTTCAAGTTGCCCATCCCTATACTGGACATATTGTAACCTCTTTTTAGGTATTCCAGTCAGTTCCAGGCAGAAGATGGACTTATAAGCTTTCTATGATGGTATTTCTGGTTATTCCTCCCTCTACTCTCCCGTGACTGTTTTATAATATAATGCATGGAAAACCAAGGTTCAAGAGTCAGCCAAGCATCTCAACATTATTCTCCCCCTTTCCCCATTCCAACCATGTCCCAGTCTCTGTATCCCAGAGCCCTGTTGTTCCAAGGCTGTGCCTACATCATTTATTACCTCTGTCCCATTTAGCTCATTCCTACCTGTCTGTTCTCCCATCTGCTTTGTTCCTCTATTCCCCTCTCCCTCCTTGTGTATTGCCCCCCTCCCCAACACCCAAGCTATCCCGTGTCTGTTCCCTGCCCTGTGCTCCACCTTCCCCTCCC
>NW_006408603.1:8007985-8031376 GCF_000296735.1 Chrysochloris asiatica
CGGTTCCGACCCATAGCGACCCTGTATAGGGTTTCCGAGGGTGTAAATCTTTACGGGAGTAGAAAGCCTCATCTTTCTCCCGCGGAGCAGCTGTTAGTTTCGAACCGCTGACCTTAAGGTTCACAGCCCAATTCGCATGTATGTTCTTTAAATTTTTCTAGAAGCCACACAGGACCCTGGTGGCACTTTGGTAAAGCTCACTGTTATTCTAAAGGTTCGACTCCACCTGCAGCTCCAAGGCAGAAAGATTAAGCAGTCTGTTCATGTAAAGACTATTGTTGTTATTAGGCGCCATGGAGTAGTCTCCTACCCATAATGATCCTATGCACATCAGAATGAAACCCTGCCCAATCTTGCACCATCCTCACAGTTGTTGTTATGCTTGAGCCCATTGATACTGCCACTGTGCCAATCCTTCTCTTTGGGAGGTTTTCTTTTTCACTGATCCTCCACACTACTAAGCATGATGTCCTTCTCCAGGGACTGATCCCTCTTGATAAGATGTCCAAAGTATTAATAAAAGGCTAACTCTTGCCATCCTGACTTTTAAGGAACATTCTGACTATACTCCTTCCAACACAGATTTGTTTGTTCTTTGGGCAGTCCATGGTACTTTTAATATTCTTGTCCAACACCATAGCTTAAATGCATTAATTCTTCTACAGCCTTCCTTATTCACTGTCCAGCTTTCACATGCATATAAGGTGATTGAAAATACCATGATGTGGGTCAGGTGCACCTTAGTCCTCAAGCTGACGTCTTTGTTCTTCAACACTTTAAAAAGGTCTTGTGCAGCAGATTTGCCTAATGCAATACGTCATTTGATTTCTTGACTGCTGCTTCTGTGAATGATGATGGGGGATCCAAGCAAGGTGAAGTGTTTGACAACTTCAATCTTCCTTCCATTTATCATGATATTACTTATTGGTCCAGTTGTGAGAATTTTTGTTTTCTTTACATTGAGCTGCAACCAAACAGATACTGATAAAGATCAAAGACCATACATGGTCTTTGATCTTTATCAGTATGTATTTTAAGTCCTCTTTGCTTCCAGCAAGCAAGGTTGTATCATCTGTATATTGCAGGTTGTTAATGAGTCTTCCTTCAATCCTGATGCCACGTTGTTCTTCATATAATCCACCTTCTTGGATAATTTGCTCAGCATACAGATTGAATAAGTATGATGAAAGAATCTAACCCTGGAACACACCTTCCTAATTTTAAACCATTTAGTATCCCCTTGTTCTGTTCAAAAGACTGCCTATATCCATGCACAGATTCCTCATGAGTGCAATTAAGTGTTCTGAAATACTCG
This sequence comes from Chrysochloris asiatica, assembly GCF_000296735.1. Classification (NCBI taxonomy): domain Eukaryota; kingdom Metazoa; phylum Chordata; class Mammalia; order Afrosoricida; family Chrysochloridae; genus Chrysochloris; species Chrysochloris asiatica. Next base: position 8,009,301 of record NW_006408603.1, read on the forward strand.
TTTTCCTTGGTGTTATCCATAGCTTTCCGAGATCCACACATTTAAAAACCTTTGCGTTAGTCAACAAGTATATGTATACATCTCTCTGGTATGCTTTGCTTTCAGCCAAAGTCCGTCTGATGTCAGCAATATTTGTCATTCCACGTTCTGCTTCTGAATCCAGCTTGAATTTCTGGCAGTTCCCTGCCAATGGATTGTCTTTGAATTACCTTCAGCAAAATTTTATTTGCATATGATATTAATGATATTGATTTTTATTTCATTTGGTCACTTCTCTTTGGAATGGGCACAAGTATGGACCTCTTCCAATCAGTTGGCCAGGTAGTTGTCTTCCAAATTTGTTGACATAGATGAATGAGTGCCTCTAGTGCTGCATCAATTTGTTGAAAGATTTCAATTTGTGTTCTGTCAATTCCTGGAGCCTTGTTTTTTGTCAATGCCTTCAGTGCAGCTTGGACTTCCTCCTTCAGTACCATTGGTTTTTGATCATATACTACCTCTAGAAATGATTGAACATCAACCATTTCTTGTTGGTACAGTGATTCTGTATATTCCTTCCATCTTCTTTTGAAGATTTCTGCATTACTCAGTATTTTGCCCATAGAATCCCTCAGTATTTCAAGTTGAAGCTTGAGTTTTTTCTTCAGATTTTTTAGCTGGAAACATGCCAAGCATGCTCTTCCCTTTTGGCTTTCTAACTCCAGGTCTTTGCTCATCTCATTATAATATTTGACTTTGTCTTCTTGAGCTGTCCTTTGAAACTTTCTGCTCAGGTCTTTTACTTCCTCATTTTTTCCATTCGCTTTAGCATCTCTGTGCGAGAGAGCAAGTTTCAGAGTCTCCTCTGACATCCATTTTGGTTTTTCCTTTCTTTCCTGTCTTTTTTAATGAGCTTTTGCTTTCTTCCTGTATGATGCTCTTGATGTTATCTCACAGCTCTTCTGGTCTTCATTCATTAGTGTCTAATGCGCCAAATCTGTTCTTGAGATGGTTTCTAAATTCAGGTGAGATATGTTGAACATCATGTTTTTACATTCATGGACTTGTAAATTTTTTCTTCAGTTTCAGTCTGAACTTGCATATGAGCAATTGACGATCTGTTCCACACTCTGCCCCTGACCTTGTTTTGGCTGATGACTTCCCACAGATGTAGTCAATTTGATTTCTGTGCATTCCATCTAGTGATGTCCATGCATATAATCACCTTTTTTGTATTTTAAAAAGGGTATTTTTCAGACCTGTAAAGCTTAAATCAATCAAAATCAAACCCACTGAGTTGATTCTGACTCAAAGTGACCCTATGTAGAGTTTCTGAGACTGTTAATCTTGATGGGAGCAGACAGCTTCATCATTCTCCTGAAGAGCAGCTGAAGGGTTTCAACTGCCAACCTTGCAGTTATCTGCCCAATAGCCTAGGAAATCCTATGGGGGAAGTTCTACTCTGTCCTGTAGGATTGCTATAAGGCAGAATCAACTCAACAGCACATGACAATGACAACAGTTGTTCTTATGTGTCGTTGAGTTCATTCCAACTCATAGAGACCCCGTACAGGGTTTCCAAGGAGCAGCTAGTAGGTTTGAGCTGCCAACCTTGTGGTTATTAGTCCAGTGCTTATCCTACAGGGTCCCATCAACAGTGGTCACATTTTTAAAAGTAAAAATAAATAGATGAAATGCATTTAGATACTCTATTTTATTTAACTCTATACATCAAAAATATTTTCACTTTAACATAGCCATGTTTCAAGTGTTCAATTGCCATTGGTTGATAGCATAGTTTGAGAGAATTCATCTTTGTGTGGGTGTGTTAAATAAAGCTTCAGCATCACACTGAAGGGACAGTCAGTCATTCTCTTGGCCATACCTAAATTTTGAATATGTCTTTTCTTAACATCTCTGTGATAGTTAAGGTTTTGTAGAAACTTGGCTGGGCCAAGAGTCTCAGTGACTTAGTGGTTAAGATGTCATTATTATGTCCTTGATGATACCTAATATAATATAATCAATGCCATAATATGATCTGATGTGATTAGCCCTGATCTGATAGAATTATCCAATGGGCTGTAAACCCTCACTTCTACGATACTAATGAGGTCATAGGCAATCTCCATGATTTGTATCTTGTATCTTGAGCCAATCTGTTTTGATATATAACAGGAGAGAGAAATTTGAGGAACCCACTGCCACAAAAATGAAGAGCCAGGAGTGGCGTGTGCCTTTGGACGTGGGGTCCCTGCATTGTGAAACTCCTAGATGCATAGGAAGATGGATGCTAAGACACATGCAGATCTCCAAGAAATTCTGGGCCTACATATACTGAAAGGTGACAAAGACCTTTCCCCAGAGCCAGTGCTCTCTCGCAAATGGTGAGAGAATAAATTTCTATTTGTTAAAGTCACTCACTTGTGGTATTTCTGTTATAGCAGCAGTAGACAATCTCTAACTACGTCTCTATGACCTACTTGGTAGGGGCTACAGGAAAGGGAAGTCCAAGCTATGAGCCTAAAAAGACGTGCAGATACGCATTTCAGGTAAGACATGGTCTTATCAAGGTGTTTCAAGAACTGTGGGAAAACACAATTCTCCTGGGTGGGTAAGTCAAAAGGTAGAGAAAAGGCAGGGGATTCTGCAAGCAAAGAGAACAGTGCTACCAAAAGCCTGAAAATGTCCAAGTTCAAGAGCAGTCATTTGGGTGTAGTTGGAGCAGAGGGTGTATCAGAAGGGATGGACCAAAGCCTAGGACTAGGTAGCAAAGAGTCTTGGGATGCTGTGCCAAGCCATGTCAAGTTTATCCCACAGGAAAGCAAGCATCAGTGAAGGGCTTTTAGTAAGGAGGGGCATGACCAGACCTGCCTCTTAGGAAAATCCTTTAAGCAGTTGTTAGCCCTGTGGCTGGTGGAATCTCTTCCAACTCCTTACCCTCCTATCACCCCATCTGTGAATGGGGATGAAGTTTGGGTCTTGGTTGGGAGCTAAAAATACTTTCTCAGAGCATCAAGTTACAGATGTGATGCCCAACCCGAGAGTGAAGAAAGCATAGATAACGGGAACAAGGTGGCTTCTGAGGTCAGATCTTTTCCTGATCTGAAAAAGCTGGGACTTCACAGGCTGCAAGATAACATTTATGGATTAAGGATTTATAGCTGAGCTGGCCAGGTTTGTTTGGGGCCAGGTTTGAGGCAAGAGAAATCCCAGCATGGCATTAACTCAGCCACTGGCCAAGTAAAACAAAAAATGAGACTACCTTGAACTGTTTTATCCCCATCATCTGGATGGAGATAAGAGTGGCTTTGATTTCTCTTGCCCTTTACATCTGAGAAACTCAGAGTACTTTATCAGTACTCCCTGAGATGCTGGTCTCTAATTCCTGCAGGAGGCAGGTCAGACAAGTGCAGGTAAAGCTGGGACAAGCACAGACTCCTTAATTCTCCAAAACATCCCCCTTGACCCCCCACCTTATCAATGTCACAGAAATGGAGGCTGACTTGCTTTATTTCTAGTTCTACCTTAAGACGAAATAAGTGTACAGAACAGGTGTCTTTAGACTGGGAGCCTGGTACCAACAGGAAGCAGAGAGGGCATGTAGGGAAGGATTCTGTAATCAATTCATCTCTTCTGATGGTGTGTGCAGTGAGAACAGGGGATCAGGGGTCTTAAATCAGCTTCCTCCTCTCTGATTTATTTCTAAGTGGCTAGTCTGAGACGACAGTAGACTCTAGGATCCTATTTCTGCTTGGGGTTTTATAATCACCTTGTGCAGGTCTAACCATCCTGTGAAAACAGGAAAATGCAGATCTAGTTTCCTTGGAGCAAAGACTTCCCCTGACTTCCTACACTTTTTGCCATGAGCTGATCACTAGATGGGGTCTTGTGTGAATGCCTTCTGCTGACAGGGAGGGGATCAGTGAGAACACTGATGCCCAGAGCAGCAACGAAAACTGGGTTAGAACTTGGGGAATGGACCCACGTCTGCCAGTTCCCAGCCTCATGCTTAGGAAGGGGTTCTATAAAATGTCACATGTGGGGTTAAAGCAAAAATTCATTTTTTGGGTGATCTTTATCATTTTTCCGAATACCAGATATGGGTTTGGTTGCCTCAACCTAACATAAACTGTTAGCACTGAAGTTGAGACCTAGTTACTCGGGTCCCATCTGTTGTCTACCAGACCTAACCCATCAGCCCCAGGCCCCTCATGAAGAGGTGTGTTCTTTCTCACCAATTTAGATTGCTTTGAAGGTCCTTTCCTCGAGTGTTGCAAACAGTTAACATGCTCAGGTTCTAACCAAAAGGTTGGGGGTTCAAGCATACCCAGAGGTACCTTAGAAGGAAACCTGGAAATCCAATTCTGAAAAATCAGTCATTGAAAACTCTATAGAGCACAGTTCTACTCTAACACACTTGGGGTCTCCATGACTAACAATCAACTGAATAGCAACTGGTTGGCTGGTACCTAATAAACTTGGGAGAGGTCATGGAGTATAGCAAGAAAAGAAAGGAGGAAGGAAGAAGGAAGGAAATGAGAATTGATGAAGTGTTAGCTACTGAGCTGAGTAGGGACATGGGATCTCATCTGAGACTTGTAAGAACTTGCTAAATTGAGGGACATTACTCTCATGTTTACAAATTGAGAACTGCAGCTCAGCTGAGTTAAGCTGCTAAAGATTACATAGCTGGTGACAGACACAGGTTAGAGTTTAGGCTCCCTAATTCTGTCCACATTCAGTCTGAATTGAGCAGATCTGCCCTCTGGAGAAATCAGTGATGAAGCAATAGCACCAAAGTGAGGAGAACTCCTTGGGCTAAGCTGACAAAAGCCACCAGGGACCATCTGGCTCTAGTGACCTTCATAGCCACTGCTGGTCCCAATTCTGACCCCTAGGCCAGTGGTTCTTCATGTTTGGGCTTGTGGGACAAACCCCTGTAGAATCTGATGAAAGCTCTGGATCCTTCCTCCAGAAAATTCACCCACAAATACGTTCAGTCTTGCCTAAGACTTCACAGGGTCCAGAAGTGGTGGCTCAGTAGAAAAATTCCCGGCTTTCATGCGAGAGATCAGCTTGATTCCTGGCCAATGCACCTTATGCATAACTACCACCTGTTTGTCAGTGGGAGCTTGCCTCCTGCCTGCTATGATGCTGAACAGGATTCAAGACTAAGCAAAACCATGAAGAAAAGCCTGGTTACCAACTTTCTAAAACCAGACAATGAAAACTCTATGGATCCCAGCGGTCCAAGCTGCAATGGATCATGGGAATGGTACAGGTCTGGGCAGCATTTGTTCTGTTGTGCACGAGGTCACCATGAGTTGTCCCTGAGAGCTGCCAATTCTTTTAGCTGAACAGTCTCCATGGGGGTTTCTGTGGAGAAAGAGAAAGGGTTGGGAGAATGGAGGAAGGCAGAAACAAAGTGGCATGGGAGGGGAGGAGAAGAAGAAAAATGAAGGTGTCATAGGAAGTCAGGGAAGGAGCCAGCCTGTGTCAGAGCCTCAGGTGGTCCTGGCACCTCTGTGAAGTCATCAAAAGGGGTGGTGGAGATAGGTCCTCACACACAGGCTAGTCCTGACCCAGACAGGAAGGAAATGGATTTTGTCTTAATAAGGGAAAGTGGTATTCAATTCCACAGTTCATGGATTCCTGCTAATTCTTCATTTGAAAAGTGGATTAAGATCCTTTCCCTCAAACCACCAGCATCCGCAGTTAGAATAAAAGCGCAGAGTGATCTTGGTCTCAAAGAAACCCAAGCCTTCTAACTGCCAAGTATGGGGTGGCGCCAGGCTAACCCAGCCACCCTGCCGACCTGTTAAAAATAATGATTACATAAAGAAAGCATCCCCAGAAAAAGAACCCGGACTAATCTGTGCTGGACTGGAATCAGCGCCTCCTGTCCTGACTTACCTCTGAGGGGAAGTGATCCGTTTCTTCCTTGAATTGCTCCCCAATTCTGTTCATTCACATGCTTGCTCAGCAGACACCCAAACAGAGCCTTTTGGGTTTGCCCAGCTGTTCTATTCCCAGCCTGTTTGGTTCATTTTAGTCCCCACAACCTTGGCCTGCTGGGTGGCCTGGCCCCTCCTTCCTCCCTCCCTTTTCCATCTCCCCTCTTCCTCTTCCCCTCCCTCCTCACTTTCTTTCTTCTCCCTCCTCTCCTTCTTCCCCCCTCTCCTTCTCTTCTTCCTCTTCATCTGAGATCTTGGACTTCCTCTCACCTCACTGCCTTCTTGATTCCCATTCCTGTGGCTCACAAGTGTGTATAGAAAAGACTTGGAAGCAGCTCCCCACCCCTGGGCCTTAGAGCAGAGAAGAGGAATGGATGGTGGTGGGCCTAGAGAGCAGACAGTTCTGTGAGCTTCTAACCCCTTACAGCTCTGGGAAGCAAGCACCCAAATACCACTACTTCCAGGTCACCCTAGGGAAATGGCCACACCAGTGAGGCATCTCATGATCATGAATGCCTGAGGCTCTGCCTCCAGCTGGACTTGGCCTCCATCCCATTATCCCAAGGGGTTCCTGGGAAAGAGTTTCTAGTGCCTTCTGTTGTGGAAGTCAGGGCACCCTCGTCCCCCTACTCTCTTCCCCAAACTGTTCTCTAAGTATAAATAAGGAAGGACGCACATTCAGCACCATTCCTCTGCCTGGGTCTAGGTGGCCGTTTCACATACTCCACAACCTCCATTTACTCTTCTCAGTAAAACCTGCAGAAGATGTATCATTTTCCTCATTTCACATGCTCAGAGAGGTTAAGTCATTCGCCCAAGGTCACAAAACTCATAAACAGTGAAGCAGGTGGTAGCCAGAATGCTAGCTGGATGTGGGCAGTGAGTGATGACCCAATGGCAGTATTGCTAGGTGCTAGGAGCCACGTCCTGTCTGTGACTGTATTTGGCTGGATAGTAAGTGATCTAACAAACCAAATCAAAGCCAAACAAAAAAACCAAGCCCACTGCCCTGAATCCATTCTGACTGATAGCCACCCTCTAACTCACCAGCTGCTCCTTGGAGACCCTATACAGGGTTGCTATCAGTCAGAACCGACTCAACTGCACTTCACAACAACTACGAAAGTATATAGCATTTCCAAGGCTGTAAATCTTTATGGGAGCAGATAGCCTCATCTTTCTCCAGCAGATCAACTGCTGACCTTGCAGTTAGTAGTCCAGTGCTTATTCGTTATTATTTCCAGAGTTACCTGTTCTCCACCATCCACACATTTTCTCATTTAATCTTCATAACTCCCTTATATGAAGACAAAACAAACAAACAAACACACCCCCAAAACCATTGCCATCAACTTACAGCAATCCTATAGAGGGTTTCTAACTTAGACTGTAAATCTTATAGGAGCAGACAGCCTCATTTTTCTTCTGTGGAGCTGTTGTTGGTTGGTTTGAACCGCTGTGGATTATCAGCTAAATACTTAACCCACAGCACCACCAGGAATCCTTGTTGGACGAGGACAAGGGAAGCTTTGCTCCCATTTTACAGATGTGGAATGTAAAGTCCAGTACTATTAAAGAACTGGCTCCAGCACCCACATGAACAATCTTTTCCAGCCTCTCTATGGCCCACAGCAGAAATTTTACCCCAGAACACAAACCTGAATGACCGGACGAGCATTCGGTGAGTTTCAGAGGGCATGAGATTTAGAAAAGAATATTCTTAATGAAGACTTGAAGAAGAAAGATGAAGAGAAAGTACAAATCCAGCTGTTGAGTGCATGGTTTTTCTGAGTGAACCTGATAGAATTCTGCAGCCATTTACACCAGGAAAGAAATACCCCAGCTGGCTGAGGGCTGGGAAGCTGGTGTAGCTGTGGCTGGCAGCACTGAGGGCACAGGGATGGGTGGGGTGGGAGGTAGGGAGAACATGGCTGGTACACAGTGAGGGGGGGTGGTAGAGTGAGAAATCTAGCACCTTAGGGAATCATTTGGGGCACATTTTGAGTCTAAGATCCATGGCCTGGATGTAAACCACAGAAGTCGGCAACGGGCAGCCAACTGATTATATTCATTCATTCATTTGTTCCCCATTGAGCTCCTGAACACTGAACCGAGGCTAGAGGAAAAAAGTAGTAATTAGCGAATTATCCATAAATAAGTAAATAAGCAACATGCAATCATTGTCATAAAAGCTATAATGAAGGAGTGTCCAAGATGCTGTGAGCACATAAAGAAGGGCAGAGGAATTCCATCTGAGAGAGTCCAGGAAAGCGTCTCAGAGGAGGGGATAGTTGAATGGGCCTTATGGGACCAGGAAACATTTGCCAGGCAGAGACATCAGTACTGGAGTGTGAGATGGGAGGGAGGGAAAATGGGAGAGTGAAGGCTCTTCCAGACAGTGGCGACTCCTGCTACATGCCTTTTCTGATTTCCTCTTTGTGTTCCATTTTCTCTTTTGTTAATCAGAGTCAGAACAGAATATCTTATATGACTTTGACCACTAATTTGTGCCACAAAAGGAGGCTCCTGCTTTCGTCATCCACTAAAAAAATAATAATTTAACCTTGGCACAAAGAATGTTTCACACACACACACACACACACACACACACACACACACACACAAAATTACTAGCCCACTTGGAACTCTCTAGTGCTAGTATTTCCTGTAACAGAGAACAAGAATTGTACTCCATAAGTTGAGAGAAGTTCTAACAGTTCTAGCTCTTGGGATATAAAATATAGATGGACTCCAGTTCATACTAAAGTGTGAATGACTCATATAAAAGCTTTCTTTTGTATAGAAGAGAAGATGCCACCTCTTCTGAAAAACTTTCCCAGCTGATGAGGGCAGAAGGACACTAGAAATGTGTGTGTTTAAGTGCCATTGACTCACAGCGCCCCTGTGTAATGCTTCCTAGGAGCAGCTGGTGGGTTTGAAGCACCAACCTTGTGGTTAGCAATCTAGTGCTTACCTTACAGCACCACATCAGGACTCTGTGTATGTGGGTGGCAGTAAAGAAATAGTAGTTAGTGAGAGTTCCCTGGCAGGGATGGGGAAGAGTGCAGAAAGAGAGATGGAGAGTGCTGGAGACCACCTTTCAAGTCCTGTCCAGGGCAGTTCAGTTTGTCACCTCCAACACTAAGTGCCAGAGGTAGAGTGATAGCTTTTGAGCCTTCTTACCTCCCCCTTATCCTTTCCACTCTGCCCCAGGCTCTCTGGTAACTGGTCAACTTGCTAGGAGCATAAACAGAGCTATACCCTCAGGGGAGGAGGAAGTCCTGGGGCTCTAGATTGGATGGAACTGGGGCATTAGGTAGGGGACTGGCCCATGGCCACTTAGTGCACCAGCAGGATAGCACAGATTGGCCACTGAGGCTGACTGGCCAGCAGCCCAGAGAGGGTTAAGGGCCCAGGAGCAGTGGTGTGGTTGTGGTGGCAGTGGCATTGGTGGTACTCCATAGCAACTCAGAAGCCACCACCCCAGGGAGGGTGGCTACCATGGCAACGGCTACTCTGGGAAGAGTTCCTCTGGGCCTTCTAGCCTCCTGGGCTGGCCCTCTGGTCTTCCCAAGGGGCAGCTGGCCCAGGCTGGGCGGTGAGGAGAAGCAGACACCTCCTCTCTGAACCTCACCTCTGGGACTGAGGACTGAGGACATGGAAGAAAGTCTGTTTGCATGAAACATTTGGTCACTGATATTGAATTTTAAGTTAATTGTCCTTGGACTTGGGGCTGAAGGGAGAAACAGAAGGGAGCAGGGAATCTCTAGGGATATCAGGAATGGAACTGTACCACAGGTAAAGGAATCCCCCAGCCCTGGTCCCTACAGAGGCCTCCTTAGGGACTGTCTGCCTGGCTGTCCCAAGGTCTGTGAGTCAGGATGCACTGGCTTGCCAAGCCTCACTCACTGGCATACCTAGAGGCCTGAGCAAGATCAGAGGTCTCAGAATTCAGGAAATAATGGGGGCACAGGGCTGGTGTTGCGGTCCATGCTGGGCCAGCAACTCCTGGCACAAGCATCTTTGGCCTTTCCCACTTCCTACCCCCACTTCCTCACGGCTTCTACCACCCTCTTCAATCCTCCCTCATCTTCCCCTTTCCTTTTTTATTTCCTCACTCTTCTTTTTTCTTTTCCCATCACTTTCTTCATTCATTTAATAAACATTTCTGATAGCCCCTGCTGTGCTTAGAGCCCTGGGCTGGGTCCTTAGAGGGAAGTCAGGGTGAATCAGCACCCTTGAGTAGCTTACAAAGTACCTACAATACTAGGAGGGAAACAGTAAATTCCAGAAGAAACTTTCCTTTCAGTCGCTCTCCTTCTCAGCCTTCCTCATTATTCTGACAGTTTCTCAGGCAGGAACTGCATAATGTAAAGGGAAGAGCTTTCACATCATTCCCAAAGGACTCCCAGAACTGTCCTAGAAGTGAGGTGCAAAAGTCAGCTGAAGGGATGGCATAGCACAGCAAATACTCTTGTCAAGCCATCTCCTGCCTATTCATTCATTCATGAAATATTTATTGAGCCCCCCCCCTCAAGCACAGCACGGTGCTAGGCCCTAAGAACTTACCATTTAATCAGGAGACCAGCAATAGCAAGTAAACAAATATATAACTGCAAAGAGTGTGAAGTATGACAAAGAAAAGGAATTGGTTGCAATGATGGAAAATAACAGGGGGCCATGCCTGAGGGGTAATTCAGTCAAACTGAAGGAGTTGGGAGTGAGGTGAGGGTGGGGTAAAACAGTCCCTGTGAGGGAAAGCCATGTTCAGAAACACTAGAGGTGGAAGAGACATTGGTGTGTGTGTGTGTGTGTGTGAGAAAGTGACAGATGAGTTGCTGGTTCATGGGGCTGAGGGGGTAGAGAGGCATGAATGAATTTCCAGATAGGAAGGGGCCTGACCAGCAGGGGCTTGAGAGCCCTCACAAGGAGTTTGGATTTTATTAGAAATGCAGTGGGAATCCAGCCACTGAGGGCTTTGAGCAGGCGAAACATGATCTGGTTTCTGTTTTAAGAAGCTCTCTGTCTGCTAGCTGGAGACTGGGTAGTGAAAGGGCAGATGGGATATAGGAGACAAGGAAGAGGATCAGCAGATACTGGTTGTGGTGGGGAAGTGAAGGGAGGGAGAAATGGAAACGATCGGAATGGATTTTGAAGCTAATGGTAGAATTCTCACCTCCCACGTGGGAGACCTGGGGTTTAAGTTTTCCGGCCAATGCATCTCATGTGCAGCTCCCATGTACACATATCGTGTACAGAAGATCTGCCAGTGAAGGCTGTGTGTTGCTCTGATGCTGAACAGGTTTCATTGGAGCTACCAGACTAAGATGGAGTAGGAAGAAGGGCCTTGCAGTCTACTTCCTAAAATCAGCTAGTGAAGACCCTGTGTGTTACAACAGTGCTATCTATCACCCAGCAACCATGGGGATGCTGCAGGTCTGAGCAGCATCTCATCCCATCCTGTATGGGTTTACCAGGAGTCCGGGGCCAGCTCAGTGGCAGTTAACACCATGAGATGGCAAACCTGTGAATGAGTTGTAACATGGGGCAAAGGGAAGTTTTCTTTTTCTTGGATGTGGGGAGGAGGAGGTTTTTTTGTTTGTTTTAAATGTCTCTCTTCCCCATCAGAGCAAAATCTCCATGAGGGCAGGGATCTTGGATGTCTTATCCACTGTTGTTTCCCCCAACAAAGTAAGTGCCTGGCCCTTGTAAACATTTAATAAAGATTTGGTAGGAAAAAAACCAGTGAGTTAATGAATAGGAAGGTGGCTTTCAGATGACACCTAAGTTTCTGGCTCAGCCTCAGGGTAGATGGTCACAGATTTAGAGGGGAGATCAGGAGACACAGGGTGAGATCAAAGCCCTGTGTGGGGAGAGTGGGGATGTCCCTGGAGGAGACATGCAGGCAGCATTGGATGAGAGTGGAAAGCAAGGGGGAAGGGGCTTGTCTGTTTGCTTCACGGTTGTATGCAGTGTTTGTAGAGCAATGCCTGGAATATACTGTTGTCGTTTGGTGCCCACCAGGTCTTTCTCCCGTGGAACTGCTGGGTGGGTTCCAACGACCAACCTTCAGGTTAGCAGTTGAGCTAACACCCCTCCTGGAATATAGAGGACCATAGAGGCTCAGTATGCATTTGTTGAATGAATGGAGCTGAGAGGGGAGTTCTGGGCTAGAATTATGTGGACATCACTAGCACCTGGAAGGTATTTAAGGTCGCAAGTGGTTGAAGTCATCTATAGGGAAATATGTGTGGAGAAAGAAAAGAGGAGACCCTTTCCAACTCCTGCCCCTGCAAGTAGCAGGACTGATTTAGGAAACAGGAGGCCTAACTCAGCTCAAAACAGCCCTGCAGTTGTGGAACACTGGTTGCTGTTGATTCCAGCTCAAGAGTGCACAGTACAGTTGCTCCATAGAGTTTCCTTACAAAGCAAAGCACCAGGCCTGTCTTCTGAGGTTTGAGGCTGGTAGTCAAGTTCTTGACAGTTTGTGCCACCCAGGAACTCCAATGGTATTCAATAGTCTTCAGTACATTCTTGCTGATCAGTTCCCTTCACAGGGATCCCTGTAGAAGCAGGCAAATATAGGGGCCTGAGACCCATAGTGCTGTTGTTGTTAAGTGCCGTGGAGTCGGTTCCAACCCATAGCGACCCTGCACAGGGTTTCCGAGGCTGTAAATCTTTACGGGAGCAGAACGCCTCATCTTTCTCACGCGGAACCGCTGGTAGTTTCGAACTGCTGACCTCCAGCACTAACCTCAAGAGGCCGCTGCGCCTCTGACCAGGAGCCACAGCCTTCCTTTTGGCTCCTTCTCAGCCTGTGATGCTGAGGTCAGGCCTGAGGTTACCCAGGGGAGAAACAAGTCCTCTGGCAGCCCTGCCTCGCTTCTCAAAACTGCATCCTGTCAGGAGGGGCACATGTGGGGTTACCACAGCACCAGGTAACTGAGCCAGCTTGGAAGCCACCTGCTGAGTGGGTGCCAGAGTACACACATTTAAGGGCTCGGAACTGGAAAATAAAGGGACGTGCTCACTATGATCATGCTGTAGGGGACCCAAAAGACACAGTCCAAACTCAGGGCATCACTGTGCCTCTCTAGACTACAGATACCACAGAGGCATTTGCCCTGGAGTATGAGTTGGGCTGTTAATTTCACGTTGGCAGTTCAAAACTACCATCAGATGAGGCTTTCTGCTCTCGTAAAGATTTACAGGGTCGCTATGAGTGGGTAGCGACCCCATAGCACACAGCCAACCACAGTCCCTGGAAGAGGGAGTCTGGAAGGGAATTACTGCTGTGTACCACTGAGTGAATTTGATTCCTTCGCATAGAGACCCTATGTAACAGGGTAAAACTTCCTCATGTCTTTTAAGTTGTAATCATTATAGGGACTCCTGGTGTGGTGCTGTAGGATCAGAAATGGACTGAGAACCACAAGATCTGTGGTTCAAACCCACCAGCTGCTTGTCAGAAACCCTGTACAGGTGGCTTTGCTATGAGTTAGAACTGACTCAATGGCAAACACAACAATCATTATAAGAGCAGATTGTCAGGCCTGTTCTCCCACAGATCCATTAGGTGGATTTGAATCACCAATCTTTCAGTAGAGAATTCTTAAGAGTCAGGGAATGTGAGGCCAGTGGTGCTGGCAGAAGAGGTCACCTCTGAGCACTGTTCAGAAGACCTGGCTTCTGATGCGTCTCTACCACTAACTAGCTGCACAGCCCCATATTTGAGCTGGAAAGTCTTAGAAATGGAGGTGGTGTTCAAGTTTAATCTTCCACACTGAGCAGAAATTCTTCCTACAGCACTGGCCCATGATCATCTTGTATCGCTCCAAACACTTCAAGGGGCGGGAACTTCACAGCCCCATAGGACAGCCTGTTCCCATTTTTCTAGAAAGTTTCTTTTTCAGAAGCATGGAAAGACTCACACCAGTTAGTGGGGCCTCAAGGGAGGAGAGTGGGAGTAAGGGGAGCCTGACAGGACTTTCCTTGTGGGTTTGGTATGGGATGCTTCCTAATCTAACACCTTGCATTACATTTGTAATATCAAGGAGAACAACAGAAAGTAAGGTTTTTCTTTATTCAAGCACAGCTTGCCTTTCCAAAATGTCCACCTGTTGGTCCTAAATCTGCTCTCTGGAATTAGGTGTCTTTCAGATATTTGAAGGTGGTGATCACGTTTCTACCGTGTCTTCTTGAGGCTCCTCCTATAGCTTGGGTTCCAGACAAGTCCCCATCCTAGTCATCCCTTGGATGTGACCCCCTCTGTACATTAGAGGATAAAACTCCAATGGAGTCATGGAGGAAGGGACCCTCACTCACTCCTGGAGCTGGTGTTGATGTTGTTAGTTGCCTTGGAACAGATGTGGACTCATGGTGACTTCATGAATAGAGAGCAACTGTTTCATAGGGGTTTCAAAGCTGAGACCTTTCAGAATAAGATAGCCAGGCCTGTCTTCTGAGTGCCTCTGGGTAAGTTCAAACCGCCAACCTTTAACAAGTAGTCATCCACTCAACTGTTTTTGCCACTCACCTCCTGTTGTTTAATGAATGAGTGAGAAGATGTCCCTCCCCCTTTTATGTGTGTGTGTGTGTGTTGGTGGAAAGGACATGATTAAGTCATGTACTTCTCCAAGCCTGGGTTTCCTTATATATAAAAAAGGAAAACAATACCCTTGTTATTGGAATCAATTAAGGAAACAGAAAAACATGGGAAAGCACAAACTTCTACAGATGCTTTCAAATTCAGTTTAGATAGCTGCTAAGCATTGGGCAAGTGGCACAACTGTGAAATTTGCCAGCCTGCACACTGAAAGGTTAGTTCACGACAGGAGAAAGAGCGGGCACTCTGCTTATGTGACAATTTATGGCCTAGAAACCATGATGGGGCAGTTCTACGCTGTCGCAGTGGGTCGCTATGGGTCAAAATCAACATGACAAGCATTTAACAAGCAACAGACTTGGAGAAGAATCAGCTGCTTGGGTTCCCATCCCAGCTTTGCCACTTAAAACAGAGATAATGATAGCACTGCTGCTTTTTCATGAGCATTCAATGTATTGTCTAGCACTCAATTGGAATCCTGGTGTGGCTCTGTGGGATAAAGCACTAGACTGCAAGGTTCATTTAAAACACAAGATTGGCGGTTCAAACTCACCAGCCACTCCTTGGAAACCCTATACAGGGTCGCAATGAGTCAGAACCATCTTGATGGCACTTAAAAACAACAGGACTCAATGAACTATTCCAAAAACTAACCCACTGCCTTACAGTGGATTCTGACTCATAATGACCCTATAGAAGAGAGCAGAGTTGGCCACAGCGCTTCTCAGGCTGTAAATCTTTACTGAAGCAGACTGCCAAGTTTTTGTCCTATGGAGTGGCTGGTGGGTTCAAATCACCAAACTTTCCATCAGCAGCCGATGGAAACCAATGCACCACTGGCTCCTTGAGTTAGCTGTTAGTTGTTTAGAATCATCTCAACTTACTCGCTCACAAGTAAAGGTGTCTCTGTAATGGGGCTAATTCATAGCACCTATTGTGGCGCTGTGGGCTAATGTGTCAGACTGCAAAGTCGTTTGAACTGCAAAGTCAGTGGTTCAAGCTCAACAGCTGCTCCTTGGAAACCCTATACATGGTTCCTATGTGTCGGAATCGACTCAACAGCACTTAACAACAACAACAAATCTTGAAAGTGGGGACATCAAACCAAACTGATCATCTATTAGCATGCACTTTTACCAGTATTTGTGAGCTAGGCACTGTGCAGAGATTTATGGGCACTGCCTCATTAAATCCTTCCAGCAGCTCAGTGTGATATGTATTATCATTAATTCCTATGAGGGGGCTTCAAAAAGTTTGTGGAAACATTTCATTTTAATTCCACTTTTCCACAAACTTTTTGAAGCCCTCTCGTATCTTACAGATAAGGAAATAAGGGCTCAGAGAGGTTAAGCAATTTGCTCACGGTCACACAGCTAGGAAGAGATGGAGCAAGGACTCTGGCCCAGATCTGACTCCACAAGTCAGTCTCCTTCACCACAGGGTCCTGTTCTTCTAATTGTTGTTGTTGTTGTCTGTGCCATGGAGTCGGTTCCGACTCATAGCAACCCTACACAGGGTTTCCGAGGCTGTAAATCTTTACAGGAGCAGACCGCCTCATCATTCTCCCGCGGAGCGGCTGGTAGTTTCGAACTGCTGACCTTGTGGCTCGCAGCCCGATTCGTAACCACTACGCTACCAGAGCTCCTTATTTCTAATAAGCTCCCTTATTTAGGCTCAGTGCCAACTTCCAGGCCTAGAGGAGGCCAGAGCATTTTCTTCTGTGACAATCCTGCCTGCTGTTTCCTGGAGGTGGGGGAGGAGTGGGCAGCAAGTCTCCCACTTCTCTCCCTAAACTCTTCACACCTCTGCACTCTGCCCCTTCTTCACTTCAGGGGTCTGAAGGTGCCCCTGGGGACCCCAGCTACATCCCCTTAAGTCCCCTCAGGCCCACTCTGGTATCTAGTACTGTCGAGCTGTGTACTGGATTCTCAGCTTGACCGTGCAATGGTTTCACACTGATCGAACAACAAAAGCACAGCCATTTTGGACGTGGGCCCTGGCGCGTAGTCTCATTATGGAATCAACAAGGCACCCATCCCATTATCACCCAGCCAAGCTTCTCTGAGGTGAGCCTGGTTGCAAATGGCTATCTTCTGGGGGTGGGGAGTGCAGCCCCTCCTTGCCCTCCATTGCCAGAGGAGAGATTTTATCTTTAATTGACTATTGGCTGCTTGCCACTGTCTTGTCTAGCTTCACTGGCCCAGGCTCCAAGCTCGATTTTTGTTTTCACTTCAGGAATAAGCTTCCTTATTTCTCCTTCCCTCCCCTCCTCACCCTGCTGCTTTGAGCTGCTGCAGACAGCTCCCCAAGTGTGCTTGTGTCCTTTCTTGGTGTGGCTAGACACATAGAATCCCAAAGATCTGGGGAGAAAAGTCTCAGATCTACAGGAAAAGGATGGGAGGGAACTAACATTAACTATGTGTCTACTGTTATGTCATGTGTGCTGGCCCTGGGCCAGACGCTTGACAATAGCTCTGAAATAGGTGCTATTATTATCCCCATTCTACAGACAATGAAACTGAGGTGATGTGAGTTACCCCAGGTTACCCAGCTAGTAAGTGACAGATCAAGACAGAACTGAGGCCCAGCTGACAAGTCTTAAGTCGATGCCTGGGGAGAGGAAAAAGTAAGGAGATAAACATGTACCTAGGACCTGCTGTGTTTTTCAGAGCACAGTGCAAAATGAAAATTCGAGACTTCTTATTCAAAATGAAGGATTTCAAGATCATGACAGCTGCACACTAAACCAAGTGTGGAGCCTCTCTGAGTGACACACAGGTGGCAGGCCCATGCAGCTGGCCTGAGTATCACCCTGTGAAGGTACAGGATGACCACAGGCAGATGTGGTCCACATCTGACCTTGACCTCTCACTAGCCCTATCCTTTCTGGGCCCATCCCTCTAAGTAAGCCTCGGTCCTCACTTGTCCAATTACTGCCCGGACTTCTGCATCCCCAGGGGCTTGGCCCATATGGAACTGGGAGGGGAGGGAAGCACTGCACAAATGTGGTGGAATTCCTTAAACAAAGAACAGTCCTTCCTCCCATGTGCAGCGGGGGATGAGACGGCAGCAGTAGAGTACAGGCACATGGCCTGAGTCAGCGGTTCTGGATCAGAGTTGCTTTGCTTTGTAAGGCAGCAGACGAATCCCTTTTCCTCTCTGTGCATTCATCTCTTGAGTTCTCAAAAGCAGACATTAGGCTGTATGGGTGTTTCTGGATGGGTGGATGGGTAGGCTCGTCAGGACTATGCTTCAGTGTTAAGAGTATGTTCCTCAGGTGTTGGGGTGGAATCCCAGGTAGGTCCCCGCAAACACAGAGGCAGAAAGAAGAGGCAGAGGCAGACACGCACACAGCAGGAGCAGCTAGAAGGCTCCAGATGTCTTTATTGGGCTCCAGCACAGCAAGACAGCCAGAGGCATGCGGACAGGGCAGGGAGCCCAGCCTAGGCATGCCTCAGACACACACAAGGGGACAACTTAGAAAGGACTGACCAACACCAGGGACAGGACAAGGACGGTGGGGTGGCGTGGGGTAGGAAGAAGGGCCAAGGGAGGGGCAGAGGCCAAGGCTGAGGGGATCGTCTGGCCTCTGCTATTGCACACGTCCTCTGGCCACTGGCCGGGAAGTACAGTACTGCAACTGGCTCTCGCCCAAGGCGTACCCTTCTCAGACCCCTGTGCCAGATGGGCAGACAGACCCCATTTCTGCCCATCTGCCCAGCAGCATCTTTGAAAACAAACGGATGAAGGAGACGGAAAATAAGACAAACTGCCCCCTCAGTCAAGGTCAGAGTTAGGGGTGGAGGTTGCAGGGGAGCCCCTGAAAGTCCCCCACAACTAGGGCGTGGGGTGGGAGGTAGAACCCCAATCTGGGGTGGGGGGCTAGTGGAGCAGTGACCCTAGGGGGCCATTATTGGCCACTTGCTGACAGGGGAAACACCCTCAAGAGGGAAAGTCTAGCCTGGGACCACCCAGATGAACCGGCAGTTTCCAGGCACACTTTTCCTGGGACATTTCAGACACATTTGCAGCAGAATCAACAAGAAATCTGTGAAGGAGGAAGGTATGGGGGTTGAGGGTTGGGGATGGGTTTAGGGAGACACAGCCTAACAAAGAAGACAGACCACCAATAGCACGTGCACTACACACAAGAGTATAGTATGTA
This sequence comes from Chrysochloris asiatica, assembly GCF_000296735.1. Lineage (NCBI taxonomy): Eukaryota > Metazoa > Chordata > Mammalia > Afrosoricida > Chrysochloridae > Chrysochloris > Chrysochloris asiatica. The sequence continues at coordinate 8,028,007 of NW_006408603.1, forward strand.
TGAATATAGATACTATATGTGCATATATATCTCTTCAATGTACAGTAGAACAGAACATCAGACCCAGATGGCTCTGGGCCCTGAGGGTTGCATGGGAGGATTCCCATCAGTCCTGTGCAAACAAGGATATCTGAGTCTTTCCCAGCGAAAGATTCTTGCCTGGTTTCCAGAGTTTCCCTAAGCCTTTGGCTTTCTGTCTGTCTGCCTGTCTCTCTTGCGCTGGTGCCGCTTTAAGAGAGGGTGAGAACTTCAGCCTGGGCATAGTTGGACGAGAGGGCGTCTTGGCAGGTCTCTGTGTTAAAGAGCACAGGTATGAGACACTGGGACGCACGCTTTCGGCTCAACATTGCCTTCTGGGGGACAAGGAGTTCAGCAAAAGAAAGGGAGAAACAAAGAGTGAGATGTTAGAAGGAAGCCAGCTGCTGACCCACAGGCTGTGGGCTAAGAAGCAGGCCAGGAGCAGAGCTGGAAGACATGGGGAACCCAATATTAAGAGGTCAGAAAGAGCGGGGAGGGGTCAGGGAATGGGGTGTGCCCTTTCAGCATTCCTCTGCTGACCCAACTCTGGAGCAAGCTGATTCATAGGTGATATTATGGCTGGCCTCCAAACCTGTTCAAGTAATAGACTCCAGGAAACACTAGCCCTAGGTCTTCAAGGCTCCAAGACAGTGAGGAGAAGGGTCACACACAGTTCTGTATGCTGACTGGCAGCAGTGGAGAAAGTTCCTCCACACCCTGAGCTCTCCCCAAATAATTCTATCTTCCATCACCACCCTGGACTATTCCATTGCCCAGGGAGCTAGTGAAGAGGCCTTTGGGTCCAAGGAGGCTCCTAAATATTACTACCAGGCATGTTTGGCCCCTCTTCCTTCATCTGAAGGAACAGAGAGCACACAGCCTCCGGTGAATGCTGAAGGGGAAAGTTAGAGTGGATGAATGTGGCCATCTCTAGAGCAAAGGCTATAAAACAGCATGTTATGGAGAAATCCAACTTTCCAGGGAGCCCTTACTGGTATCCCATCCTCAGCCTGGGAAGTCAGGGGCCTGAGTTTTCCCCTCCCCTACTTTCCCAGTGGGAGACCGGTAGAGGCAGATAGGGGGATTGTTGTTTCAGCTGCAGAGCTGTGTCAACAGTGCAGATGAGAGGTCCAGCCCTCTCTAGACCATCGTTGGGACAAGCCCTGTAGCTGTTATGTTTTGTGGTCACAGGCCAGGTATCCTGTAAAGGTAGAGTCAGTTTTAGCATCCAGACCTCACAACTTCCAGCCGGGGCTGCCCAGCTTTGCTAGAAAGCCTCCATCCTTTTCTGGAGGAAGGCTGTTCCCATCTTGGGAGTGACTGCTTCCAACTCAGGAGGCGCTGTGCCCCATTCTTAGAAGAAGGTGAAGTGCCTCTGTAAGCAACTGGGTTCTAAGACACACTGGTGAGAAGGCCTGAGTTACCAAGGGGTCTTGGATGGGCATGGCAGAAGGTTGAAGGACAGTCAAAGCAAAGTTGTGACGTGCCTGGGGAAGCTTGTGTTGTCCTGATAAGAGATTACCAATGAAGAACGCCTACCAGGGCTGCTTCCCTGCTCTACAGGAAGGGACTGAGCATCCTGCTGAGAAACCCAAACCTTCAGTAAGCTCTGACTGGCATCCTCTCCTCAGTCAGGGATGTTGGTGACCTGGGTCTTCCCTTCCCCTACTTTCCCAGTGGGAGCACAAGTAAGGGTGGTTGCTGTCTCAGCTGCAGGGACAACCAACAGTGAAGTTGTGTGTGTGGGTGGGTGAGGTCCAGCACCCTCCAGTCCAGCTTTAGGACTATAGCTACCAGGTTTTGTGGTCCAGGGCCAGGCCTTCTATAAAGATGGGGGATGGGAAGGAAGGAAGGCTTCTAACTATAGTAATGGGTGTAAGTCCAAGATTCTCACATTATGAGTGGGAGGGTGAGCTTTGTCCCAAAGAGGGTGAGGTCTGGCCTGGGTGAGCCTGAGGCTAGGTAGGCAGCCTCCTCTTCAGTGGAAGCCAGGTGGGTATGCAGTTGGAGGCTATCCTTTCCCAGGTCCCTGGGGAGGCCCAGAGGTCCTGAGAGGTGGCTGGGGGCAGGCAAGCCTGCTCTAGTCTCCCTTAGTTGGGTCCTGTCTTTCCCTTTACAGAGCTGGAGAGCCTGGAGGCCAGCATGGGGGTCCATCTCCCTAAGACACTAGGACTCCTGCCTGGTACCACTGCACATCGCCCAGGGACATCTGTGCCCACCATAGGGGCGCTGTGAACATGCCCATCCCTGTAGGAGGGACGGGAGGGAAGGAGGCGGTGGGTGCCGTGGAAACTTGGGCTCCTGACAACTTGAAAGCTGCCACAGAAATAGGAGCCTCAGTTCCCTGAGCCAGAAAGGCAAGTCAGAAGAGAAAATAGCTGTGGTACCTGCGCTAAACTGGACACTTAGCTCATCATGTCCCCATCCAGTCTGGTGCCAAGGAGCCCTGTGGGGGCAGGACTGGACCTGTCCTCTGCAAAGAGAAGGAACTGGGCTCTCACACTCAGCTGTGAGGGGAGAAAGCGCCATCCTACTCCACAGGGCCTTCTTGTCCCTTAAAGGGACCTGTCCCTTTCTTCTCTCTTCTCAACAATCAGGGGGCCCTTTACCCTGATAGGAAGTGGGATGCAGATCCTACAGGCTGTAGCAGAGCCGGGGCATCCCAGGACCACTTCAGCAGCCCGATGCAGAAGGAACCTTCTTGTGTGTGCCTTCCACCGAGGGAGGTGCTACAATGAGAAAGGCTCTGTACCACCCCCATCATGAAACAATCTGATCTTTCCTCTCCCTTCACCTCTTTGGGTGCTGCTCCCACCCCTGATTTTCCAGCTTCCTGCTGAGTCCCCAAGTGTGGTCTTGCCATATCTATCTTTGCCCGCCTGCTAGAAGGAGCAGATATGGCCCTTAGTCATTCCATCTACAAAGTTGCATAATCTAACTCTAAAAATTGTCAAGTGCACGGCTCTACTGTCAGGTCTAATTCCCATCAAGTTAAACAGGAAACGTCTTGGTTGAGGAGTTCCTTGGGCTGAGGAGGCCTGTGAGAGGCTTGCTGGGTGCCAGGGCTGGGGGCGGGGGCACGTGTGGTTGGGAGACTCTAGGAGCTGTGCAGGAGCAGGTGGGGGCAGGGTGGCTGTCTCAGCACTTCCCCTCAGCTGCCCCTGCCCAAGGTGTAGTCCTGCTCATTCTGTGACTCACAAACCTGTTGTGCTCCCGGGCTCGTTAGGTAAATGAATACGCTTAATTATAGAAATTAGATGAGTCTCCGGTTCTGGCAGGAATACAGAGCACAGAGGCTGGGTGGGAGCAGCAGGTGACTCAGAGGCAGGGCTAGAAGTTTCGGGGCGGGGGG
>NW_006408603.1:8031476-8053251 GCF_000296735.1 Chrysochloris asiatica
GGAAGAATAACTGTCGCGGAAGCAGAGGAAGCAGCAGAGAGATGCCGCAGCTTGGGCGGGTGGCACACAGACGGATGCCAGGCTCTGCCGCTGGGTGTCACCGCTGGATCTAGGCAAGGCCCTAGAGAGCAGCTCTACCCAGAGCTTGAGCCAGTCCTGGGACTCTGACCCTAGGGAGCCCTGCCTGTGTCCCAGGCCAGAGCTAGAAAGCACCAGGTCTTCTCCAAAGCAGCACTGCTCATGCATACTGTGGTCTAAGGTACTTCTCCTCTGAGCATCAGCAGATGATGCTCATGTGATAGCCTTGTTTCTTGCTATTGTGGAATGGACAGACAGACAGACAGAGTCATTCAACTGCAGGCTCTTTGGTTGCTGGTTAAAAGCCAGGAGGAATGGAAATGCATTTGCTGTGGTTAAAAAATATTAACATAGGCAAGTCTCCCAGCAAGGCAGAATTGCCCTAGTGTGCTTGTGGACCACCTCATGTAAGTCTGGCCAGCATGGTTCGCTTTGGTGGGACCCTGAGAGGGAAATAGGGCACAGAGAGACTGGTCCTGGGTGTGGTGGGCACCTATGGCTCAGGTAGGGGCACGTGGGTTGGATAGAAGCCCTGGGGGCAATTTTCTATTTGCTCTTGAGTTCAGAGCTAAATGTTTTGGGGAACTGGATGCTGTGAAGGAAAGGTTCAAGGGTCTGATTCCTCCACCATCCTCAATGGCTCCCTCCGCCCAAGTCTGTGGGCAGGGCTGAGACCAAGGAGGGCAGAGCGCATGTGAGTGCTTGTGTGTGAGTTGGTACCCAGGAAGACGAGGAGAGGAAAGATACCGCTAGGGGGCAGAATGTCCAGGTGGGGGGGTGGTGAGGGGGTGGAAGGGGTGGGAGAGCAGGAGCTTTCTCGGAGGGTAAGGCGAGCTGTATCGAGATGCCAGCGGAGACAACCCAAGACTGGTTCCAGCCGCACCGGCTATGTTGTTTAGACTCCGGGACTTTTCACAGCCTTGGTGAAGAAAAGGCACATGGGTCAGGGCGGCGAGGCTATGTGGTAGAGTGGGTCCAAAGGATCTGTGCTTCAAGGGACCGTCCCTGCAGGGCAGGCATCCCTGAACTGGAGTGGAGGAGTTTGGCTCTCCCTGACCTCTGTGTCTCCTGAGCTCTGGAGGACAGATTCTAAGACCTCTACACCCAGCTAACCTTTGCCCTGTCCTTGCCCCCAAGCAAGTTCCCCTCCAGTTCCTTCAGAGCCCAGCTGCAGGAACACCCCACAGCCTCCAGCACCTGTCTTTTGTGACCTAGGAAGCTCTCATTAGCACCTGCCACCTTCCCAGGGAGCGTACGCTCTAGCACACGGGTGCCTACAGACTAGGATGGGGTCTGTGCTATTGGTTAGGGGAGGCCTCAGTCACTCCAGGTCCTAACTACAGCCTGAGCGAAGAGAAGGGTAGCATGGTGTGGTGTGGGGAAAGTTGCCGAATGCGCACTGGGAGTTTGGCAATGCTAATTGCTACACTTGCTTAGCAGGGCCTGTTTCCCAGCAACCCACCTGTTCCCTTTCGAAGGTCACTCTAATTGGCTGAGCTACATGCTTGTTGCCAAGAAGCAGTGTGGAGGCATCTTGAAAATAGAGCAGCAGGGCCCCATGGGCACTCCAGAGACAGGGGATAGGATGCAGGCTCCCCTGCCTCATGCGTGCACACATGCAACCTCTCTTCCCCAGGTGTGACATGACCTCAAAAACATGTGGTCCCTCTGCCAACGTGCACCTACACAGCTTCTTTCATACCTCTACCTTCATGGAGCCCCTCAACGCACAGGGAAAGCAGGGCTGATCAGAACTCAAACTCTGCTCAAGTACCCCTCCTAGGACCTGGTCAGGGTTGGGCCAGTCTGGGGAGCCTGGCTGTGTGCTGTGACTGTGGATAGAAAGTGCTTGCAAAGGTGCCCCGGGAGGGCTGTGTGAACTCAGCAGGTGAGGGAACGTCCTTAGTAGGGGGCGAGGGCATCCAAGGCTATTCCTGCACTGTCTTCCTGACTCATTCTTGGTCTGGGGTTTGAAGCATCCCAACCAGCTTCCGTCAGGGAGTCTGGCTGCATAAGAGACCACTGGTTAAGTGGCCAGAGAACCCAGGGAAGAGACTTTGTCTTGATAGGAGCTGGGGTTTTGTCCTGTAACCAGACAGATGGTTAAGGAAGTTAGGTCATAGGGATAAGTCAAGAAAGACAAAAAGGTGACTGTAAAGAAGGAACACCTGGTCTTGAGACCCCAGTTCTCCCTCACCTGGAACACTCAGTCATCCTCCATTTATTTCTGCCTTACTTCATCAGAGCAGGAAATCTCCAGCTCCACTGCCCATCTTCAACTCTGCCCCTGCCACTGGCTTGGGGCCTGGTGATAGAGTTCAGCTTCCCCTGAGAGGGAGAGAGCAGGCTGCCCTCTTCCGATGAGACCACCTCTCCCTGGCTATCCTCTGGCTCTGACTCAAAAGGAAGTCACATTCCAGATGCCTGCAGGGCAGGGCTAAGCCATCCTGGGATCCAGGACCCCCTTTGCAGGATGGGAGGCTGTGGAGCCTGTGGAATCTCTGTCGTGCCAGGCCGCTCTCACGATCTCACACCAGCAGCACCTTGTCACACTGATGCCTGAACCTTGTTTACATTTCTTGGGTCTACTTGCCTGTGTTCATGGGAGGCCTAGGGAGGGACTAGCAGTGACTCTGTAGAGTTAGGGCTAGAAGCAGTAGCACAAACCAGAGGGAGAGAAGCCCAAGGAAGGTGATAAAAAATAGAAGTGAGGAGTGGGTACCCTTGAACTGCCTTCCAGAGCTCTTCCTATGTGACACTTGAAGGGAGGGGGGTCCTGTGTATACCTTTCTGGGATGCTGGAGGCCTTTCTAAAGCAGAACCTCAGCGATTGATCGGGGTGCTCAATCTACAAGTGGGAGTGCATCCAAGGCAGAAGGGATGATGGTCAGGGCCTCAAGGGAGGAGAAGAACTCAAACTTTGTGGGGGAGATTCAGCCCACAAATGGGACTCCTCACCTGCCCAGCCCAGGGAGCCATACCTTTCCGGACACTGCCATCGGCACAGGTGTAGTCTCCAGCGCTGAGCAGGAAGCAGGCCGCTGCCTTCTTGTTTCTGTCTCGGGTGCCAGAGCGACGAAGGGCCCGGCGCTCCTCGGGGGTGGGGGCAGAAGCCAGGGGCTGGGTGAGGCCAGCTCCCTCCTCATCCGACAGCACCGCATTTGCATCACCGTTCTGTTTAGAGTCTGATGGGGTAGACAGAAAGGAGACTGATGAGAGGTTGCCTGGGCTCTCTTACCCCAACCGGAAAAGAGAGCCTTGTATTGACATGCAAGGGAGTATCACCAAACCAGGAATGAGGCCTGGTCCTGAGGTAAGGTGACTATGCTTGGTGAAGGCTAGTTTCCCTCCTTCCCAGCTTTGGCCTAGGATCTTCCCTGGGGCCACATCCTAGATGTTCTCCAGCAGAGACATCCCCAAATCTGCTTGCTGAGGCTTCCCCATGAGATCAGCACAAGGCAGGTCTGGCTCAGGCTGACATTTGAATGAGTTGGCATTCCTGGTTTGGCTGGGGGTGGGGGTAGGGGGATGACTGCTAGGGTTGAACCTATAGAGTAGCTTCCCTGGACAACCTGAAGGCAGTTAGTCTCATTCTCAAGTATCAAGGCCAGACTGAAGGATGGAAAACTCTGTGCTCACCCGTTTCTGAGAGGATGCTGTGAGGAAGAGACTCTGAATTCTGTTCTGAGCTCTTGGGCAGCAGGACTGACTGGTGAAGCTACACCCTGGGCTCTGGAGGGGCAGGGCCTGCTCCACCTGAAGCTCTGGCTAGTTAGGGCCAAGCTAAGTGTATAGCAGACATGGCCACAGTGAAGCGTATGCTGGTCAACTATACAAACTTGATATTGACATCAGGATTCCTTGGGATTCCTGAATGGGTGTCAGAATGCAGCTGAAATGCCCTGGGGCACTGAGCTAGGAGACAGATATTCAGGGATGGGGAAAGGGTTATCACTTTGGTGGGGAGGGAAGAGGGGGCTTAGTGGAGGTGTTCCTATCAAGGTCTTTGGAAGACCTAAGCCTTTTCAACGACCCCAGGGAACAAGTAGACACCAGAAAGTATGATGGGCGCATGCCAACATGCCACAGGAGAGTGTCCTGAGTCAGACATTTCCCTTGAGGAGTAGTTCTACTTTAGCCCCAGGGCCTAGTGAGGAGCTCCACCCCAGCTTCCCATGGCCTGCATCCAAGGGCTCCCACACCAGGAATCCCTCAGGAACCCCTTCCAGACCTAACACAGAAGCAACCTTTCCTACTTTCCCACCTAACTCCATCTTGCTGTGAGTGACGCTGGTTTCTCTTCTCCATCTCCTGACTAGGGTGGAGGCTTTCTTGGAATGACCTTTCCAACCCTTTAAGGACAAGATCAGAACCCTCCCCCGCCCCAGGGCCTCCCCTTCTAGGAAGAACATGCCAGTGTCTCCCATCTCCTCCTAACACTCTGGGCTTCTCTATTCTCAAATCCCTTCCATCCCATGTCAACCCCCAACCCAGGACTCCAGTCAAGTTTGTGCTGAACAGAAGGCAGCCTCCTACTGCTGTTACGTTATCACATTTATTAGGCCAAGAGACAACTAGACTCCAGCGTTTGGGAAGAAGTGATTCATGTGTTGATGCACCTTGGAAGAACGGCTGCCCTGTTCTCCAGCTAATAATGACAGCGCCTGACATTTGTAAAGGGGTTTTAACTTCTCAAAGTACTTTCCTACAGATCACTCAGTTGGGTCACATTAAAGTCTTAGGGGTAGGATAGTAATACCATTTCCATTTTACAGGTGAGGAAACTGCCCACAGAGGTTGAGTGACTGGCCTCAGTGAACACACCATAGTGGACAAAATGAATTCTAAGCTAGGGTTTCTAATCACAGTCCCATGCATTGCTCATCACAGCCTGAATTGGGAGGGATACTCACTCCCATGACCTTGATGTTCAGGAAGCTGTAAAGAACCAGAAGATAGAGAACTTCAGCCTCAATATTTTGCCTTCAATAAAGGTAGGTCTTACATTGAGAGAAACCCAGAGGAAAAACACAATCCCAGATCCCAAGAGTTGAGATTCATCTAGAGACTTCCTCAAGCATTGGAGGGGAGGGGGCCTTCTTATCCAGACCCATCTCACCTGCCCGTTTCCTCTCGACCATACCCTCTTCCCGGGCAGGGGGGCTGGTATCACTATAGGTGCTGTCCCGCGGGGAGGTCTCCTCAGACTTGCAGTAAATGGGTGACTCTAGCTGGGGCGGCCGGGGCACATGCTTCTTCCGTTTCTTAGGCAGCTTCTGCTTGGCCATGGCCAGGGAGTAGTACATGCCAAAGTTGTTGACAATGACAGGCACCGGCATGGCAATGGTGAGCACGCCAGCCAATGCACACAGTGCACCCACCAGCATGCCCGACCACGTCTTGGGGTACATGTCCCCGTAGCCCAGTGTCGTCATGGTGACCACAGCCCACCAGAAGCCAATGGGGATGTTCTTGAAGTCGGTGTGGTCGTTGCCCCTTGGGTCGGAGGGCCTAGCGCCAATGCGCTCAGCATAGTAAATCATAGTGGCGAAGATGAGAACGCCCAGGGCCAGGAAGATGATAAGCAGCAGGAACTCGTTGGTGCTGGCCCGCAGCGTGTGACCCAGGACGCGCAGTCCCACAAAGTGACGGGTGAGCTTGAAGATACGTAGGATGCGCACAAAGCGCACCACACGCAGGAAGCCCAGCACGTCCCGCGCCGCCTTGGACGACAGGCCACTTAGCCCCACCTCCAGATAGAAGGGCAAGATGGCCACAAAGTCGATGATGTTGAGCAGGTTCTTGATGAAGTCCAGCGTGTCGGGGCAGCACACGATGCGCACCAGGAACTCCAGCGTGAACCACAGCACGCACACACCCTCGATGTAGGTCAAGATGGGCTCTGTCTCCACCTCCCGCCGGAAGCGCACGCTGGTGATATTTCCTACACGGTGGATCTCCGTCACGTTGCGGTCGATGTTGAAGGCTTCATGGGTCTCCAAGCAGAAGGTGGTGATGGAGACCAGAATGAAGAAGAGTGAGGCGAAGGCCACCACCTGTGGGTAGGGGGGGAATGAAGATGGTAGCTGTCAGACAGGCTTGGGCCCAGCTGGGGACTGGACCTCTACTTGCCTGGTGGGGTAGGGCAGGCATGGATCACCAGGCAGTCGTTAGATGGTGAGAGGTGGGGTTGAGATACTGCATAGAGGCTGCGAGGCTAAAGGAAGCTAAGGAGCCCAAGGGTTCTAAGACTCTAAGGGATCAGATTGCCTGGTTCCTTATCCTGGCCCTGCCACTCAGTCAGGTGAATGAAACACTCAGCCTATTCGTTGTTGTTCTGTGGAGTTGGTTCTGACTCACAGGGACCTTGTATAGGGTTCCCGAGGCTATAAATCTTTTCAGGAGCAGAAAGCCTCATCTTTCTCCCATGAAGTGGTAGGCAAACTTGAACCACATGGTTCACAGTCCAGTGCTTATCCTACAGAGCCACCTTGCTTTGACTGTTTGTTGTTGTTAAGTACTGTCAAGTTGGTTCAGACGCATAACAATGCTGTATAGGGTTTCCAAGGAGTGGCTGGTGAGTTTGAACAGACGATCTTGCAATTCAAACCGACCTTGCAGTCCAGCGCATTAACCCATAGTGCCACACCAGGACTCCTCTGCCTGTTTACTAACTATACAATGGGGATAGAGTTAGTACCCACCTTGTAGTGTTATTGTAGAATTAAAGCGCATCTGTGTGACAACTGCCACAATTAAGTGCTCAATAGATGGCAACTCTTAGTGACATGACAGAGTCCAAACGCTAAAGTGTTTGATGATTAACTGAAAGGTTGATGGCTCAAATCCACCCAGAGATGCCTCAAAAGAAAGACCTAGAAATCTACTTCCCAAAGTGCACAGCCATTGAAAACTCTATGGAGCTGGAACTCCCTCCTTTGAGGGTCTTGATCCAACTGTTTAAACAACGCTTTCCAATCTTTTTTACCCTCACGGTGCATAGAGAACAATAGAGGTTGTTCTTGGCAGAATGTTATTCTGAGTCAGGAGGTCTAAGGCAGGACCTGAGGGCGTACATTTCTAACAAGTTCTTAGGTGAGGCTATTGGTCCACAGACCACAACAGAAATAATAAGACTTTAAGGCAATGGCTCTCAAAATGAGTTTCTGGATTAGCAACATTGGCAGTATCTAGAAACTAGCTAAAAACAATCACCATCAAGTCAACTCTGGCTCCATGCATGTATGACACTATGTTGTAGTTGTTAAGTGCTGTTGAATTGGTTCCGACCCATAGCCACGCAGCATAGGGTTTCCGAGGTGCAGCTGGTGAGCTTGAACCGCTGACTGTGCAGTTCAAATGGCTTTGCAGTCTGGTGCATTAACCCACAGTGCCACACCAAGATTCCATAGTCACTACAGGCTTTTCAAAAACTGATCTTTTTTTTTTTGGGGGGGGGGCAGGGGTGGAGATCACCAGGCCTTTCATTTAAGGTATCTCTGGGTGAACTTTTAATCTCCAATCTTTCAGTTAGCAGCTGTGATGGATTGAACTATGAACCTCCCCTACCATCACCACCAATACCTAATCTCTATGATGTTAATGAAGCAAGACTAAAGGCAGTTATGTTAACAGATAGGATGTAATCTACAGGATTAGGTGGTATTTTAAATCAATCTCCTTTAAAATATAAGAGATTAAACAAGTGAACAGAGATCACAGGGCTCTGACCAATAACCAAGAAAGAAGAGCCGGGAGTGGAGTGTGTACTTTGGACTCAGGGTCCCTATGCTGAGAACCTCCTAGATCCAGGGGAAAATTGATGCCAAGACACACATACCTCTCCAAGGAACACAGGGTCCACAGATGTTGAAAGGTGACAAGGACCTTCCTCTACCTTCCTCCAGAGCTGACAGAAAGCGAACTCCCCTTGAGCCAGGACCCTGAACTCAGACACCTAGCCTCCTTAACTGTGAAAGACTAAATTTGTCTGTTAAAGCCATCTACTTGTGGTATTTCTGTTATAGCAGCACTAGATAGTGAAGATAGCAGCCTAATCTGTTCACTGTTGGCACCACTCAAAGACTCCAACTGATTAAAAAAGTAAATTCTCGGGCGCTACCCAAGCTTACTGAATAATATCTCTGGGCATGGGGCCCAGTGATCTGTTTAACAAATCTTCCAGATAAATTCTGATGTACCCTAAAGCTTTAAGGGATATGCACAAAGGCAGGAGGCTGAAGGGAATGACTGAGCTACTTTCTGCCAGGTGAACCTACCATTCAGTTTCAGCCATGACCCAACCCTTAGGTCACATGTCCTAGCTTTGTTCTCCCACCTCTCACCCCAGATGTCCCCAATGACTGCCCCAGACAATGGGGAAGTCTCTGAAGGAAGATAACAACACAAGGTGGAAGGAAACAGGTGGGCTGCCCAGAATAACCAGCTCCCATTTCCTGGGACACTGAGCTCCCAAAGAAAAATAAACTGCACCCATCAATTCAGAGAATGGCAGTGGCTGATGCTGACAGCTGCTGGGATCTCAGCTAGAATAATGACAGCGGCACTCAGCAGAGGAACCACAGGCTTTAAGTGTACAATCATTATGAATGGAGATGAAATGCATGTGTAATAACACCAATTACAGAGCCTTCATCTGTTATTCATGCGATGCCATTCACCACTGTCAGGGTAGCCGTTATCTTGGTCCAGTCCCACACCCTGTGCGGCAGCCTGTCTTGCTTAGTAGGTGGAATGGGCTTCCTCCCTGAGAAGAAGACTAAGTGCCAGGGGGCAGGTGAGGGAGATCTGTGACTCCACAACAACCTGGCCACTCTCATGCTTGCCCCATCCTGACCCCTACCTGGCTGTGACCCTGCCTTTTCCAATGAGGAGTCAGGCCTGCCTCTCAAAGATGCTTTCTTCACTGGGAGTCTGTACCAGGAAGAGGAGGGCACACCTCGCTCTTCTTACTGCAAAACATCAGTGGAAAATACAGAGGGATCCAGGAAAACTAAGCCAGAAGCAAGGGCTTCTGGAGCCAGTCTGAGGAGGGAATTTCAGGAACAAGCATTCATCAGAGAGATTAAGTACTTGGCTCAAGGTTACACAGCCTAGAAGAGGTGAAAACCATCTAACTTCTGAGGCTGAATCTTGTCATCATGCCTTACTGTCTTCACTGACTCCTCAAATCAGTTGCCACTGAGTTCATTCCAACTCATGACAATCCCATGTATATCAGAGTAGAACTGTGTTCCATACTTCAGGGACTGACTCTTGAGAAGTCGATTGCCAGGCCTTTCTTCTGAGGTGCTTCGGCATGGATTCAAACCTCCAACCATAGTTAGCAGCTAAGCACCAGCAGGATCAATTCATGGGCTCAGGAAAGCCTTCTTTGGATTATTAATGGTGTTCCCAGACAGTTCCCTGATGCTTGCTGTTTCACTCTGAGGAATGCTTACCTTCAGCTGGAACAAACTCCCACCACGCACTTATATTTTAGCATGGATGGGTTAATGAGAAGTGGAACAGAAGGAAGTTGGGTAGGAGAGGATCACAGAACACTTTCCCACCTTACAATGTTGCCTGGACTGTTTTCTGCCTCCTTCTGTCCCTTTTCTAGCATCATTTCCCTCTGAGAAATGGGCTGCTTAGACAATACAGTCTGATATGAGCATTCGACAAATGCCTCTGGACTGTGGGCTCTCTCTCCAGGGCCCACAGATGAGCTGGTGAAGGTGCCTGCCTGGTGGTGATGCTGGGGGTCTAAATACCTGGCACTGCCCACCTGCCCTCCCCCTCAAAGCAGAGGCAGCTGTGGGAGTTGAGGTTAGGGATGGGGAAAGCATATCCCAGCTCTGCCCGGAAGCATGGGAAGCGGGAGTTTTTCTCTCCAAAGAAAAGTTAGCCAGGTGACTTGGCCCACCTGGGAGCATGAGCTCGAAGTTAATTAGTGATTTGGAAAAACAAGTTCAGGAAGAGCTGCCAAGGCGCTGAGCGCAGGGCACAGTGAGGGGGAGGGTAGGCCTGCCCCAGCTACTCTGTGAAGGGCCAAGGAGCCGGCCTCGCTGCCTTGCTCAGTTGCTCACGGCTCAGTCACTCCACAGACAAGAGCATCCTTCAGGTACCGAGGTTACACCGCCCCTCCTGGATTCCTGCTGCACTCTCACTTTTGTTTCTTTTAAACAACACAGAATTGTCCATTTGTTTACTTCTCTGCCACTCCTCCCTGCTTTCAGAAGATGAAGGCAGGTAAAGGATGGCAGAGTGTGCCCATTTCTCTGGGGAAACAGAGGCTGCATATAGGTGTCCATACAGCTCTGAGCTCTTTCCCCAGGCCTACCTGACCAAACTAGTGGGGAAAACCCACTTCTTTGACAAAACCTTGGTGGGCCTCAGCCTATCCTGAGACCTCTTCAAGCCTGGGAAGCAGGTGCTAGGGAGGCCCCAGAAAGCCCCCACTTTGAAGAGACAGAGTTAGGTATCTGGGCACTGGTATGTTCTTTTCAGGGCTCAAATTCTTCCTCCCCTCAACACCCACCCAAGCTATTCCTCAAACAGAGTTACTTTGGGAGTGCTTGACCTTGCTTGCCCTCACTGCAGGCCATTCTCTGGGCCCTCCTGGGGCAGGAGTGCTGCTTAATTTCTCATTCCATTTCCCTGGGGCCTCCCTGGACCGAAAGGGGCCTGGGGAGGAGGCAGTTGCAGAACACGTCACTGTTTAGAGGTCAAATCCTCACCCTTAATTCTCAAGCCAGATGCCACCAGGCCATCCTGTAGAGGTGGCAGTGGGCATCTGAGCCTCCCTCCTCCTGGCCCCTGCAGCCCCAGGCATGGCACTGTTGGACCACAGAGAGCCCAGACTGAGAGGCAGTGGAGAGCTAAGGAGGGCCAGGGATGGAAGATCCAGCCAGGAGTCAGGACTGCCTGCTTTCTCATCCTGGTCCTGTCACTTAACCACGGTATGCTCTGCCTGCTTCCTCACTACAGAAAGGGACAAAGCTAGTATACACCTCACAGTGTTCTTGTAGAATTAAAGAACATCTGCACAGAAAGTGTCTGGCACACAATTAAGTGCTCAATAAATGGTCCTTCTTATTAAAATGATGGCGTTCCTGGGTGTCACAAATGATTACATGCTCATCTGCTAACTTTTCAGGTTGATGGTTCAAATCCACCTAAGCCTCGGAAGAAAGGCCTAGATGTCCACTTCCAAAAGATCGGACATTGAAAACCCTATTGAGTGCAACTCCACTCCAACGCTCATGAAGTCACCATGAGTTGGTGCCAACAGCAATTGGTAACCGGTGCTGAAATGGGGAGTGTGGTAGCTCTTTAGATTCAGCACTGGACTGTGAACCACAAGGTCGGTGGTTCGAGCTCACCAGCTTGCCACCAGCTCCTGCAATGCTTTACAGCCTCGGAAACCCTTTACAGGATCACTGTTGAGTTGGAACTAACTCAACGGCACTTAACAAAAACAATAACTGAGATGACAGTGCTGAGGAGGCACAAGGACCCCTGAGGACCCCTGTGTGCACCTTCTGAAGGCAAGTTGGATCTGGAGCCAAATATCACAATCTTTGCTTTTTATAATGGAAAGATGTTTGGGAGGCTATCCAATTCAACTCTCTTTCTGCTGTTTTATAAGCGAAGAAAGCGAGGCTCAGGGAGAAGTGACTTGCCCTGGCTCCCATGTGAGCTGTGAGGGCTGAAGCTGTCAGTTTCCCACTGCATGAGGACATACATCCTGAATTCTGCAGAAATCGAAGCTGCTCAAGCAGAAAACTAATTGTGTGAACTGGCTCTCCTGGTAGCAGCATCTCTCCTGCCTGCTAGAAGGATGCAAGTCTTGCATCCTCTGTGTACCACTCCTCAGCCTTCTGCTCCCTCTGAACCCCTCAGACACATGCTACTGACTGTGTTCTGTTGGGATTTACCTCCTTTTTGGCTACAAATGAGAATTTTCTGGGGCGGGGTGGTGGTGGTGGTGGTGGAACTGGTCAAATTTCAGGGTTTGAAAGTCTTTCTATAACGGTCTTACAGTAGCTGACCCACCCATCCCCAAAGGCACAGACGTTTCAGCTGCTCCGCCAACCATGTTACCAACTTCTTCTCCCAACTCCACTCTAGAACTGTCTTCGGTGGACGTGTGGGCTCCAGTCAGATTCTGTTGCTTACTGCCTGTAAGATCTTGGATGAATCACTTAATCTCACTGAGCCTTAGGATCCTCATTTGTAAATGGAGAATTGAGTACCTAGTATGTGCCAGGAACTGTTCTGGGAGCCGGAGAGCTGGAGACAAACATCCCTGATGCCCATTGGCCCTTACATTCTAGGGGGGGGGGGGGGCAGGCAAGGGGATGGACACTGTCAACAAATAAGTAAAATGCATAGTATGAGAGAGCTTCAAAAAGTTTATGGAAAAACTTTACTATTTTTCAATTCAATTTTTCCATGAACTTTCTGAAGCTCCTTTATATGTCAGATGATATAAGTATTTGGAGGAAAAATAAAAAGGAAAGGAGAATAAGCAGTATGCAGATTGGGGGTGCTATTTCAAATAGGGGTGTCAGGCAAGGCCTCAAAGACCAGGTGGTATCTGGGAAGACATCAGAAGGGGTTGAGCCCTGTGAGGATCTAGAAGCATGTGAGAGGCAGAGGGAGCAGGCAGCATGCAGTGCAAAGGCCCTGAGGCCAGAGTATGATTGGTGTTTGTAGAGTTGGTCTGAGGATTAAATGCAATGAGTGTTTTTAACACTCAGCAAGGAGCCTACAGTAGCTGGGGAATCTGGCACAGGCTGGGTCAAGGGGAGAGGTGATCAGCACTCAGCATTGGGAACTGACTTTTCAATGAGAGGAGTTAACTTGGGGTGGGAGAGCCAACAGTAAGAAGGTCTAGGAAGACGGACGGACAGATATACATAAAGAGACTCAGGCCTAAAAAACCCAACATATATTAAGGATGGTGTGTAAGAGAAAGGAAACTTGAGAACACAAACAGAGGAAGATCGTGGGGATGGTTGAGCATTCCAGGGAAGCAAGATCCTAGTGCCCAGGCAGTTCTGGAAAGGGAGTGGGCATAGATGTGGGGGAGAAGAAGCAGGACAGGTGAGGGATTCTGCCAGACCAGGCATTCCTGAGCTGCCCATGGGCTCCTGGATAAAAACCTGCACAGGGAGGAACAGATGCCAGCTGAGGGACCCTCTCCCTGGCCTTCCCTAGGAGCAGAACTTGAGCCTGGCTTCTCCTACCCTGAGCCAGGACCCTCTAGTTCCAGTGTCCAGAGTCAGCCCCTAGCTATACTTACCAGCACCTGCCCACTAGGAGCTTCTCACAGCTACTGGGCTGCCCAGAGCAGATGGGTCTCAGCCCCAAAAGGAATCAAGTCCAGTCAAGATCGCTGGCCAAGAACTACGACTATTCCGCCAGATGCAATTCTTGGGTGTTGCTTAGCCATGCCCCCACGTGCTCCCATTTCTCCTAGGGCTGGTCTCCTGGCCAAGCAATTCCCCTCTCCTAGCTCGGCATGGCTTAGCACTGCCCACACTGAGAGTTTATTTATTTATTTATGTATTTATAACCTGTCTGCTTCCCAAAATTATTTAAGGGAGCTAAGTCATTATCATCCTGCCAGGCTCATCGAGCTCCCCTTCTACTTCCCTGCTGAAGACTCCCGATTAAAAAACACCTAAACTCATTGCTGTTGACTCGATTCTGACACATAGCAATGCTGTGTTGTTGTTAAGTGCTGTCAAGTGGGTTCCCACTCATATGAACCCTGTTTTAGTTGGTTGGTTTTGTGCTGCGGAGTTGGTTCCAACTCATAGCGACCCTGTATGGGTTTCTGAGGCTTACATCTTTACAGGAGCAGAAAGCCTCATCTTTCTCCTCCTCCAACTGGTAGTTTTGAACTGCTGACCTTGGGTTAGCAGCCCAATTTATAACCATTACGCAAACGGAGCTCCTTATACCTGTGTTGTTGTTGTTAAGTGCTGTAGAGTTGGTCCCAACCCTGTATTTCTGAGGAGTTTCTGAGGAGTGGCTGGTGAGCTTAAACTGGTTATCTTGCAGTTCAAGTTGACTTTGCAGGCCAGTATATTAACCTATAGCGTCATACCAAGTAACCCTATTAGATAGAGTCAAACTACCCATGGGTCTTACAGAAGCAGACTGCCACATCATTTCTCCCATGGAGTGACTGGTGGGTTTGAACCTTTTAATTAGTAGCTGAGTGCTTAATCACCAGGCCATCAGGTCTCCTTATATACTCACCCCCAGACCTCATCCCACAAAGAGCTAGCTAGAATTGATCACTTCTTCTTCTTACCACCTAGTGAACTTTTTATACAACTCCTGGACTCCTCTCAGAATTCATCTTGTATAATTGTTACCATTTCTTGTCACCTTATTTCCCCAACTGCCACCGATTCCACCTGACCTGGGCTCTCTTACTCTTTGTATTTCTAGAAACCAGCATGATGCCTGGCACATAGTGCTCCATAAATCTTTAAAGCATTTCAGAACGCCTACTCCCTCTTTCAGCCCCAGAGAGAGCATGCCGTAAGGAAAGATCGTCAGCCAGCCTTGCTGACTAAGGCTAGAGGTGTCAAAGGCATGCTCAGGAATACCTCCATGGTATTCAATCTTCAGGGACAATGGTAGAATTCTCACTTTCCATGTGGAAGACCCAAATTTGATTTCTAGCCAATGCGTGACAAGCACAGCCACCACCTGTCTATTAGCGGAGACCTGCATGTTGCTATGATGCCAAACAGTTTTCAGTGGAGTTTCAGATTAAAGCAGACCAGGAAGAAAGGCCTGGTGATCTGTTTCCTGAAAGCAGCCAATGAAAATTCTATGGCTCGCAATGATATGATCTTGATGTGCACAGGGATCACCACAAGTTGAGGGTCAGCTCAACAGTCACTAGCAACCACCACCTAGGCCTTCAGATCTCAGCTGCCCTCCAGGGTGGGTGAAGCTCACTGCCTGGCTGGGACCCCTGTCAGGGACTGGACAACATACCCCAGCCCCAAGAAAACTCCAGCAGGGAGCTGGACTGGAGGTCATGGCAGGTTGGTTGTGCTGAGGGAACAAAAATGGCAGGAATGTCCTGGTGTTCAGCATCCCAGGCCAACACTAACCATGAGCAGAAGTGAGGGACCCAGGGGCCCCCACCCCCAAGGCCCATCTGTTTCATTATGATCTTGCCTGCTCTTCCCCTCACTTTCCAAAATAGCCCAAGTTTATTTTATTCTCCCCGACTCCACACCCCACCCCAAATGATGACAAACAGAAAACACCTCATCATTTGGAGACAAGATGTTCAGAGGCAAATGCTGGTCTGTTCCAGAACAAGACAGAAAAACACAAAACAAACTCAGGAGGAAACTGGGTTGCTTCAGGGCAGGTTCCTTCCCAGGAAGGAGGCAGAGGTGCTGCCCTCCTGGGGGAGGGGGAGGGCACCCAGCTTCCTGGGCTCAGGTTCCCAGCTCACTATCCCTCATGGCATAGCATCAGCAAGCCCTGGCCCTCACTCAGAAGTCAGCTATGGTCACCCTGGCTGGTCCCCAAGGCTCTTTGAGTCCAAGGCAATACTGGGCAGGAGGGGAGAGGGGCTACAGAAGGGGCTTTAGAAGCTCTGGGTTTCTTTCCTAGAAAGTCTTGGTTTCATCCCTCTGCTAACCAAGCCTCTTTTTTTCTTTTTTCCTAAGAAAATTCCATCATGAAGTAAAAAAGAAAGAAGAACTCAGACTTGAGTAATTTTAGGGACTAAGGATACCTGAGCTTAAATCTATAGGGAAAGAAATAAATGAAAGACTAGGAAGAGAATGGAGACGAAAGAGACATCTCCACTCATCTCTGTCTCTCTGCTGAGGGGTGCCCTCTAAGCAGGAGATACCAGAAGAGGAGGCTAAGGCACACACTTGGATTCATAAGACCTGAGTTTACTCTTAGTCTACCATTAGCAGTGTGACCTTGAGCAAGTGTCTCTGTTTCCTTTACTGTAAACTGAGATTAGTAATCCCTGGTTTACATGGATAAAGGAGCTATTTAGAAGGCACGAGTTAGAGCACCTTACACATTGTGGATGATGAACAGAAGTTAAAACTAGCTCTAATTGCGCTCTGGGGAAAGTTGGGGATGCTATGGGCTACTTCAGAAGAGAAATATTGTGGAAAAACTCAATCCAGGAACTGGTTTTGCAGGACAATCTGAAATAAAGGCGCCTTGGTACAGTAGAAGATTATGAGCTGGGCTGCTAACCACAAGGTCAGTAGCTTAAATCTACCACTTGCTCCACAAGAGTAAGATAGACTTTCTGTTCCCATAAAGACTTACAGCCCATACATAGTTGCTATGAGCTGAACTGACTCGGTGACGCGCAACCACCAAATCTGGAATAGGGATACTAACAGAGTTAAAGTCAGCCCAATGCTAGGGCCAAGGAAGTGTGTCCTGAATCCCCATTCACCAGACCCTCCTGTCTGCCCTCAGCAAAGGAGAAAGGTGTGATTTTATAGTTGTAGACACTATCCAAGTCCCTTTGATCCTCCTCAAGCTGTGCAGTGGTCCCTCACCTGCCTGTTGGTGAGGTTCTTACTTTGCCTAGGTGGTAGGTAATAGGTAAGTGAGGACAGGACCAGCCTGCCCCTCTACCCGCAACTGAGGCCATGGCAATAGAACCATGACAGCAGCTGCCCATAGACCAGCCACAATGTACAGAGCAGAGATGAGCATCCCAGGCCAGGGACCTGACTTAACAGGAACAGCTCCGGCCGGTAGCTAGGCAACAGGCTCCCATAATCAGCTCAGTTCACTTTCCGTTTGTGTCTGTTTTGCTCCTGTCATAATGCACTACTCAAATGACCAGACTGCTGTGTGAGAAAAGACGCCTCAGGGCACAGTGCTATCCTTTGCCCTTATTCGCCCTCAGCAAGCACCTCCAGCCCACTGCTACACAGCATGGCTGTTCTGAGCTACAGGCCCCTTCCAGGGAGGCAGCCACTGAAGGAGGAGGTTAGGGGAGGGAAAGCTGCACAGGGCTCGGGTAGGGAGAAGCAGTGGTACTGGCTTAGAGTACGTGGAAGTGAGAGGGCTCAGTTCCAGAGCCCCATGAACAGCACTGTACCCTCAGGTCTAGAGGGTACCAGAGTAAGTTCCCCTGGGCTTCCCGATGCTGTATACAGGAGCAACAGAACTTCAGAACACCTCCTGACCAGAGGAAGAAACAAGCCACCTCTCCACTTTAAAAACAACCTAGTTAAAGTGAACAGAACATGTCTGTCGTCAGAAGAAAAGGGTTTGGGAGTTAATGAGCCCTGGCTTTGAGTTACAGCCTGTCCACTGCCTAACTGCTAAATGGGGATACTACTCCCCTCTTAAATTTCCTTAGAAATTCATGTAAACTACATAGCAAAGTATTTGAATAGTGTGCTCAATAAATTGCAGTTATTTTTTATTAAAAATATTAGGTACTCCCACTGTGCATCCCATGATCAGCTGAAAGACGTGCCTTTACTTGCATTCCTTAGCAGTGGGCACCTATACCAGCCACGGCTCCCTGTAGCTATTTACATCTGTATAAAGAGCCAGAAGGTTGGTTAACTCCTTTAAATCTTGGTGTACTCATTACTTAACTGGGAAGAATTAATCCCGCCTTGCTCCAAATTTCAGGTATCAACTGGAAAGCCCTCGCTAATATGATTCCACATCAAAAAGGGAATTTTCTTTTTTCTTTGGTTCCAATAAGCCCTGGTGGTACAACGGTTTAAGTGTTCAGTTGTTAATCAAAAGGTTGACTATTCGAACGCACCCAGTGGCTCCAACAGTGTAAAGACCTAGTGATCTGCTCTGGTAAAGATTACACAGCCAAGAAAAACGTTACGGAGCAGTCCTAGTGTGTCACATGGGGTCACTATAAGTTAAAAAAAAATAAAAATCAACTCAATAGCACCTAATAATGACAACAACATCTTAGCTTCTTAGAGGGTTTCAAGAGGGCAGACCAGGCTCTGAGCTTCCTCACCTAGCCCCTTGGCTGGACCACACTGCTGTGAACTGAGAAGAAAATGAACTCACTGATGGTACCAGTCCCCTGGAATTCCAGAGGGAAGAATCTGAACAGGTGAAAAGCCTCCAGAGATCTCAGAAGGCTCAGAAACAGTGTCTGGCTCCCCTAACTACCGCATCTCATGTCTGCTTCCCTGGCTTGCTTGCTTTTCTCATCTCTACTGAGAGAAATATGCCACCCCCCACCTCCTAGTTTTCCAAGAATCTGGACTGTTGGTGCTTGTCTTCTCTGACACTAGCAGGTTCTTTTAGTGTACACGAAGCCCAAGGCATCCAGCAGACCCAGACCCAGGCTGGGGACATTAAAGAAAGAAGCAAAGACAGCTGAGCCAGCTGTCAGACTCAGTCCTGAATAAGGCCCCTGCCTTCCAGGGGCTGCTCTGGAGTGCCATGGCCTCCCTTATCTCCCAAGGCAAGAGGCATCTGCTTTGTTCTAGCATGGAGACCAGCCCTGTCCCTCAATCTCCTCCTGTCCCCTGGGTGGGGAATGGAACTTTTCCTTCCAGGGCAGGTTGAGGCCCAGCACAAGAGATGCTGGGGAAGGTGGCAGGGCTCTGAGACTCATTAATACAACAACCTGAGACACTAGAAGTGACTATTGGTGTCCACACCAGGAAGCAGTCCAGTTCCAACAAATCATGTTGTTCTTTCCCATCTCCCAGACAGACCCCAGCCAGGCCACATGATGCTAGCCATAAGATCAAACACTAGTTCCCAAAGCTTTCTTTTTGAAGACTCTAATGCAATGAGTGTGGCGCTGGTGTGGCGCTGTGGGATAAAACCCTGGTTCAAACTCACTAGCAGCCCCTCAGAAACCCTACAATAGGGTTGCTACAAGTCAAAACTGACTCAACTGCACTTAACAACATATATACAGCCAGGAGAAGGAATCCACTTTACAGCAATTGTTTTTGTTGTTGTTTTGGTAAAGCTATCCTTTAGGGTTTTTTGTTTGTTTTTAAGCTGCCCAAATATAATGGGGAGAGTGAAGTGAATTCTCTCTCCCACCAGGATTAAAGGAAACTGGATTGATTTGAAGGCGCCCTGGTAGCATAGTGAATTAAGACTTGGGCTGCTAACTGAAAGGTCAGCAGTTCGAAACTATGAGTCGTTCCATGGGAGAAAGATGAGGCTTTCTGCTCCCAAAGAGATTTACAGCCTTGGAAACCCTAATGGGGTCTCTATGAGTTGGAAATTACTCAAGGGCACACAACCACTACCACCACCAGATAGATTTGCCTAAATTAACCGTTCATACACCCATTTCAAGCAGTAACCTGAACCAGGGTTTTCTGGGAAACCGATTTGTGCTGCAGCAGTAAGAAAAGCAGCAGCAATGAATCTGGTATCATCACCACTAGCTGTGGGAGCTTGAAGGGCCCAGAACATTAGCTTCTTCCCATCTTTCTCCTCACTCCAGAAAAGCCAGGTCCCTGGTAGGTGTGTCCCTTGGGGACATGGCATGGGACATGCCTCTTGACTTACCACTCTGGAAGAAAGAAAGTCTTTCCTAAACCTGGATCAGAGGCCGAGTTCTGGTCCATACCAGCTCTGTTTCTCAGGAGCCAAAAAGGCTGAAAGCCTGCGTCCCCTCCTCTAAAACTGACAGTTCCTAGCATGTTGAGCTGCTGCTGAGAGGACTGAAAATAGGTAGCACGTATGGAAGCATTCAGCACAACGCCTGCCACAGAGCAGGAGTTTTCTTAAACCCTGTATGACCCCAGCAGAAGACCTCATCCCAGTTCCCCAATCCTGAGGCCCTGTGGAGTGGGGGATAGCTGAAGATGGGTGGCCTGTGCAGACCAGAAAAGACCAGAGAAGGGGGTGGAAGAGCTGAGCTAAGAGCACCCCACTCTCTGGAAGGGGATGCTGCAAAGGAGACAGCTGGGATTAGATCCAAGTAGTAAGTGTATGCAATCTCCTGATGAAGTGTGCTGGGAGAGGGTGGGAGTGTGTAAATCCCCAGAGGGCCCTTGTAAGTGGAGGTGACTTGGGAGAAGGAAAGGAGGAGAAACACCCACCAGGATAAGTCAGTTTGGGTTCCCCCTCTTTCCTGTCCCTACCCATCATAACCACCATGGGCCCTCACAGACCCGGGATCTTGCCACTTACCCTGGCCGCCCGGGATGAGTAAGGATCTTCGAAGAGCGCCCACATGCGGGGCTGCCAGCCACGACAGCCGGCAATCCCGGCCCCAGGACCTGCACCGCCCTCGTGGGGGCCCAGACGCTGCAGGGCCAGCTCCCGCTCATCGTCGCCGGCCTCGTCGCTGGGCCCCGCGCCGCCGCCGCCTCCGTCGGGGCTCTCAAAGATGTCGAGCGCTTCTTCGGCGTCGCGGTGCTGCCGGTAAGTCATCCAGCAGCAGGGTTCCACGTCGGTCTCGTCGATGCCCCAGAAGGTAAGCTCCTCCTCGAAGAGCGGCCCGCACACGTCAGCCGGGCAGTGCAGCTTGCCTGTGCGGTAGTAGTTGAGCACGTAGGCGAAGACGCCTGGGTGCCGGTCGAAGAAGAACTCGCAGCCCCCGCTGTTGCTGCCACTGCTGCCCGCGCCGCCGCCATCAGATTCGGGTCGGCCTCCGCTGTCAGGATCGGCCAGCCAGGCGAGGCGGGTGCCCGGTAGAGTGCGCAGAGTGCTGCGGTAGGTCTCATGTCGCGTGCCGCCCACGTTGATGATGATCTTCTCCGACGCCTCGCCCTTGGCCATCTCTTCCTTCAGACATGTTTTGGACGGAGGCTTGTTCCCTGACTTGCGCCCGCGGTAGGAGGAGACGCACACCGAGCTGATCATAAGAAGCGCTGCGGGGCTCCGGCTTGGGGCGGCCGCTGCCCTCCAAACACCCTTCCCGAGGAGGCAGCGTCAGACAGGGGAGGGGGAAGAGATGAGGAGGAGGCAGGAGGCGGCGGCGGCCCCCTCTGCGGCGAGGCCCTGCCCCTGCCTCACCCCCGCCCCCCCGGGGCGCAGAGCGGGAGGAGTTGGGTTTCTCAGGTTCACAGGTGGTTGGGATCTGGGCTGACAGCGTCGAGGACCCAAGTGAGGGGCCCGGGGAAATAGGGTCAAGCACACACACTCTCCCCCGTGAGGACTGGGCACACAGACGTTCAGGACCGGGACACGCCCCCCTCCGCCCCCCCAAAAGACGAGGAAGCGCACAGTCCAGGAGCACTGCAAGGGGCTGGGACGCGCGCGCGCTCACACTCACACCGGCCACCCTCCGGCTCCCAGACAGCACCGAGCTCCCGGAGCTTCCGGCTTCTCCGCGGCAGCAGCAGCGCAGCAGCAACAAGTCTTCGGAACGGTTGCCAGAGCTGGGGCGACGCTCTCACCGCAGCGGGAGCTCCGCGGACCCGACCTGCGTGCGGTCAACATGAAGCGGCGGCGGCGGCGGCATGTGGCCTCTTCCCCCCATTCATAAATCTAGCGCTGGGCACGGATGGCGGGCGGGCGGGGCTGAGCGGAGCGCTGCGGACGGACGGGCGGGCGGGGGCTGCGCAGGGCGAGGCGGCGGTGACGGCAGGAAAACAAGCGCGCCCGATGGAGCTAGCCTCAGGTCCTGCGTCCGCGGCTCGGCGGCTGCTGGGAGCGGGACTGGGTTGGGCGCAGCGCTGCGGGGGCCGCGCAGGGG
>NW_006408603.1:8053351-8088777 GCF_000296735.1 Chrysochloris asiatica
GCGCGGTGCCGAGCCAGGGGGGCGGGGCCGCCCCGGGGAGCACGGCTCTTAGCACTGGCGAAGGAGTCCCCCGGGCGGCGGCGATCGAGCTGCCAAGGACACCTGCAGGCTTCCAGGGCCGAGCCAAGCGGGAGCCTCAGCGCAGCGCTCCGTCGCCGGTCTCTTGCGATCTGGCAGCTCTGGGAGCCACGCCATCCACGCGTCTACCAATCTCCGGGCGGGGATGCGGTCTAGGGCAGAGGGTGTCTGGGCACCGGTGGGAAAGGGCTCAGGGGGCTCTCGATCTACCTCCCGCAAAGGCTGCGGACGCCACGCTCCAGTGGCGCCTTTTCCTCCCTGCCCTGTCTCTCCCGGGCGCGCCCTCCTCAGGGCGGGGTGGATGAGGCGCGGTTCGGGGCCGACCCGGTGTGCTGCAGGGCCCAGGCGACGGAACTCAGCCTGTCTTCGCCGATCCGGGCCAAGCTGAGGCACGTAACCCCCTCGTCGCCAGCGCCCAGCCTAGCGCGCCGCCCCTGCGCGCCTCCGCCACCATCCCCTCCGCCCCCCTCGCCCGGGTTCCCGGCCTCCCCGGAGTCCTCAGCTCCTCCCACTGTGGCCTGGTGACACAGAAGGGCTCTCGACCCTTGACCTCTAACCTCAGCCTCGCCTCCGCCCGCTTTCCGCCTGTCGCCCCCTCCCCGCCAAGTTGGTCGCATCGTTGCCTTTTCACTGCGGCTGAGTGGAGGCTGGGAGAGGAAGAGAGTGGGGAAATGGTGTAACCAAGGGGAAGCGGCTCTCCTCTTGTCCTGATACGTTATTGGGAGCCTCCTAACCACCCCCATCCCCATCTTAAGGTCCAAACAGGGCCCAAGATATCCCTGGTCTTGATGCTACTGCCTTTGTCAAAGGCACTGATTCCCTGCTTGTTGGAATGGGGGACAGGGCTGCCTTAGGCAGAGAAGAGGCTCCTTGCTTGGGTGAAAGGAAACTAGAGCCCCTGGTGTGGTGGTGGTGAGTGGCACAGAAGGATCATTCTGTTAAATGCTACTCTGGAGAAGGGGAGGAGGGGCCAATAGAAAGTGTCCCTTGTGACCCCTCCTGGTTTTACTGTTGTAGCCCCCATAGTTGTAATTTGACTTTGCCTGAGCCATGCCTTATCTCCTCTTACTGACCCAGAGCTTCTCCATCCCACACTGTGCTTTTTCATCTTGGTAGCTCCCACAGTGCATGCCTGAGAAAACCTATTTGCTAAGTGATTGAGAAGCTGCCACAACCCCAAACATTAGGCACTAACCTGACTTTACTGGCCCTAACCCAAGAGCCATTTCCAGATTCATTTGTTTCTGTTTTTAAATCCAGAACCACTTTTACATCTTTAATACCCAGTTTTTAAAGTTTAAGGAAGCCTCCATGACTGGTTGGGTGACGAAAGGTAGATTTTTTAAGGCAGAAATATAGGTGGTTGAGGCATCTGCCCTGGACATTTGTGTACCATTCACTTCCCAAATCTGGCAGTGCCAAGGTAAACTGGGAAAAAACAAGACGGGATCCTGGGTATGCTGTGAGGAAAGGGTAAAAGCCTGGTGCAAACTTAATGGATTCTTATTAGTGAAAGTTGCTAGTGAAGTTAGAAAACCAATGATAGTGAGCTTTGATGATCTGTGCTAGTATGCAAGGGAGGCAGGGACTGTAGCCAGAAGCACATGTTTGTGGGCACCCCTTTTGTGTCCAGTTCACTCACCCCCAGATCTGATGGCTGCGTTTCATAGTTTAACTGGCTTTGAGTTTGCTGCAGCAAAAAAGAAATATCCTAAATGTGGCTGGACAGAGAAGACCCAGGACTGGCCAAAAGCTGGAATGAGGATGGAAGGAGCACAGAGAAGATATTCAACAATCGATCTTTAAAGCCTTATTTTAACTGTGTCCTGGCAAACTCCAGTGAGATCCCTCCTCTTCTTTGCATTCTTCCAGCTGGTCGAATTCAGTCATTCCCCAAAGTGGGAGAAGTGGGTAGGATGCGAGAGACGAGAAGACCATCGTAGCAGCCCACACCTGATTTATTTATTCATTCAATAACAATTTCTTGAGTGACTACTATGTGTAGAAACTATTCCAGGTGCACTTTCCTACCCCCTCCAGTAGGTCTTATGAGGCTTCTGTTCTGCAGTATTTGTGGTTGAAGGTGATAGAAACCTAGAGAGATAAGAGGAAGAATGATGCCAAGGGTCAGAAAACTGGGGTGGCCCTGGAGGTGCCAAGAAAGAGAAGGAAAATAGTCCAATCTGGGAGAGGCAGCCATTGAAGATGAGCTGGGTGGGAAGGCTCCTGGTTCAGGAGAGGGAAACTCAGTCTCAGGTCAGACGCCTCCAGAAAAGGCCTTACCAATTTGTGATTCCAACTGTGGATGTGTGGGTACTGCCCTCTGGTGGTATTAGACTCTAACTCCAGTCCTCCTCAGCTTGAAAAACAAAACAAAACAATCAACCTACTGCTATCAAGTATAGGACATAGTAGACCTGATCTACAGGGTTTCGAAGACTATAATCTTTACAGAACCATATTAACACATGCTTCTCCCTCGGAGTGGCTGGTGGATTTAAGCCACCAATGTTTTGGTTAACAACTGATAGGTTAACCACTGTTCTATCAGGGCTGTGATCAAAACAGATCCCAAACCAATTGTTATCACTGGATTCCAACACACGATGATCCCATGTATGCACAGTAGAACTACTCTGTAGGATTTTCAAGGCTATAACCGTTAGGAAACAGCAGGTGCCGACCCATAGTGACCCTGTATAGGGTTCCCAAGGAGCGGCTGATGAGCTTGAACCACTGACCTTGTGGTTCAAACCAACCTTGCAATACAGCACATTAACCCAAAACACCATACCAGGACTTCTTCAGCAAGTAGTTGAGTATTTGAATCATTTGCACCACCTCCGGACATCGGGGCTGTGATTGTTGTTGTTAGGTGCAATCAAGTCAGTACCAACTCATAGCGACCTTATGCACAACCGAACGAAACACTGCCCAGTCCTGGGCCAACCTCACAACCACACTTGACCCCATTGATGCTGCCATTTTGCTAATCTATCTCACTGGGAGTCTTACTCTTTCTCTGACCCTCCACCTTACCAAACAGGATATCCTTCTCCAGCGACTGGTCCCTCCTGACAATATATCCAAAGTATGAGAGACGAAGTTTGGCCATCATGGCCTCCAGGAAGCACTCTGGCTGCACTTTTACCAGCACAGATCTGTTTGTTCTTTTGGCAGCCCATGGCACTTTCAATATTCTTCTACGGTCTTCCTTATTCACTGTCCAGCTTTCTCATGCATATGTTATTGAAAATACCATGGCTTGGGTCAGGCCCACTTTAGTCCTCAATCTGACATATTTGCTCTTCAACACTTTAAAAAGATCTTGTGTAGCAGATTTACCTAATGCATTACGTCATTTGATTTCTTAGCTGCTGCTTCTGTGAGTGTTGATAGTTGATCCAAGAAGAATGAAGTCCTTGAACGTCAATCTTTTCTTCATTGATACGAATGTTGTTTATTGGTCCAATGATGAGGATTTTTGTTTTCTTCACATTGAGATGCAATCCATACCGAAGGCTGTGCTCTTTGATTTTCATAAGTAAGTATTTTAAGTCCTCTTCACTTTCAGCAAACAAGGTTGTATCATCTGCATATCATAGGTTGTTAATTAGTCTTCCTCCAATCCTGATGCCACATTTTTCTTCATATAACCCAGCTTCTCGGATTATTTGTTCAGCATACAGGTTGAATAAGTATGGTGAAAGAATACAACCCTGTTGCACATCTTTCTTAATTTTAAACCATTCAGTGTTCCCATGTTCCGTTTGAACAATTGCCTCTTGGTCCATGTCCAATGGATCTTGGCTGAAAGCAGAGAATATCAGAAAGATGTTTATCTATGCTTTATTGACTATGCAAAGGCTTTCGACTGTGTGGATCATGACAAGCTATGGACGACATAGCAAAGTATAAGTATTCCAGAACATTTAATTGTACTTCTGAGGAATCTGTACATGGACCAAGAAGCAGTTGTTGGAACAAAACATATGGGGCTGTGACAGTGGAAAGAAAAAGGGACACGTAAGCCTGATGTGGTTCCTTAGTGGTCTAAACAGTTTATACTCTTGGCTGCTATCTGGAAAGTTGAAGGTTTGAAGCCTACCCAGAGGCACCTCAGAAGAAAAGCCTGGTGATCTTCTGAAAACTCAACCACTGAAAGCCCTATATAATACAGTTTTACTCTGACATACATGGAGTTGACTTGACAGCAAGTATTTTGTTATAAGTGCTGGTTTGGGCCTGGCACTGATTCTGGACTTCCTATTAATTCTAGGACCCCAGGCATCTCCCGCAGATTAATGATTTCATCTTGGGACTCTCTTTGTTCTTCATGCCACTAAAGCATGGGTGGGGAACCTTTTTTCTGTCAAGGGTCACTGGATATTTATGACACATTTCACAGGTCATACAAACTTATCAACTTAAAAATTACCCTGCTATATTTGGTCAAACATTTAATTAACTCACCCTTAATGTGATGGCTGAAACTGTTCATGAGGTTTTACCAACTGCGGGATGAAGTCAAGCAGTTCATGGAAATGGTTGATTTTTCAGAAGTATATTGCCAACCACTGTGCTTTACAGTGATAAGAAAGATTACCGCACTCTGAGTCAAGAGCATTCAGTAAGTCCTTAAACTGGTGACTGTTAAACCCTCTGCTTTTGACAAAATTTATGCATGACACTACTGCTGACATCACATTGTTCAGCTGCAACAACTGTGCATGGAAACTTTCTTGGTGTATGATGCAGTGATATATAATTAATCACTTGCATCAAGACAGACAATTCTGTTCTTTCTTTTTTTTTTTTTATTTAAGGTTTTCATTATGGATTGAGTGAAAGTTTACAGGGCATAGCATCAATTTTACATTCAACAAATCATACACCTTGTTTCATTACAATGATTATAATCCCTTCCATGTGCCATCAGTTAACAGTATTTCTCTCTATCCACTTTAGCTTTTTAAAAACAAACATAAAATCACTCAGGCATATATAATAATTTTCATCTCCAAAGGGCACATTCTGCAAGTCTGCCTCCTGGCCACCAGCTCTTAGTCCTTCTCTTCTTAGTTGATAAATCTGGAGTCCTCAGCCATGCCCCCTCTCCATGCCCCCATCTCTGCCTCCATCTCTGGCGCTGCTGCTTCTCTGGATAAGGTCCTGCATTCTGCTTTTGTGTTTCTCTCTTGATGGTCCTAGGGTCCTCTGTTTCTGGACTGTAAGATTAACCACTCCCCTGTTTTTGTTACAAAACTTCTACCTTTACAATTGTGACAGTCGCAATTAGTCATGATAACAATTGTTCACTATTGAATCTTACGAATCATATCCCCATCTCTTTTCACCAGACCCATCTAGACAAGATGACAGCTATTCAGTGGATACTCTTTCTTTCCCCCCATACTCTTAAACTAAATTCTCTCTTGAAACCTTGTAAGCCGGTCACTTCATGCCTTTATTGCCCCCTCATTTTCGGTAGCCAATGTCTAAGTTGCCCATCCCTATCTACCCTGTGCACAGAGCGGATAGCATTGATACTAGATGGGATGACTCTTTGCCTCTCTGTTGGTATTTAGAGTAACTACCACTCTGAGTATAGGTCAGGTTCATCAAATTGTAGCAATTTACCCTTGTTTCCTTTATCCAAAAAACAAACAAACAAAAAAATTTACTTTTCTTTCCATTCCTCCTCTAGTCAAGTTCTGATTACCGAGCCATCAAGGCTAGGTCAAAAGGGTGCTGTCTGCAAGTTTGGGTGTTCTTGTGCATCTCCCTTCATTTCATATCAGCTGGATGCTTCCAAGTCTGTTCTTCCTTGACAAATGCAATTAACCCATTTTTGCAAGCCAACCATGGCTGAAGCTCCATCTGTAGTAAGGCCACTTAAGTTTTCAAATATTATCTCAAGGATTTTCATTGATAAAACAAGTCTCTCAAACAAGTTTTCACCTCTTGTAGTGCCATGCATGGCTTCCAGTGATAGCAGTTCCTTTTGGGTGTCAAACTGCAGTTATCCCACTAACAAAAACAGACAGATGGCCAGTATTTGTTATGTCTGTTGTCTTGTCATGAACAAAAAGAAAATTTGGAAATCTGCAGAATCTTTTCTATATCTTTTGCTAAATCTGTAATCCAATCTGAGATGCTTCTCCAAGACAAACTAACACTCTGAAACAATTCTCCGTTGTCTGGTGCTAACAACTCGGCAGCAGTCACCATGCACTCTGTCACAAACTCTCCCTCTATGTGAGACCTCACTTTCTTCGCAATTAGCTTACTCACTACCTTAACTTGTCTAAATAATGTTGTCTCTGTCACAAGGAGGCCTAGTGAAAGTGGTTTGTTGTGATTCCAAACTTCGCTGAAGACACATTTGACCTCCCGATTCATTGAGTGTAGCATGTTTTGAGCTGTAATAACTCTCCAGATTGGCTTTTTTTCATTACTGCTAATGCATTGCCACAAACTAGCCACACAGGTTTGCCTTTGACTTCAACAAAAGAGTAATCATTTGTCCATTTCTCTTGGAAAGATCAACACTCTGCACTCTGCATCAACTTTTCTTTTTGTAGTCACCATTTGTAGGATGTCACACCACTTAAGATTTAAAAATTACCCAGTGTGGGTGTCACCAACAAGGCAATTATTTTGCTTTGATCGCAGTTCTAATCCTGCATGTTGGATGTGATCGACTCTTGAGGTCTTTTCTGTGTACTGCAATTTCCTTAATCTTTACCTGAGATTCAGTTTTTACGTGGACTGTTGATCGTGGACGTGTGGATAAAGACTGTATTGGAGTTATCATCTGTGCCAACAAAGAAGTTGACAACATTGTCTTCAATCATCCGAGGCAAGGTCTTCAATGTCGCGAGGAATCATCTCATTGCATCACTTCTTATCACTATCCAATCGCTGTAGTTTCACCACTGTGTGTTAACACTTTCGTGGCGTGTACACTCTCAACCTGCCAGGCGCTGACTGTCCTCTGAGTCACCACAATGCAGGCAGACAGGGCGCGGACAGCCAATGAGAAGCATACATATCTGTTCTGTCATGTACTCATATGTGTCCTGTCTATCCCATAATGGATGAACATTCCTTGCTCGTCCCTCAAAATTTACGTTATTATTATAACTCAGTTAATACAAATTTATATTGCAATGAAAAAAATCTCCTATATTTATTGAATTTTAAGTCCTGTCTGTGGTTGTCTTGGCAGGGCCAGACCAAATGATTTCACAGGACCTAGCCTCAGAAACCCTGTACAGGATCACTATGAGTCGGAACTGACTCCACGGCACATAACAACAACAACAACAACATATATGGTCCCTGTATAGGATTTCTGAGGAGCAGCTGGTGGGTTTGAGTGCAAATCACTTGTATCACCCAGGGACTGGCCCTTGCTTTCTGAGAGCAGAGGCTGACCCAGTCAGTGATTAATTCAACCTCTTCATTCAAAACCCTTTACCTCCTCCGTTACCCTATTGGGGGCATAGCTTCACTGGGGTGACTGGAGCCTTGTAAGCTCCTCTTCATCTTCCTTCCTTGGGCCTCACTTGTTTTCTGAAGCCCCAGAGCTAGGAGCTGGCTCCTGTAGATGCTAGGTGAAGTCGCATCCCCACTGGTACTCAGGCCTCCCCACTTTTGCCATTCCAGCTCCTGCCAGGTCCAGGTCAAGGAGTCTGCATCCTTTCCCAGCATACCCTGCTCCCTCCTAGCCTGGAAACTTGAATTGCTTTATCAGCCATCAGACATTGTTTTCTGGGCAGAACTTGGTAGCTTTTCTCTTCATGGAAGGCAGATACAAGGGAGCCGGGAGAGAAGGCTGCACACTCCAGTTTACTTGTCAGTTCATTTTATCTTGCCCTTTACACTGAAGCTCAACCCATACCTAAGACTGTGGTCTTTGATCTTCATTAGTAAGTATTTTAAGTTCTCTTCCTTTTCAGCAAGCAAGGTTGTATCATCTGCATATCGCAGGTTGTTAATGAGTCTTCCTCCAATACTGATGCCATGTTTTTCTTCATATAACCCAGCTTCTTGGATTATGTGTTCAGCATATAGAATGAATAAGTATGGTGACAGAATACACCTCTGGTGCACACCTTTCCTAATTTTAAGTCATTTGGTGTTCCCTTGCTCTGTTCAAACAACTGCCTCTTGGTCTATGTACAGGTTCTCCAGGAGTGCAATTAAGTTTTCCAGAATCCTCATTATCTGCAATGTTGTCTATAGCTTGTCATGATCCACACAATCGAAAGCCTTTGCATACTCAATAAGTACTGGTAAGCATTTCTCTGGTATTCTCTACTTTCAGCCAAGATCCATCTGACGTCTGCAATGATATCCCTTGTTCCATGTCCTCATCTAAATCCAGCTTGAACTTTGACATTGTTCTCTATCAATGTACATTTGCAGCCATTTGAGGATTATCTTTAGCAAAATTTTACTTGTATGAGATATTAATGATATTGTCTGATAACTTCCATTGGGTCACCTCTCTTTGGAATGGGAACAAATATGGATCTCTTCCAGTCTGTTGGCCAGGTAGATGTCTTCCAAATTTCTTGGCATAGAAGAGTGAGTACCTCCAGTGCTGAATCAGTTTGTTGAGAGATTTCAATTTGTAATCCATCAATTCCTAGAGCCTTGTTCTTTGCCAATACCTTTAATGCAACTTGGACTTTTTCCTTCAGTACCATTAGTTCTTGATCATAGGCTACCTCTTGAAATGGTTGAATATCAACCATTTCTTTTTTGGGACAGTAACTGTGTATTCCTTCCATCTTCTTTTGATGCTTTCTGAATCATTCAATATTTTGCCCTTAGAATCTTTCAATGCTGCAAGTTCGAGGCTTGGATTTTTCCTTCAGCTTGAGAAACGGTGAGTGTGTTCTTCTCTTTTGGTTTTCTAACTCCAGGTCTTGGCACATTTTGTTATAATATTTGACTCTGTCTTCTGGAGCTGATCTTTGAAATGATCTATTTAGCTCGTTTATCTCCTCATTTCTTCCATTTGCTTTAGCATCTCTACACTAGAGAAAAAGTTTCAGAGTCTCTTCTGACATCCATTTTCATATTTTCTTTCTTGTCTTCTTTATGACCTTTTGCTTTTTTTCTGTATGATGTTCTTGATGTCATCCCACAACTCTTCTGGCCTTCGGTGTTTAGTGTCTAATGCATCAAATCTGTTCTTCAGATGATCTCTAAATTCAGGTGGGGTCCATTCAAGGTCATATTTTGACTCTCATGCACTTGTTTTAATTTTCTTCAGCTTCAGCCTGAACTTGCATGTGAAAAATTGATGGTCTGTTCCACAGTTTAACCCTGGTCTTATTTTGGCTGATGATATGGAGCTTTTCCACTGTCTCTTTCCACAGATGGAGTCAATTTGATTTTTGTGTATCCCATCTGGTGAGGTCCATGTGTATAGTCATCTTTTATGTTGTTTAAAAAGGATATTTGCAATGAAGAAGTCATCGGTCTTACAAAATTCTATCATGTGATCCCCAGCATTGCTTCTATTTCCAAAGCCATATTTTTAAACTGCTAACCCTTTCTCTTTGTTTCCAACCTTTGCACTCCAAATGCCCAGTAATTACCATCACATCTTGCTTGCATGTGTGATCAACTTCAGGCTGAAGAAGTTGATAGAATTCTTCAGTTTCAACATCACTGACTTTAGTGGTTGGTGCATAAATTTGAATACTGGTCTTCCTTGTAGGTAGATAGATATTGTCCTATCACAGGCAGCATTGTACTTAAAAATCTTGATGTGTTCTTTTTTATGATGAATGGGATATCATTCATCTTCAATTTATCATTCCTGGCATAGTAAATCATGTGATTGTCAGATTCAAAATGGCCAATATCAGTCCATTTCAGCTCACTAACATCTAGGATTAATCCACTACTCATCTGTTTGTCATATTGACTGACACCACACATTGACAGAGAATTTCCAGTGGTTCAAGCCAGATTCAGAAGACGGCATGGATTGAGGGATATAATTGCTGATGTCAGATGGATGGATCTTTGCTGAAAGCAGAGCATATCTGAAAGATTTTACCTGTGCTTTATTGACTACAAAAGGCTTTTGATTGTATGGATCATAACACGCTATGGACAACTTTGCGGAGGATGAGTATTCTGAAACACTTACTTGTGCTCAAGAGGAACCTATTCATAGACCAAGAGGCAGTTGTTTGAACAGAACAAGGAAACATCAAATGGTTTAAAATGAGGAAAGTCGTACACCAGGGTTGTATTCTTTCAGTCCAATTCTTAGAGAGAAGAAACCAGAAGGGGGCAGACTGTAAGATCGAGCCAAAGCAGGGCGAAGGGTCTCAAAAACCATGGGCTGTAGGGGAGCTGGCTGCTCACTCATTTCCTTTGAGGGTTTTCAAGCTAGTCTCCAGAGCAGCAGTGAACTCTGTTGACTGAGCCATGTTGGGGATGACCAAGGGCAAGGAATAATATGGCAGCCATGTAGCTTCCTCATGGGATGAACCACAGGGCCAGAGCTCCCCTTTATCATGACTTCTGGGCTGAAGAACTCACCCTATATGTTACTCAGGGCTCAACTGGCAAGACTCCTTGGCACTAAGAATTTCTCCAGTACAGATTCTTCCTGCCAGGGCTAAATTCCAGCAAACTGGTTCATTCTATTAGAGTCATTTATTAGTCCCAATGAGCCCGGTCCTCTCTAGCAGTGTCCTGGAGAAAGGGAAAGCAGCTGTCTAGAGAGGCCAACCAAATTCTGGCCCCTTATGGGTACTCATGAAGCCCAAGGATCCTTCCCTGCTGGGGCCAGCCTGGACAAAACAGAAAGACCCAGAACCCAGCCAGCTCTGACCCAGGGAGCCGGAAGGTAGACCACTGAGTCGTTTTGCTTAGCAACTGCCTGGCACAGAGTAATGGTCATACTAATTGTTGAGTGACCAGGTCATTCCCCAACTCCTAGCTTTCTTCTTACAACAATGTCAGTACAGAGCAGTGTGTGTGGCACCCAGTAGGTCTGCCCATGGGTGGGATGTTCAAGTCAGATTGTGACTGCCTGAACAAAGCAAGGATCTCTTTCTGATCCTTCTTTGTATCTTTTCAGTGCTTAGCACAATCCTAGGCATCCAGAAGATTCAATTCATACTTGATGCATGGAATTAATGAGGTGAGTGAAGTGAGGGTTGGATCCCTCCCTGTCAGCACTTTGTGTAGTGGAGAGAGCACACTAGATTGGGAGACAAGAAACAAACTTTGGCCCAAGTTTTCCCACGGCTTGGTTATGAGAGTTGTGAGTAGGTCTCATTCCTTTGGTTGGTCTCACTTCCTTCAACTGTCAAATGAGGAAGTGGACCAGATAATCTCTGAAATTCATGCTCCAGCTACTGTTGGTATAAAGCAAATTGCCCTCCAAATAAAGTCATGTGGAAATAAATTGATATTTATTTTAAACTATATATCATTTGTAAAGTTTAAAAACGCACCATTTTATTTTGCTCATGATTTTGTGGGTCAGGAAGTAAGGAAGAGCTTGGATGGACAGTTCTGATTTAGGATCTCTCCTGCAGCTGCCATCCTGTCAGCTGAGCTACAGTCATCTGATGCTCAGCTGGGCTGAACATTCAAGATGGCTTACTCATATGGCAGCCAGTTGATGCTGTCAGCTGGGAGCTCAGCTGAAACTGTCCGATTAAGCACATACAGCCTCTCCAGTACAGCAGATTCAGGGTAGCTGGGCTTCTTACATGGCATGGGTCTGTGAGGATCCTGAGAAGGAGATGAAAGTAGCATGGCATTTTCTAATCTAGCCTTGGGAGTCACAAAGCATCACTTTTACCCTACTCTATTGGTGGACGTGGAGTCCTGGTGTGGCGCTGTGGGTTAATGCACCAGACTGCAAAGCCGTTTGAACTGCAAGGTTGGCAGTTCAAGCTCACCAGCTGCTCCTTGGAAACCTTATACAGGGTCTCTATGGGTCAGAACCGACTTGACGGTACTTAACAACGTCGGTGGAAGTAAGTATTTGCTGACCCAGGTTCCGAGGAGGGTATAAACCCCTCTTCTTGATAAGAGAGATGTTAAGTAATTTGGGGCCTCTTTTTAAACCAACAAGTCCCTGCAGTCTCAGTGGAATCTTTCAATGCTGGCCAAGTCCCTACAGCTGGAGTTGGGTGAGGATGTGTGCCCAGTGTCAGTGTTTGGTGAGGGAACAAGACAGTGTGCAGGATCACCCCGAATATCTCATTTCTTGTCCTTTATTGGCTTCTTTGAGGTTTTGATCGAGTCTGCCCTTTTTTTTTTACTACTTCTGGGAGACTGGTTTACTGAATTCATCAGGGGGCCTCCAGCCTTCTGAAGCAGACCCCATGGACTCCCAGGATTGCAAGAAGGAAGTAATCTAATATTTAATGAGCACCTATTAACCAAAATGTCATCGGCTCAAATCCACCAGCCACTCCTCAGGAAAAAAGATGAGGCTTTCTTCTCCCTGAGATTTACAGGCTTGGAAACCTTATACAGGGTTGCTATGGGTCGGAACCGACTTGATGGCACATCACCACCACCACCACCATTGTATTCCAGGCGCCCTGGTGTGGTGCTAGAGGATAAACAATGAACCGCAAGGTCAGTCTGAACTGCAAGGTCTGCTCCTCGGGAACCCTATACAGGGTCACTATGAGTTGGACGAACTTGATGGCACTTAACAACAACATTGTATTCCAGGATGGATGTATTCCATGGTGTACCCCAGTATGTATTCCACATGGATTTCATTTTTTCCTTACAACATCTCTTCAAGGAAGAAATTTTATTGCCATGCCCTTTTTACGAATCAGAAAATGCAACTCCAGAGTTAGGTGACTTGCCCAAGGTCATACAGTTGGTGACAGAACCATGACTCAAACTTAATTGTATGCTGCCTGCCCTCAGGCAAACATGAGGCAGAAGAAGCTGTTTGTCATGTCCTCCTGCCAGCCATTCTCCTCTCTCTTCCTGGATGCTCCCTCCACCGAGAGCTTACCTGTTCTTTGTCTCACTGCTTTCTCTTAAGCTGGATGTCCCCTCAGGTTTTTCCACTTAGCTTCCACACAGCAGCCAAGGCTGGTGGTTAAGATCCCTAGCACTCTTGAACAGACCCACTACACGTGCAGCCACAAAATCCTTGATAATCCCTCCCATTAACAAATGCATAGAGGACAGTGGAGGTAACACTGTTTCATGTTCTAGGCCCAGACCTCTAGAAACTAGCAGCTTCCTTCTTCTGTCTCTTGGAACATTCTTGCTGGGCACTCTGAGCTATGATGGAAGAAGTCTTGGCCACCCAGAGATGGAGTGTGCTGAAGAGGCGAGTTGTAGACACTCTGGCCGACAGTCCCAGCTGGCTCAGCCTTCTGGCCAATCATGGACATTTCAGTGGATGTAAGTTGACAAGTAACCTCAGTTGCCTCCAGAAGAGTCACTCAGTCAAGCCCTGCTTGAGTTCCTTACCCACAAAACCATGAGATGAAATAAAGTGGTGGTTTACACCACTACGTTGGAGGTTAACTTGCTACACAGAAATAAATAGCTGAAACAACACGGATTGTCTCATTTAAACCATTCATTATCCCTCTTTCACAGACTAGCAAATTGAAGCTCAGAGGGATGCAATAAATTTCCCAAGGCCTCACAGAAAGCAGGATGAGGCAGAGCTGACATTTGAACATCGGAAGTCCGACTACTGACTTTTGCAACCACCCCCTTGCTTTAGCCTCTTGATGGACCTACATACCCCTCTTGGTGGGAAGGTTGGCATTTCAAGCAGAAACACTCCCTTCAACTAAAAGATTGAATGGATTTTCCAGCATAGAGAAATCCCTGTTTAAGGTTTGAGGGATTTAGTGTCAGGAGGTGAGTCCCTCCTGCAAAACTCAGGGCAATTTTTATGTTTATATGTACCCATAGTTTGTAAGGAGTCCCAGTGTGGCGCTGTGTCTTAATACGCTGGACAGCAAAGTTGACTGAACTGCAAGATCGGTGCTTCAAGCTCACCAGCCACTCCTTGGAAACCCTATATAGGGTCTCTGTGGGTTGGAACCGACTTGACAGCACTAAACAACATGGTTTGTAGAGTGCCTTCAGCAGCATTTAACAATAGCATACCTTGCATGAAGCCTGTCCATGGTGAGTACTTAATAAATGCTCATTCAATAAAGAAAAATACCCATTGTCATCGGGTAGAATTCTGATCATTCTGTCCTATAGGACAGAAGGGTAGAACTGCCCCCAGAGGATTTCCAGGGTTGTAAATCTTTACAGAAGCAGACTCCCACATCTCCCACAGAGCAGCTGGTGAGTTTGAACTGTGAACCTTTGGCTAGCATCCCAAAGTTTAATCCCCTAACCTACCAGGGCTCCTCAGGGAACCAACTACAAATGAACACATGAAGGAGTGTTGGAAGAGGATGGGCTCACAAGTTCTGGAGAGAAGGGTTTTCTGCCACCTGGTGGCTATTCCTGGAACAACACTTCCCCATCTACTTTTGATTGTTGTCATTAAGCACCATTGAATTGGTTCCCACTCAGCCTGTGGTTAGCAGTTCAGTGCTTATCCTACAGCATCACAACAGGACTACATATGATGGGAGATAAAAATAGAAGGTCCCTT
The DNA here is from genome assembly GCF_000296735.1 of Chrysochloris asiatica. Lineage (NCBI taxonomy): Eukaryota > Metazoa > Chordata > Mammalia > Afrosoricida > Chrysochloridae > Chrysochloris > Chrysochloris asiatica. The sequence continues at coordinate 8,068,092 of NW_006408603.1, forward strand.
TGAGGATCTTGGTTGCGTGTGTTGGGGACAGCAGTATCAGTCTGGATTTGAGAGTGGTGGGAGGGGTTAAGACCTCTGGCCAAAGCCAGACTTCTTGCCTCTTCCAGTATCTCTGCTCTTTAAGGGTGGGGCAGAAGAAGAGCCCCGGCACATCACTACCCCGTTCTGCTCTTCACAGGGCTGCATTCAGTAACCAGTTGCACCAAGTCGATTTGGACAATGGTGATCCATATGTTTACGAGTAGAACTGGGCTCCATGTAGGTTTCAATGCCTGAGTTTTTGGAAGCAGATCACCAGGCCTTTCTTCTGAAAGCATCTCTGGGTAGACTAGGACCTTCAACTTTCTGTTAGACGCTTAACTGCCCTTGGCACACCCGGGGATATCAAACATTCAGTCGATGCATAATAAACAAATGCTTGGGATTGACATTTAGGTAAATAGGTGACATCAAGTTCTGTATTTTGTCTTTGTTGTTGTTGTTGTTATGTGCCGTGGAGTCGGTTCTGACTTATAGCAAACTGTACAGGGTTTCCAAGGCTGTAAATCTGTATGGGAGCAGAAAGCCTCATCTTCCTCCCGCAGAACAGCTGGTAGTTTCCAACTGCTGACCTTGCGGTTCGCAGCCCAATTCGTGACCACTACATTTTGTCTTTACCTCAACTTAAATCTGCCAAAGGGAGAGCTACCCTTGGAGCGTGTTGTTGGATAAGCCCGGGACTACTAACCACAAGGTCAGTGGTTCAAACCCACTAGCCACTCCTGGGGACCTCTATACAGGGTTACTATGAGTTGGAACCAACTCAACAGTACTTAACAACACCCCTGAGGAGAGGGGAGTCTCCCTTAGAACTCAAAGCCTGGCTTGTTCCCAATGACACCCCAACTCTACCCTGGGGCCAGTACCTTCAATTGTTGCTGTCTCCCCACTCCTCACTCTCAGACCTGAACACTAGCACTTTCCCAGTCCCCAGACCCTTTCTGAGGTAGCTCTCAAAGTGCTCCACCCCTGCTGAGCTAAGAGAGAAATCTCTTCCTGACAGTGTACTGGACAGGAATGTCCCTCGTAAAGCCCTGTGAAAGGACATCCAATACCATCCTCACATCAGATTGAGTGTCATTTCCCACATCTGATTCGATTTGTGGAGTACTTGGAAGCCAGTAAGGTGCCATACAAGGTTGTGCATTGTGGTTGCTAACTCCCAAGGAGTCAGTCCCTAACTCATGGCACCCCCAAGCACAACAGAACAGAAAATTGCCTGGTACTGTGCCATGCCCACGATGGGCTGGGGACTGGACCATGGTGGTGCATCAATTCTGTCATTAGTTGATATTCAAAAGCGGTCACTAGGTCTTTGTCGGTCTTAGAAAAGTCCAGTGAAACCTGTTGAGTATCACAGCAGCACATAAGCGATGGCTGATACAAGCTGTCCACTGACAAGTGGGTGGTGGGTGCCCATGAGGTGGACTGGCCAGGAATCTAACCCAGATCTTCCATATGCAAGGTAAGAATTCTACTATGAATTACCAATGCCTCATGGGCCTTGTTGATACCTGGGAAAATTCCTAAAAAAGATACAAACGTGTTCCCTCTCTATCCAGTTAATAATACCCACAACTCCCACACAGCACCTTGTCCAATCCATTCGTTCCAACCTTTTACCTCAGAATTCTGGGCCCCTCCCATCCCCTCTCTTGGGCCCCAGAGGCAGGTAAGAAAGAGAATTGAGGTTTGGTAAGAACAGACACTTTATTGTACACCATGGTGAGGGAGAGGAGAGAGCAAGGAGGGGCACTGAGGGCAGACAACATCATGTCCCCTCTCCTGGGCTGAGTGGTCCTGGCCCAGGGCTGAGCAGTCATGGGACACATGGACTTGGAGGGTCTGAACTTGTGCCATAACTCAAAGTGACTGCCTGGAGTGTGTGCTTGGGTCTGTACAAAGCAGCGCTTTGGATAAGTAGGGATGCTGACCCCTCCTCCCCCGTGCATCATTAGGCCCTAGTTAAGGAGCAGCAGACCCCACATTTCAGGATCCGGTATAAGGACCCAGGGATGCTCAGGAAGTCAGGGTATATTCCATCCTGTCTCTCTTCTACAGTGGGGTGTACTCTGGTGGTGGGGGTGGGGTGGGGTGTGTCTGTGAGGAAGGGCAGCCTCAGGCCCTGTAATACTGCAGCCCTGTGCAGGGCCCAGGCCTGATGGCTTCTGGCCTCTGTTTTCACTGCCTCTGGCAGGCTGGCTCAGGAGGGCTTCTTCGGGTCTGACAAAAGCAGCAACCCTGACAAAGTTATTGCTGGGGGGCAAAAGCCACTGTGGCTTGGCATCAGCTTGTACGTCCCACTTGTTCACCTCCCTACGCCCATCTGGGCCTTGGCTTCATGTTGCCTCAGTAAAGAGGGCAGAATACTCCCTGAGCAAGAAGCTGGTAACTGGGGTCAGAGGGCAGGCAGGGGCAGGCAACAAGGGAGACTACTTCAGGTGGGCCCACCCTGCCGCTACCTCCATGACTCTCAATTCAGATGGAGTCCTCGCCACTCTGTCGGCTGGTGGGCATTTAATCCACAGCACAGAAGTCAGGGGGCTAGAACCCTGTGCAAGGACTTGGGATCCCACCCCTCTCTGGCCACTTCCTGCTCCTCCAAGGAGGCTGAGCCTCTGGATGTCCCTTGTCAGGGGAACCACTTAGCCCTGAACCATGCTGGCTGTACCCACTCCACTAAGAGTGAAGCAGGGGCCTGTTGCCTCCTTCTGGACACTGTTGCTATGTTTCTAGCACAAGTGCAGGGATGGAGGCACTGTGAACTGCCCTCTGGGGTCCCACCATCTTGAGAAACCCATCCTTATCCTCCACATGAAGAGCTTGTGATTCCAGTGGGAATAGCAAGAAGCTGATGGAAAAATAAATTTTTTTTTTTTTCTCCCATAAGGCCACTCCTTCCTGGTTGCTGGCAAGCCCAGTGGTGTGAAGGCCATGAGTCACCAGCAAGAAACATAATCCTTTCTCCATGGGGGGGGCTTTCTGCAGGCCCCCCACCTGAGACCTAGCAGACTAGAGCTGGAAGGAGAAGGAAGAGGCAGGGGAGGCCAGTGTGGGCTTCAGGAATGTGGCAAACACTGGGAATCACAAATCGGGCACCCGACACACACACCCACACCACACACATACACACGCACACACTGAGCTCTGGGCCCTACAATTAACACATGAAAACGACACAGCAGAGACAGGGCCCGGCTGACAGCAAAAGGCTACATGTACTACTGAGCCCACAGAAACCAAGCATGGGCAACCCAGGCTCAGCCCCCTCCCGCAAGCTGGCGGGCTGGGGCCTGGCCCAGTCACACGCTACAAAATTAAAAATATATCAAATATACAATGAAAATAGATCTGTACAGCACTGAGGATGAAAATAGTCCACCAGCCACGGTATAATATTGGGTTTGTCATTTAACAGCATTTACACCCACATGTACAGATTGAATATACAATAGAAATAGAATATATAGAAGAGTATATATATATATAGTAGAGTGTCTCTCCTGGGGCCTTACTTTTCCTGTTGCTAATTCTGCTTGGGATTCGGCATGGGGCCAGGTAGGAGGTGCTGTCAGGTGAGGGGGCCTGAGGCAGGTGTTGTGCTCCAAAGCTCATCTGTCTGTGAAGATGTGGGTCTCCTTCTCCCCTCAAACACTCAGGAAAGAGAAGAGGGGCGTGTAAGAGACAGGAAGGCGGAGGAAGTGTGGGGAAAGGTAAATTAGATGATGTGGGTGTACGGAAGAGAAGCTAGGCAAGTGTCTGTCCCTCCCAGAGCGAGAGCAGCCACAAACAAGAGTAACTTACGACCCTCCATAAAGGCGGGTGTCCTTTTGCTCTAACAACTATAGCTTTCAGAGATGGAGGCTTGCTATCCCAACCTATCTTCCAACTCTTCCTCCCACCTTCCTTCCCCTCGCTCTCTCTCCCTCCATTAATTAATTAATTCATTCATTCATCCATCCATCCCCAGTCAGGTCTGAATCCTCCCATTGTGCAAATCTGAGGACAGTCCCTCGTTCTGGGAGACTCTGTAGATGCGGATGGCATCGGGCTGCTGAGACTATAGCCTCCAATAGCCACAGCACTGTGTACGGGGCTCTGGCTGTGCATCAGGAAGCTTTCCAAGGTGTCTACACAGAGTGTACACTATGGCTGTGCTTGGACAATAGGAGGAGGGTTGGTGGCCCCAAAGGACAGTGAAGTTATCTGTCTTCCCTCAGGCATGAGAGGCTTCTTGGGTGTGAACCCCTGAACCCCAGGGATCCCAGGGAAGGAGCTGCCGCTAGAGAGAAAAAGTAGCCCCCGATGAGGGGAGGGTGAGTGTGCTTCACAATTGTGCTCCGAACCATCTCAGTTGTGCTGTGAACCATCTGATTGTGCTCTGGAAATCTCTCTTTGTATTACTCCCTTCTCTCCTGAGGAAGTAGGCAAAGACCACTGCCCTGGGTGACAGACTGGTTGGGGAAGGGGAGAGGGAGACAGTAATGCTCTACTGGAGGTGAGGAAGGTTCTGGGCCAGTCATTACCTTCCCAGGCAGGTTGTAGGAACACATCCCACCTACCCCAGACAAGGTAGGGACACTCAAAGATTCCGTTCTGGAACCTGGGCTGAGGAGCCTGCTTACTCCTGCTGCTGCCAAGGCTCATGCAGGCCAGAGGGCCTCATCCTCCCCACAGAACAGAGCCTGGCCTTCCACAGCAGCCCATCCCATCCCACTCCAGCCCACTCCAGTCCCCACCCAGCCTACAGCAGGCAGCCTCCTAGCCTAAGGAGCAGCCTATTGGGCTGAAAAGGGTGGTGAAGCCTGAGTCTACAGCAGTCTGAGCCATAGGCCCCCACCTCTCCACACTACCACCTGGCAGTCCAGGGGGACCCCCAAGACTCAGAACTGCAGGCAGCAGAGAGAGAGGGAGGGCAGAGTAAGCCCAATTGAGAGTTAGGACTTTGCCCCCGTTACATGTCTGCAATTTGGTGAGAGGACCTCAGAGGACTAGATGGGTGGGGGGCTGCACTGCTTGGGACAAGGGAACAGAAGTCAGCTGGGACTGGGTGGGGCTGTGGCAGAGCTGACCTGCTCTCCCTGGGCAGAGGGCCTGGCCTGGGCCTGGTGGCTGCTATGAGGAAGAGGCCAGGTCAGGCCAAGTGGGCAGGGTGGGTACAGGGGAAGAGACGGGCAGGGTGGGGACAGTGGTCACAGCTCCGACTCAGGGGTGCTGGCCAAGAGGTAGCCACTCCCGTAGCGTCCATTAGGGTTACCACTGGTGTCCAGGGGCGACGTGCTGCCGGGCCCCAGATAGGAGCGGTGAGTAGGCATGGGGGAGGGCGCCTCACTGGGCACCTTGCTGAGAATGAAGCGGGTCTCATCGTTCTCCTCCAGGTTGGAGATGTCCTTCATCATGCGACCCTTCTTGTAGGACACGGACAGGGTGTTGGAGCCATCAGACAGCAGGTGGAAGTGCCTCAGGACAAACACCACAGGGATGGGCAGGGTGGCCACGATGATGAGGGTGATCAGCAGGGCCATGGCCCAGTTTGGGAAATACAGGTAGCGCTCCGCAGCCTGGGGAGGAGAGGAGACACGTGGCTTGCTGCCCACCTCCAGGACCTCCAGGGCAGCCCCTTTCTGCTCATATCCACTGCCACCCCACCATGTTTCCAGGGACCAGCAAAGATGAGGGGCATCAAAGATTGTTCCTTGAATTAGCTGGTGACCTGGGTCAAGAGCCTGAACTTCTCTGAGCCTCAGTTTCTATACTTGTAAAATGGATGCATACTTCAACTCCACAGACAAGGAGAGAGAATATGAAATTGAAAGAATAGTCAAGGGTGTTAACTTTTCAGAGTCTCAAGACTCCTACAAACCTACAAAAACTGGAACCTGTGTAAGGTGGAAAAGGAAAACTCAAGTATTTCCCACTAAACCAAGCAAGAGTTGTTGTTAAAGTGCTGCCAAGTCATTCAGACACATAGAGACCCGGTGTAGGAATTCTGAGGAGCAGCTGGTGGGTTTGAACCACCTTTGCGGTCCAGTGCTTATCCCATAGCGCCACATCAAACGACAGTGTATCCTGTCAAAGGCAGAAAACTTGGGAGACCCACAAAAACCAGGCAGTCCCCCGAGTTCCAGCTCTCACAGGTCTTACGATAAGGACTTGTTCTGAAGACTACAGATTAGGTGTGCAAAGCACCTGGCAGGCAATGCCTAGCACATAATAAAAATAAAAAATCCTATTGCATGGAGTCAGCAGCAACCCTCTAGGACAGAGCAGAACAGCTCCATAGGGTTTCTGAGACTGTATCTGTACCAGAGCAGATAGTCTCATCTTTCTACTGTGGTTCAGCTGGTGGGACTGAAACACTGACCTTGAAGTTAGCAGCCCAATGCTTAACCCACCACATCACCAGTGGCATACAGCAGATATCTGCATACAGCAGATGTCCTATGAAGGTTTACCTCTATGGCCTGTTGAAGTAAGACATGGGAAGATGAACTGTCTCTGGAGCTTTGGGGGCTCACCTCCTCCTTGATCCAGGCACTGTAGCCAGGCGGTGTGACCCCCAGCTGGATGATGCTGGCTGTGGTGAGCACAGCCATGCACAGTGGAGACACGAACTTCCACATGTAGAAGTAGAAGCGGTACGGCCGGAAGCCCAGCATCTCAGTCAGCTCCTGCATGAACCTGCCAGGGGCAGCGGAAGACCCATCTGTCGGCAAACCCACAGTGGCTCCTTCCTTTCCCAATAGCCATCTCCTCCAAAAAGCCTCCACCAACAAGGATCCCCGCCTCTGTCCCCTGTCTTTCTTCATGGTGTTATTGTAAAGTGCCATTGAGTTGGTTCCAATTCACGGAGGCCCTGTATAAGATTTCTGAGATTGTAACTCTTTGCAGGAGCAGAAAACCTCATCTTTCTCCTCAAGATTGACTGGTGGGCTTGAACCACTGACTCTGCAGTTCACAGTCCAGTGCTTATGCTACAGAGCTCCTTTCTTCAGAGTCAATATATTACAATGTCAATATATTACTCTGGGGCCCAGTTGGACTCGGGGACAGTTGCTGCATCCTCTAACATCCTCTGACTCCATCACACCCCTCCTGGGATATCATACAGCCATTCAGATATGCACTAGGCAGACAAACAACACTAAAAGGATTCTATTTTCATGTGGCATCCTGGGTGGTGCCAAGGATTTAAGTGCTCTGCTGCTAACTGAAGGGTTGGAGGCTCGAGTCCCCCTAGATGCACCTCCAAAGAAAGGCATGGCAATCTACTTCACAAAAATCAGCCACTGAAATCTTTATGGAACAGAGTTCTACTGTGGCACACTTGGGGTTGCCATGAATCAGAAGCGACTTGATTGCAACTGGATGTTCACTGTGAACCCCGCTAATGCTCCTTCTCTTCCCCTATCTACCCTCATGGCTCTGAAGGAGGCCATGGAACTAGACTCCCCCTGCTGGGAAAGAGGAAGAAGTCAGCCCTGGGTAACTCACTGCCATCCGGGCGGTTCCAATTTCATAGCAACCCTGTTTCCAGGCTGTGTCTGGTATGGTGTTGTAGGATAAAGCACTAGATTGTAAAGTCAGTTTGAACCACAAAGTTGGCAATTGAAACTCACCAGAAACCCTATATATGAGGCGGAACTGACTCGATGGCACTTAACAAGAAGTCTCTTTTTCCTACAGAGCAGCTAGTGGGTTTGAACTGCCAACCTTGTGGTTAGCAGTCCAGTGTTCATACTACAGTGCCAGTAATTAAAAATCACAAGGAAGTTAGACAAAGATACTTCAAAACACTATGACTAACCTTTTTAGAAAGTTGTAGAAATAACTTATTATTAAATTAATAGTATTTGAATTAAACTTGTAGATAAGCAGCTGGATTTAGAAGAAACAGCTGTTACCAAATTGGTAACTGTGGTGTTAAGTGCTATGGAGACTGTTCTGATAGGGTTTCTGAGGACTGGCTGGTAGATTTGAATTACCAATCTCGAGGTTAGCAATCCAGTGCTTATCCTACAGAACCACATCATGACTCCAGCTGGCATTTAAAATCACAAAAATTTTGAACACATTTAGTAAAAATTATTTCGCTGGAATCTATTGGCTCAAGGGTGTTTAAATCTGGGTTTCCAACCAGTTCATTCGGTTGTATTCCCTGCTGATAATTTGCATTTCCACACCAGATATGGGGAATCAGAATCTCCATTTTAATAAAAGCCAGATATTATTAGCACTATATTAAACATAGGATCTGTGGAGAGAATTCGCTTGCTTGATGGCATTAAAAACAAAAACATAACCACCTTTTACTTCACTAACCCCTAACGGAAGCCTTGCACTTCTTCCTCTTACAAATGTAAGCAGCAAATCACAGTTGTATTGACAGTATTTGACTTTGTCACTAACAGATTAAATTGGAGATTTTCCTATAACATCACAGCTGCTGAAGACAGCTAGACACAACATTGATGCTCATTACCATTTTGAAATTACAGTTGTTATTAGACCCACTGCTAAATTCTGTCATTTGAATGCATTAAAAGGCACATATAAGTTTTAAACAACATTTTGCTATTTTTCACTATAATTACTTTCTTATATAATCTTTTACGTTATGCATTTAAAATAATATTCTCAACATGGGCCCAGGGGCCTCACTACCAAAGGAGTCCATGACACACATAAAAGGAAGAACCTATCCTAGCAGGTACCTCCTAGGGAGCAGAAAGCTATGTAGAACTCTGATTCTAAGACCAGGCCCAGGTGTGGGGTCAGTGGTGACCCCGGCCTTGCTTCCTGGGGACATAGATGTGTTGTTGACTGAGGCCTGAGACTGGGCACTGAGCGTGAGTACAGACCTGCCCTATGCCCATGGCCAAGACCCCAGCCTTTCTTATTGCTAAATTCTCTTAACTCATCCAACCTCAAACTCAGGAACTTCATCCACACTTCATCTCACACCCTTACCTGTTGTTGTTAAGTGCCATCAAGTCGGTTCCAACCCATAGCGACTCTGTATAGGATTTCCTAGAAGCAGCTGGCGAACTTGAACCGCCAACTCCAACATCAAACTGACCTTGCAATGCAGCGCACTAATCCACAGCAGCACAACAGAACTCCACACCCCTACCTAGAGAACCTTAAAACTGTGCATCAGGCTGCTGATGTCTAGGGGTACTTTGATGGCAGGGACCTCTTGTATACCCACAAAGCACTTACTTAACTGACCAGAGTCCTGAAGATGAGTCGGTGCCCAGGAAAGGGACTCTGGTGATATAAGGCAGTTGAGGAAGGCGTCAAAGCATTGAATCTGAGCCCAGGAGACTTGGATGCTCAGCCTGATTCTCCTCTCACTGGCCGAGTGGCCTGGGGAAACTCATGCCCTCTCTCTGAGCCTCAGTTTCCCTAAATGATCTAACATTCTGATTCTGATCACTTGCCCTATTTACAAACAGTCCTGGGAACACAGGATTCACCAGAGTCGCGGTGGAATGGAGCCCTCCTCCTGTCCCCATCTGTCCCTCAGGTCCCCCTTACTTCTTGGTTCCATAGATCCAGGCCACAGCGATGTTCTCTAGGATGACGATGACTGTGAGCGGCAGGGTGGCCGAGTAATCATCAAACATGGTGACAAAGTAGTTCCCGGAGCGCTGGACGAACAACAGCCCCACGAAGAATGCAAAGACACAGCAGCCCACTACAGAGAGCCGGGAGGCCGGTGTGGGGGCAAAGGTGCAGGCTGGGTGGGGCCCAGGCTCCCTTCCCACCCATCCCTCCACCTGGCCTGCAGCCCACCCTCCTGAGGCGTCCTGAGCTGAGGTTCTGAGCTTCTTCTGGGAAGGAGGGTGTCGCCTCCTTTCTCCCAGGCCCTCTGTCCTTAGCTCCTGGCCCTGAACAGGAGCCCACTTAATTGCTGGAATGTCATCTAAATGATGAATCTGACTGTTTCAGAGTCTTTTCCTTCACCTCAGTTCTTCCATTTAAGAACAGGAAACTCCCTTCTGGGCATGCACATGAAAGGTCACCCAATATGGAGCCCAGGTCAACTTTGAAGATGGGGGACTTTGGACACAGCCTGAGACGAGGAACAGCAAAACTGAGCCAAGGTGCCAGGCTGGGGAGGGTACCCTTCTCAAGATGACTCAGCGGGCCCCTATGGCAAGGGACAAATGAGCTCAGGAAAGAGGCCCATCTCCCAGCTCTGACGTGGCCCGTATTTCCAAACAGTATCTCCTGCAGGTCTGAGCCCTCCTCTGGGAGGCCAAGCCAGGTGGTCCCCTTAGTCTTTTAGAAGTCAGAGCCAGAGCCTGACTGCAGGTCTTCAGGGCAGTCCCAGGGTGGGGTGGGGCTGCAGGGAAGCATTACCTGTGAACATCTCCTTGGGCACCTTGAAGGTGTCGATGATGGGCGTGGTGATGCCGGCCATGGTCCCGATCATGCTGCCCAGGCCCAGATTGATGAGCATCAGGAAGAACATGACGGACCAGAACGGGGAAGCGGGGAAGTGCGTCATGGCCTCAGTGAAGGCGATGAAGGCCAGGCCTGTGCCCTGCACAGACTGAGGGTGGGGGGTGGGGGGTGGGGTTTCAGGGAAGCCCTCTGCTTCCTAACCTCTGTCCTCTCTCACAGGGATTCCTGTCCCCATCTAAATCCTATTACTGCTTTGAGTCAGTGGATCTCAAAGTTCAGAGGGCATCAGACTCCCCGGAGAGTGTCAAACACCAATGCAGGAGTTCAGCTATAGGTTGAGGCATCTACAGTTTGGACAAGGACCCCAGGTGACTCAGATGAAGATCTTCATGATGAGAAACTCATCCAGCTCCAGATTTTCCTCCTCTAAGAAGTCTTCCCTGACGGTCACGGTCACAGCTGTGGCCGCTCCCAGCTCTGACTCTATTCCTAAGGCCACAATTCTCAGCCCAGCTGCTCAGAGAAACCCATGGGTCTCAGCCTGGGGACACTGACTCCACTAGGCTGGGGTGAAGCCTGAGCAGCAGGGTTTATAGAACCCCCGGGAGATTTGAGTGGGCCGCTAAGGCAGAGCAGCACAGCTTTAATGTGTGGGCCTTTGCTCACCAGGCAACTGACCATACTGTCCGTGGACAGCTCGTACCTGTGGTTGCGCAATGTGAAGTGATTGTGAGGGTGTCTGGTTCTTGTCACTCGCAGGCTGTTTGTTGAGTGTGTTGTGTGACAAAAATGTTGTACCCAAACCCACTGTCATAAAGTCAGTTCTGTCTCATAGCTGCCCCACAGGACAGAGTAGAACTATAATCCTCATTTTATTGAGACCAGGCCATAGCCCTTGAGAATGTGGGAAGTGTGTCATGGAAGAAGAGGTCTTTGATGCTGCCAGACACCTGGGGAAGAAACTAGGCAGGGCTTCTCCAGAGGAGCTCTTTGCACTGGACTGCATGGGGACACCTCAGGTACCTGGGATGCAGCCTCCTCAGCATTACATGGTCAGTTGGTGCTGGACTGTTAACGTGGAGGTCAGGGCTCAGGGAAAGCATCTTCTTCCCTGGTCCCATGAAGAAGGGACAGGGTTGGCCTGGGCTGAGGGGAACTAGCTCTGCCCATGCCAGACTCTGCCCCATGTGAGCCACGGCTCTGGCCTTTGCATGAGTTGGGTTCCAGGGCCACTTAGGACTTGTTACTTTTTTTACCAGAGCAATCATTTTGGAAGTTGCAAGCTGTGCAAATGGGGATAGAAGAAAGGTGTCCAAATGTGGGCCTGATCATTAATAGGGAGGAAACATGCCCCCGCCCTGCCCCAACCTGGGAGGTAGTGGATCCGTGCTGGCGTCAGAATGGAAAAGCCATCAGAGAGGTAAAGCATTAGAGGATGATGCCGAGCATAGGCTCTGGTGCAGACTATCTGGATTTAAACCCTGAATCCCCATTTACTAGCTCTGTGACCTTGAGCAAGCCCCTCAACTTACAGGTTACTCATCTGTAAAATGGGGGCCACATCAGTACTCAATTCATAGGGCAGTTGTGAGGGTCAAATGAGATAGACCGCAAAGGGCAAACACCAATTTCAACACTTAAATTCTAAGTGTCCTGTATAAGGCCTTGTTGTAAGTTCACTTCATGGAGTGAATGGTACACAGGAGACCTATTTAATATATGTGAGAGTGACCCCGTACACTTACTCATGGTTTCCTGTGTGTCTGCCTGGTCTCCTCGTCTAGATTCTATCCTACTTTTAAGGGCAGGGGCTCTGGCTAAAATGTTTTTCTATCTTTTGCTGGACACACAGAAGGTCCTCATGTATAAAGTAAGTGAATGATTCCTGGTCAGTTTTCTAAAGCCTTTGCTCAAGCCCCACCACCCACGGCCTTCTCTGGGTTCTGTTCTCTCGCATCTACCTGCCCATCCCCACACCTTGTTCAGTTCATCCTCCAGAAGGCAGGGATTGAGGCCCAGGGCTGAGAACTGGTTTTCCTTCACAGTCATGATGACGTTGTACATTTCCGCATAGTCCTTGGTGGTCAGGTGGGAGAAGTTGACGTGGGGTGGGATTAGGTCCCGGCTCAGGACGTTGGTGTTGAGGTAACCCAGGATTTTCTCAGCATTCCTGTAGCATGAAGGGGAAATGGCCTGGTGAGAAGTCAAGGGTGGGGTGGAAAGATGCTGCAGGCACCTCCCAACACCCAGAATCCCACGGGCCATCTCAGAACCCATCTCTGTGGTCCCGGACTAGAGATGGATGGTGCCTCGGCCTGGGATGGGGAGAGCTCTCTCCAATCATGCCCACTCCTAGTTAAAATGCACAGACTGAAGGAATGATAGGAGGAGATACAACCTACTCGACCACACACTTTTCATTCATGATGTTGGCCTTGAAGCCCAATACTGCAAACACCACGAGGGTGGCCAACACCGAGGTGAAGAAGTTGATGAAGGACACGAGGGCGGCATCAAAGTGGCAGTTATTGTCCTGCTTGTTGTAGCTGGAGAAAGCGATGACCCCACCAAAGCCCAGCCCCAGGGCGAAGAACACCTGTGTGGCTGCCTCCCGCCACACCTGGGGGTCCAGCATCTTGTCCAGCTGTGGGGCGGGGGGTGGGGGAAGGAAAGAGACAGAGATGAGAGTTTGTCCACATGCAATGGAGTTGCCTCCACACTCCTTCCTCAGTTGCAACCAAGTTCTGTGGCTGCCTGGCCAAGTGAAAAGGAAGCTGTAGCTGTGTGACCTTGGGCAATTCTCTTAACTCCTCTGGGCCTCAGATTTCCTTCTGTGAAACATGGATAGCAATACCATGGAGCTCAGAGGGCTGTTGGGAGGAAAACAAAATCATAACTGCTCAGTGGTGGCACAGTGTCTTAGTTCCCCAGTGCAGCTGTAATGGAAACACCACTCGGAGGTGACTTTGAAGACAGAAATGCATTTTCTCACAGTTCAGGAGACTAGAAGTCCAACTTCAGGGCACTGACTCTCTTTCTGAGTCAGCTCTGAGAGAGGTCTTTTCTCTTTTAGCTTCTGTAGCCCTGGTGTCCCTTACTTCCTTAGAGACCCTCACATGACATTTAGCTTCCCTCCTCTCCTCATTTTGCTTACTTATCATACCAGCTGTTGCACGGGAGAAAGATGAGGCTTTCTGCTCCCGTAAAGATTTACAGCCTCGGAAACCCTGCTCAGGGTCGCTATGAGTTGGAACCGACTCCATGGCACATAACAACAACAACAACAATCATAACATAAAAACCCCATTCAGGAGCCGATTATGTCTACAGATATAGAAGTTAGGCTTCGAACACATATTTTGGGGGAACAATTCAATCCATGTTGTTGTTAAGTGCCGTCAAGTCGGTTTCGACCCATAGGGACCCTGTACAGGGTTTCCAAGGCTGTAATTCTTTACAGAAGCAGAAAGCCTCATCTTTCTCCCACAGAGTGGCTTGTAGTTTTGAACTGCTGACCTTAAGGTTCGCAGCCTGATTCATAACCACTACGCTACCAGAGCTTCTTAATTCAATTCATAGCACATAGTAAATTCTCAGTAATTTTCACTGATGTCTTACCATGCAAGTGTCATACTAAGGAATATTGCCAGGGCCATTGTGTATGGTTGTCTAGGTGTCCTTCACTTAGACTACAGTGTGAATGGCTCTCCTAAAGTAGTGTAGTGTGTAACATGCAAACCAGTATGAGAGAACTACGAATATCAATGTCTCCGTGAGCCCTCTTTTACCTCAAACCACCAAAAGAGATATTACCTGTTCTCTCTTCTTACCCAATCTTCACTTTCCCAGAAAAGGAAAGAAAAGACAAGACAAGACAAGAAAGGTCCAATGTTCATCCAAACATATATCTACATGCTCCAAGTCACTGAAGGTGTCTCCTCCCAACTCATGGCACAGAACACAGGCTCTTCCTGGAGATGAGCAGCCCCTGCGATCCCTCCTTCTGACTTTGGTCCTAACAGGATTTCTGACGTATTGTTTATACCCCCTTTTTCCTTTCACTCTTTGGTCCTTGAGGCAAGAGCCAAGGCTTGGACAAAGCACAGAGCTCTAGAGTCAGACAGACCCAGGCCCATCGCCTGATTCCCATCTTTTAATAGCTGGGAAAGCTTAGGCAAGTCACAGTGTCTATTTTATGAGCCTCTGTTTTGTCATCTAAAAACTGGAACAGTCTTCCCAGGGTGGTTGTGTATAGAAACAAATAATGTCTGGCACACAAACCAAATCCACTACTACTGGGTCGATTCTGACTCCCAGCAACCCTTCCTATAAGACAGAGCTGCTCCCTAGGGTTTCTGAGACTATAAGTCTTTATGGGAACAGACAGCCTCATCTTTCTCCCAAGGAGTGGCTGGTAGATTTGAACTGCCAATTTTGTGGTTAGCCAATTTTCTGGTAGCGTAATGGTTACGAATTGGACTGTGAACCTCAAGGTCAGCAGTGGGAAACTACCAGCTGCCCCACGGGAAAAAGATGAGGCTTTCTGCTCCTGTAAAGGTTTACAGCCCCAGAAACCCTGTACAGGGTCGCTATGGGTCGGAACCGACTCGACAGCACTTAACAACAACAAAAAGACCAGTGCTTAACCCACTTCATCACCAGGACTTCTGTCTGCCACACAGTAGGAATTGAATCCCTATAAAATGCAGAGCAGAGTTTGGGGTTAGGGGAAGCAACAGGACCTATTAATTTACACTCTGAAAGGATAAGCTGAGCGCACCATTCAATGTAATGACACTAGTGAGTTGGGCAGAGGGTTACCAAGTCCAGACCTTCTGACACTGGGCCTGGGTGTCCTCCTCAAAATGTCTCCAGATTCAGACTGCCTGCCATGTATGCTTTCACTCGCCTCTGCTGCTAAGGTGGATGTCAGCATCCTCACTCCAAATCACTGATGCGGGAAGGGCCAGGTAGAGAACTCACTAGCTCTTCAGTCACAAGCCCAGGGCTAAATCTGCTGCTCCTCTGTAAAATATGGCAGTGGGTTTTAGGGTCCATCCAGGTCCCATATCCTACAGCCTTACATCCAAGGCCCACCTGCCCTCTGTCTCAGCAGCTTCCTAGGCAGATGAACACCTGCAGTTGGAACAGGTATCAGAAAGCCTAGAGTGTGGGTTCCAGGAGTCTTCCCACTGCCTTTGTGCTGAGGAGACAGAGGGTGGGGGTGATGGCAGAGCTGTTGGGCTTTCAGGCTTGTGCACAAATGGAGGTCAGGAGGTTTGCTGAGTTGGAAACTATGTGCACTCCTGGGAAGGCCAAGTTCCCCAACCCACACAGAATAGGTGAAGTCACCTTCGGTCCATTAAAAATACCAAAATCCCAGACCTTTAAGGAGCCAAGAGTCCCTTGGTATCCATGAGAAAGCACCCACTTCCCCTCTGCCTCCCTGCGCTGTACACCCAACAGCTGTGACAGACCACAACCCATATACTCCCCTGTCAAACCCTGAGCACCTGCTATTCACCAAGCCATGTGCTAGGTGGTGGGGAGAGCATGGGAACAAAAGCAGACAAGGTCCCGACCCTCATGGAGTTTACATTCTAGTTGGAGAAGTCAAATGATCCCACAAATAAATGCTAAATCGCAAAGACTGTGAAGGCCAGACCCTGACGCTATGATGGGTGTCTGGGGATTCATCTTAGTCAGGCCAGGGAAGCCTTCCCAAAGTTGACATCTGAATGATGATAAAAGTTAGGCTACAAGGGGGAAGGTAGCACATTCCATGCAGAAGGAACAGCATGCACAGTGGCCCCAAGGAGGGTCAGAGATGGTCTGTGAATGGAAAAGGAAGCAAGCAGGTGACTGAAGCCAGGAGAACAGGAAGAGGATAGTGTAGAAGACGCTGAGAGGGTCCAAAGAGTCCAGCCACAGGCTTGTCAGCATCCTTGTCTTAACCCTATGAAAGCACCAGGAACCCCCTAAGGGGCTTGAAGAAGAGGAAACAACCAGAGCGCATTTCCAAACTAGTGGACACAGCAGACCTACTTGGAAGCTCTTTTTCAGGGGTCCAGGTGGGACGCAATGGTGGCTCTGCCTAGGGCAGATGGAGCGATTTTAGGAGGAAAAATCGAGGCTGCTGGGGAAGATGTCATGGTAACCACCATACTTGTAGTCTGCACAATTGCATGATTGGAGATAGAAATGGTGGATGAGGAGCAGGTCCTGACGGGGCTGGGCCAGGGCAGAGTGAAACACCAGTTGTAGAAATGTTACATTTAACGTGTCTTTAAGACACCTGTGTGGCACTGTAGAATCAGCACTGGGCTGCTTACCTTAAGGTCAGTGGTTCAAACCCACTAGCTGCTCCTCATTCTGAGTTGGTTCTGAGTCAGAACCAGCTTGATGGCATTTAACAACACCACCACCAACAAAGACACCCAAAAGTAGATGTCAAGTAGGCATCTAGACAAGTGAGTGTAGAGACTGGAGTAGGGTGCCGAGCTAGAGATAGAATGTGTGAGGAGTTGTCCCTGAGAAGACACAGTGAGAAGAGAGAGTATGGAGCAGTGTCAAATCTCCAATGTTTAATGCAGGTAGAGGAAGAGGATGCTACAAGGGGGTGAGGGAAGAGCAGCATTACAGACAGGAGAGAAGGTGAGAGGGCTGCTGGGTTATGGAGGCCCTAGGAAGAGACCCTGTCAGAGAGGGAAGTGGGCCAGTGAGATCTAGAGAAAGAGGCCAAGGAAAGGAACAGTGAACAGGTCATGGGGGGGCTTAGGGTTTTTCAGGACAATGATGAGGCCAGAGCTAGGAGGAAGTGAGAAGACAAGCAAGGGAGCAAAAAGCCAAAGTAAGGATAAACACATATGAAAATATAGACACGAAAGTGGGAGGGGGAAGGGGGAGTTTTTGTTTCCTTATGCACAGATATTGGAATATTTTGGAAAAGGATATTGATAATGCTGACACAATAAGAAAAATAGAATCAATATCAATGAATTATAAATGTGGAAATTGTGTTGGCGAATGTTTTGGTCAGTATCTTTTATCCACACACACATACAAACAAAGTAATACAAGCCTATATTTTCTTATTCAAAAGCTCTAAGGCCAGATGGATTATAGATTTCAGGATTTAAAAAAAAATTACTTTAGAAAGGTAATACAGTACATATGATGCATAATTATATACCACACCCTGCAGGGTCCCCGACAGCACTTTGTAACCCAACACATTAGTCTGTCTGCAGCAGAATGTATGAATATTTACTCCAAGTGAATCAACCAAGACTATAAATAGCCTCACAGCTGTTAGGTCATTTTACCACAAACGAGTTCTAGGGAACAAAACCCCAAACTTTTGTTTTTCATGGTGATTCAAACCCTTCCTCTTACTCCCTTTCTGGTGAACTCCTATGTATTTCTGAAAACCATGCATAAATATTGCCTCCTCTTTGAAGCATCTCCTGACTGCTATGAGCAGTCACTTCCTTGGGCTTTCACCTCTCTTGTCAATTACAGGTTTCTATGACTGTCTTCTTTTCAATCCTCTGTTTCCTAGAGGTGTAACCCATCTCTTGCTATTCTTTGTATGAACATCTGGCACATGGGAAAGAAAAAAGAGTGGGGAGCAAAAGGGAGAGGGAGACAGACAGACAAAGGCTGATGTGATTCCTTCAGGTTATGAGCACAGCGGGAAAGATCAGAAAGAGCCTATGAAGATGTACCAGAAGATGTGCTTTCCTCAGACAAGAAGATCCATAGGATTTTAAACTCTTACTTTCTAAAGTAAAAGTTTAGAAATTGTCTAATGTTGACTTTCTTCTTGCTTCTTTCTTTTTCCCTTCCATCCTTCATTCTTGTTAACATTTCCTTTTTGATCTGTATCAGTCATTACTAAAGTTTTTACATAAAGACACAGATCATCTATCTTTGAGACCCAAACACATGCCAGCATCAAGATCTCACCACTTCCTAACTAGCAGGGAAAAACAAAATCAAAAACAAAAATGGCAGTCTGTTTGGCTACCACAAGAAGAAGCAAGCTGTTTACCGGGAGCCATTAAGTCCCTTCAGGACAAATCTCCCTCCAAGACTGAAACTCAAAGGGAACACACAAGCAGGCATGTCAGCTATCTGGCGACTGCGTTGGTCTACATGTGAGTGGATGTGGGGGAAAGTCAGTAATGAAGATATGGACTGAGTTTGGCCACGTTCCATAGACTCCTCAACTTTGAGGTGAGAGAGAGAAGAGGAAGGTCTGGTAGGTCTGAAATTTGGGGAGACTTGGCAACTCCTGAGCCCATGGACACTGGCCTAGCCACCGAGGGTTAGAGCTGAGAGTGAAGCGTCCAGCTGATATGAAGTAGGGGAAGATGCACAGGAACTCCCAAATTTGCAGACAGTACCCATTTGACCTAAGTTTGATGACTTGATGACTAAAGGAAGATAAATAAATTTGTTAAAGGAAGCAAGTGTAATTTGCTACAATTTGATGAACTTGACCTATACTTAAGGATGTAGTAGCTTAACATACCAACCTAAAGGGAAGGAGTCTTCACATTAAGGATCAAACCTGTCCCCTCGACATATAGAGTTGACATGGATGGGCAATTTAGATATTGGGCAGGGGGAAACATAAAGGCATGAATTGGCTGGCTTACAAGTTTTTCAAGGGGGAGTTTAGTTTAAGAGTGTGCAGGGAAGATAGAATCGCCACGGAATAGTTTTCATCTTGTCTAGATGGGTCTGGTGAAAGGAGATGGGGATAGGATTCTTTTAATTCAACAGTGAGAAGTTGTTATCATGACTAATTGTAATGATCACAACTGTAAAAGTAGAAGTTTTGTAACTTAAAGGGGGGAGTAGTTAATCTTACATTCCGGGAACAGAGGACCCTAGGACCATCAAGGGAGATGAGTATGAGTGGAATGTGGGACTCTATCCAGAGAAGCAGCGTCACTAGAAATGGAGACATAGAAAGATAGAGCAGCTGAGGACTCTAGACTCGTTGAAAGAGAAAGGCTGTGTGCTAGCAGCCAGGAAGCAGGCTTCCAGAATGTGCCCTTTGGTTGCTTAAATGATTATATATTCCTGAGTGTTCTTATGTTCAAAAAGACAGAAGGAATAGAAGCAAATGCTGTTAAATGATGATACATGGAAGGGATTGTAATCATTGCAATGAAACAAACTATGATAGGATGAGTGCAAAACTTATTTTCTCCCATGTAAACTATCACTCAATTCACAATAAAAGCTTTAAAAAAATTTTTTCTCACTACTTCCTAAAACTAAAACCAGGATATGACTAACTTCCTGGGTGTAGTCACGATCAGGGCCAAATTTCACTACCAAAAGCAGTCAATCTAAGGGAGACACCACAATCATAAACTTCAGAGTGACCTTGCAGCTTGGGGAACTTCTCAGAGGACAGACAGAGTTGCTTATATGTAGTAATTGTGGAATGAAATGAAAATACACCTGTTGTCAAGTGCTGTCAAATCAGTTCTGACTCACAGCGACCCTGTATAGGGTTTTCGAGGAGCATCTGGTAGGTGTGAAGTGTTAACCTTGTGGTTAGCAGTCCTGTGCTTATGCTACAGCACCAAAATACACCTACTTCTCATTTACAATCTTGTTGTTATTGTTAAGGGCCATTGAGTCCGTTTCTGAGGTGAGGATTTTGCAGTTCAAACTGATCTTGTAGTCCAGCACATTAATCAATAGTAAAGTATCCACCAACTGACTATTTGCACATTAATGACATACATCTGACAGTAGTGAATGTCAAGGTGCAAGGTGAGAATATCACTGGCTGAGATGGACTTGGCGGGGCCATGATTCTCGGTGGTTTGGCACTGCGTGGTAATGGCTTAATTGGGCAGTCATGTAGCGATGGAAGCATCCTCCAGCTTGGGATCTGATGTGATCATCTTCCATTTTCACACAGTACTGATTTTTTTTTTTTAATGTTTTATTGTGAATTATATGATAGTTTACATGGGAGAACTTTAGTTTTACATTCATTCCATCCTATATCATCTCATTGCCATGGTCCCAATCCCCTCCATACATCATCAACCACCCAAAGGGTATATCTCAGAAACCCACCCCCTACACTTCCCCTTCCTCCCCCCAGTTTTCAGCCCACAGTCCTTTCCTTCTCTGGGTCCAAAGTCCCCAGTCGCTTCATCACTCCACGTCATCATCTCTGTCTCTATCTCAGGCATATCTG
>NW_006408603.1:8098032-8099464 GCF_000296735.1 Chrysochloris asiatica
TGTTTGTTCAAAGGCTGTCTGTCTGCTAGACAGAGGTTTCTTATGTGTGATTCCGCCCCTTTTCCCCGAGACTGCCCTACCTGAGCTGCCTGGTCAGGGAAGCACCGGAAGTCCTCTCACACAGTATTGATTTTTACAGAATAAATTTATCCACGTCTTTGGAATCTAACTGTGTGAGTAAGTGAGGAATAAGTGTAGGTTTTTTGTTTTTTGTTTTTTTCTTTCTTTCTGTTTGTTAAAATATCTATTTGCTGCTCTTTTCCTAATTTTTTATATGTAGGAGCTGTGCTAGTGTAGTGGTTATGAGTTGGGCTGCTAACCTCAACATTAGCAGTTCAAAACTACCAGATGTTTGGCGGGAGAAAGATGAAGCTTTCTGCTCCTATAAAGATTTACAGCCTCAGAAACTCTATTCAGAGTCACTATGAGTTGAAGCCAACTCCATGGCACACCACCACCACCATGGAACATTTATTATGAAAAGTACAAAAGTAAAACTGCATTATGAACCCCTCACATACACATCACTTAGCTTCAACAATTATCAGCATGTTGCCCATCTTGTTTCCTATCTATTCCCACCCCACACTTCTCACTCCAATAGTATATTGGAGTACATTGATAAATCTGTATCTGACATTGATAAAGACCCCAAGAAAGCACCTGAGTATGCCACAGCTTGATGGGCCTATGAGGAGACAAGAGTCCAGTGTGAGTGGCCCCTGGGTGATTGGAGAAGTACTCTTATTGATGGAGGAGAAGACCACATATGCCTAATGCTGATTGGGGATAAACTGAGTCAAAAACCTTCAGTACAGAATGCCCGCGGTTCCTCAAAGTTAATGGGACTCTCTCCAGGATTCCCAGGGTAATGGTTGTATGGTCTCAATAAACTTCTGATTATGGGGTTTCCAGAGGATGAACTCATGGCCAGATGTCAGAAAGCCCAGTGTTCACTCCAGACATCAGGATGTGACCACCAAGGGAGAGATGGGAAACTAGCTTTTGCCACCAAAGATAAGTGTCTACTCTGAAGCAGAGGGATGACAACTTCCTGCCATGTCCTTGGCACAAAGGCTGAGGAACTTCCTCACGAAGAGGAATGAGGTATTTCAAACCAGTTCATTCAGGCAGATGACCCTCTGCTGAGCATTTACACGTGCACTCCAGTTCTACTGGGTCAGTATCCACCTGCTAACGAGATCGCCAGGTGATTCTGATGTATTTATAACCAAAACCAAACCAAACCCTCTGTCACAAAGTCAACCTCAATTCGTAGAGACATAGAGAGTATACAGCCTCTTCTTTCTCTCTCGGAGCAGCTGGTGGGTTTGAACCACTGACCTTGCAGTTAGCAGCCCAACACCTAGCCCACAGCACCACTAGGGCTCCTATGTGTGTATATATATATATATATACACACACACACACA
>NW_006408603.1:8099564-8170592 GCF_000296735.1 Chrysochloris asiatica
ATATAGAGAGAGAGAGAGAGAGAGAGAGAGAGAGAGAGAGATGTTGTTGACATGCAGATTCTGATTCAGTATACCTGGAGTGGAGAGGCAAATTCTTAGCAGGAGGTTGAACCAGATGAATGGGTGTGAAGTCCTGGTTTTTGGATGTTTGACTCACCAGCATGAAGAAGCCTTCTGAGTCAACAAGCAGCAGCCAAGCCCCCCACCCCCACCCCCAGCCTCTCTCTGAGCAACAGTGTGATGGGAGCTCACGCCTTTGCTTCCCAGCTCTGCTGCAGCTCCAATCAGTGTGAGAGCTAGACAGGCCATGAGACAGCAGATGGCACTGGAGGGCTGGGCCCCCGCTGCCCAAGAACAGAGTCACCTTCACCAGGGACTAGGATAATAATAGTGAATGCTTATCCTGCAGGCTCCACTCATCATGAACAGTCTGACATGCTGTCCTGACAACCCCATAAGGTAGGTACCACTACGTACCCCATCCTGCAGCTGAGGAAACTGACGTCCTAAGAGGTCAAAGAACTTGCCTTCCTGAGTCCTGAGTGATGAACCAGGTTCTGAACCAGATTGTCTAAGTCCAGAGTGACCCACCAGCCTTCAGTAACAAGGCTGGGCTGCCTTCATTATCCTGCTGCCAGCTCGAACCATTGTGTCAAGAAGTTTCACTGCTGTGGGTTTGAACAGCTGACCTTGCAGTTAGCAGTCCAGTGCTTAATATATAGGACCACACCAGGACTCCATGAATGGATGCCATCAAATCGGTTCCAACTCATAGCGACCCTACACACAACAGAACAAAACACTGCCTCGTCCTGCATGATCCTAACAGTTGTTAAGCTTAAGCCCATTGCTGCTGCCACTGCACCAACCCATCTCATTGGGGGTCTTCCTCTTTTTCCCAGACCCTCCACTTTACCACGCATGATGTACTACTTCAGATACTTGTTCCTCCTGATACCATGTCTAAAATATGAAAGACGAAGTTTCACCATGGTGGCGTCTAAGTAGCACAAATTCTGTTTGTTATTCTGTCAGTCCATGGTACTTTCAATATTTTTCTACAACACCAGAACTCAAATGCATCAATTCTTCTGCAGTTTTCCTTATCATTGTCCAACTTTCACATGCATATAAGGCTACTGAAAATATCGTAACTTGGATCAGGCACACCTTTGTCCTCAAACTGATATCCTTGCTCTTAAATACTTTCGAGAAGTCTTGTGCAGCAGATTTGTCTACTGCAATATGTTGTTTGATTTCTTGACTACTGCTTGCATGAGTGTTGATTGTGGATCCAAGCAAAATGAAGTCTTTGGCAACTTCAATTCCCCCCCCACCACCACCATTTATCTTGATTTTATTGATTGGTCCAGTTGTGAGGATTTTTGTTTTCTTTACATTGAGGTGTAAAGCTGTGGTCTTTGATCTTCATCAATAGCATTTTAAGTCCTCTTTGCTTTCAGCAAGAAAGGTTGTATCATCTGCATATCACAGATTGTTCATGAGTCTTCCTCCAATCCTGATACCATGTTCTTCTTCACATAATGCAACTTTTCTGATTGTTTGCTCAGCATATAGATTGAATAAGCATGATGAAAGAATACAACCTGGTGCACAGCTTTCCTGATTTTAAACCATTCAGTATTTATTTCTTCTGTTTGAATGACTGCATGAGCACAATTAAATGTTCTGGAATAGCCATTCTTCACAATGTTATCCATAGCTTGTCATGATCCTTATAGTCAAAAGCTTTGGCATAGTCAATAAAGTGCAAGTAAACAACTTTCTGGTATTGTCTGCTTTCAGTCAAGATCCATCTGATGTCAGTAATGATATTCCTAGTTCCACATACTCTTCTGAAATGGGCTTGAATTTCTGGCAGATCTCTGTGGATGTACTGTTGCAACCATTTTTAAATTATCTTCAGCAAATTTTACCTGCTTGTGCTATTAATGACATTGTCCGATGATTTCTGCATTCAGTTGGGTCACCTCTCATTGGAATGGGGACAAATAAGGATCTTGTCCTATCAGTTGATCAGGTTGCTGTCTTCCAAGTTTCTTGGCAGAGATGAGTGAGCACCTCGAGTGCTGTATCTGTTTGTTGAAAGATTTCAATGTGTATTCTGTCAATGACCAGGTTTTTTTGTTTGTTGTTGTTAGGTGCCATCGAGTCAGTACTGACCCATAGCAACTTTAGGCACAGCAGAATGAAACATTGCCCGATCCTGGGCCAACCTCACTACTGTTGCCACACTTGAGTCCATCGGTGCTGCCACTTGGGCAATCCATCTCGTTGGGGATCTTCCTCTTTTTCTCCGACCCTCCACCTTACCAAACATGATATCCTTCTCCAGCAACTGGTCCCTCCTGACAATATGTCGGAAGTATGAGAGACGAAGTTTGGCTGTCTTGGCCTCCAAGGAGCACTCTGGCTGCACTTCTGGATATATTGGTTCTTTGGCAGCCCATGGCACTTTCAATATTCTCCTCCAACACCATAACTCAAAAGCATTAGTTCTTCTACAGTCTTCCTTATTCACTGTCCAGCTTTCACATGCATATGAGATTATTGAAAATACCATGGCTTGGGTCAGGTGGACCTTAGTCCAGGTTGTTGTTGTTAAGCGCTGCCAAGTCAGTTCCAACCCATAGCGACACTGTATAGGGTTTCTGAGGAGTTGACTAGTGAGCTTGAACCACTGATTTTGTGACTGGTGAGCTTGAAGCACAAACATTGCAGTTCAAACAGCTTTGCAGTCTGGTGCATTAACCCACAGTGCCACACCAGGACTCCTTAGTCCAGGTTGTTGTTGTTGTTGTTGTTATGTGCTGTGGAGTCGGTTCTGACTCATAGCGACCCTGTACAGGGTTTCCGAAGCTGTAAATCTTTACGGGAGCGGAAAGCCTCATCTTTCTCCCACAGAACAGCTGGTAGTTTCGAACTGCTCACCTTTCGGTTTGCAACCCGATTCATAACCACTACGCTACCAGAGCTCCTTTTAGTCCAGGTAGGACTATGCAAATATGAGGCAATCCAATGGGACTGGATAGCTTGCTAATAATGTAAATAAGGTACATGAGAGTTTATTTATAATCATGTAAATAAGGCAACCTTGTGGGGTGAGACCATGCATAAAGGTTGAATAGAACTTTAATGTGGGGGTTGGTCACCTTTTCCATTCTGCTAGAATTAAAATGAGATATCTGAGAAGTGAAAGGGGGGGGGGGGGCGGGGAATGGATCTCACAACCAGCAAGAAAGAAGAGCCAGGAATGGAGCACATCCATTGAGCCCTATGATTCCTGCACCGTAGCACTTCCCAGATCCAGAAGACAGAGAGTAGTGACAGCTGAGAAGTGCCTGAGAGGTGGCAGCAGAACCCAAAGCCGAGCGCTGAGCTTCCCAGCCCACAGAGCGCCATGAGAGCTGAGCGCCTTCAGGAAGGAGGCTTGCTTACAGAGTGGGGGCCTCAGAGGCATTGCTCTGGGGAGCTGGATTGCTGCCCCGCACAGTTAGAGCTAAGTAAACACTCAGGCTGATGCTTACTAGTAGATTCTCCTATCTCTGACAAAGGTTGTGCTGTAGGATAAGCACTGGACTGCTAACCAAAAGGTCACTGGTCAAACCCAACCATCCTCTCTGAGGGAGAAAGAGGAGGCTGTTTGCTCCTGTAAAAATGTACAGCTTCAGAAACGCTTACAGATTTACTAGGAGTCAGAAACGACTCAATGTCACCTAACAAGTTTGAGTGAAGAACTTTTGTAAAAAAAAAAAAAAAAAAAAATTGCTGTTGTTATTGTTGCGGTTGGTAGCCATGGCTGAATTAGACCTAGATTCATGGAAACCACATATAAAACTGGGATCAGATTGTTGTGATCCATAGGGTGATTTTGGATGTAAATCACCAGGCCTTTCTTCGTAGTCTATCTTAGTTTGGAACCTGTTCAGCTCCAGTGAAACCTGTTTAGCATCAAAGAAACACATTAGCTGATGAGTGGTGGCTACATGAGGTGCTTTGGCCAGAATTGAACCTATGTCTCTTGCATGGAAGGCAAGAATTTTACCACTGAGCCACAACTGCCACTCTTTGTAAAAACTATTGTCTCAATTTTAAAGGAGACCTTTAGAATTTGCTTACCATATCTATCATAGCAATTGATATTATTTTTCAGACTTTTCTTTGCTATGGTGGTTATGTGCTGCAGAGTCAGTTCTGACTCATAGCGACTCCCGTTGAGAGGCTATACATCTTGACGGGAGCAGAAAGTCTCATCTTCTTCCTGAGGAAATGCTGGTAGTTTTGAATTGCTGACCATGAGCTTAGCAGTCCGACTCATAGCCACTACACTACCAGAGCTCCTTTCTCTTTGCTGTACATGAGTACAATTACCTGGTATACCACACTTCTTTTTACCCCCAAAATAGCAGTGACTCATATCTGTCTATTAAAATATATTAACATTTTCACTGCAAGTGACTCAATTGCCAAGAACAGCAAGTTTCATGCCAATGCCTGGGGTGACCCATACCACACCTCTGCTGGATAAAATAAAGACTATTATTTACAAAAGAAAAAGAAAAAGAAAAAAGAAGTTTCACTGCTAATCTCTACACTGGGGCCTTTAGAATTCACAGAGAGCCCACTTCTCTTTTCTAACAGGGAATGCACATTCTTGATCTTGTCACCTGTGTGGCCCATAGGTCAGGACCATTTGCTAACCTAGACCTCAGAGGTGGCCAAGTCACTGCACGCTTTGGGGTTGTGCTGTACCCACTCCCAATTTGGTAAAGGAACTGAGAAGCCAGATGGTTGGAAGGGACATCTATGTAGAAGATAGATACTTAAAACAGAGAGGCAGACAGATACTAAAACTCCAAACTCACTGCCATCAAGTCAATCCTGACTCATAGCAACCCTGGGTAGGGGTTTCCAAGGCTATAAATCAGAAGCCTCATCTTTCTCCCACTGAGCACTGGTGGGTTTGAACTTCTGACCTTGTGGCTGGCAGTCCAGTGCTTCTCCTAAAGCACACAGGGGGGCCAGATGGATAGACAGATATTATTATACTGTGAGTTGCCATTGAGTTGATTCTAACACGAGTGACCTCATGTGCAGAACGGAACTGCTCCATGGGGTTTTCAAGGAGTAGTTCTGACCTTCCATGCGCCTCTGGGTGGGTTTGAACAGCCAGCCTTTTGCTAGAGTGATTTAACTATCTATATTACGTGGGAGCTCTGGTAGCTAGTGCTTACGATTGGGCTGCTAATCTCACAGTCAGCAGTTCAAAACTACCAGCTGTTCCGCAGGAGAAAGATGAGGCTTTCTGTTCCCATAAAGATTTGTAGCCTCGGAAACCCTGTACAAGGTAGCTATGAGTCAGAACCGACTCAACGGCACGTAACAACAACAACATTACGTGGGACTCTAGATCTAGACCTAGATTCTAGCTACACATGCTAGTTGCAGTATATGATTCAGATTTTAGCTAAAATGTGTAAAATATTCAAAAGGCTGCTACAGTTTCAAGAAGAGAAAACAGCCATGCACAAATAAACTACCATAATAAATGTAAGTACAGTATAGATCTTTGTTTTATTTCTACTGTTTCGATGGCACATAACAACACCAAGACAACCAAGGAGCCCTGCACACTCTCAGTGCCACCAGCCTTCCCCCAGCCTGGATGTGTCCTGTCTCATCCCCACAATCTGTCTAAGGGACCATCAGGCCTGATCTCTCGTGCCCCAAGTTCCTGTTGACTTTGCTCATTACTAGGTGTCCACTACTCCTTATTATCTCTTATTCATCTGGATATCCTCCCCAGATAGCTGGGTCTGCCCCTTCTACTGGGACCCTGCAGTTCACAGTCTGTCATCAGCAAAATCCCTCTTCTCGACAATCTCCTCTCTGGACACTGGAGCAGATCTTGCAGCAAGCAAAAATCTGGGCTTACTTACTAATCTGTAGGAAATGATTTCATATGGGTTTCATCACATGATGTGGTGGGAAATACAGAACACATAATTCTGCTCATGTGGAACCTATACATAGACCAGGAGAGACAGTTGTTGGAACAGAACTAAGGAATACTGCCTGGTTTAAAATCAGGAAAGGTGTGCATCAGGGTTGTATCCTTTCAACATACTTATTCAATCTGTATGCTGAACACACGATCTGAGAAGCTGGACAATATGAAGATATTAGGATTGGGAGAAAACTCATTAACAATCTGCAGATGACACAACTTTGCTTGCTGAAAGTAAAGAGGACTTAGAGCACTTATTTGAGAAGAGCCCAAACTATTGTCTTCAGTATAGACTACACCTCAATTTAAAGAAAACAAAAATCCTCACAAATAGACCAATAAGCAACATCATGATAAATGGAGCAAAGATTAAAGTTGTTAAGGATTTCAAATTACTTGGATCCACAATCAATGTCCATGGAATCATGATTGGTGGCAACAGCCTGCATATCAAAACCAAAACCTACTGCCATTTGGAGTCCTGGTGTGGCACTGTGGGATAAAGCATTGGAGTCCAAGGTCAGTGGTTCAAGCTCGCCAGCTGTTCCTTGGAAACCCTATATGGGGTCACTATGAGTAGGAACCAAGAGCACGTAACAATAGCAACAACATTGCCATTGAGTCGATTCTGACCCATGGTAACCCTGGCTGTAATCTTTGCATTGCCAGGGCATTTTCTTCTGTGCAGGGCGGGTTTCAACTACCACTCAGGGACCAACTTGTATACATAGATAATAAAGTGTTTAAAAAAAAAAAACGAGTCCAGCTTGGAATTGATGAAATACACTGTGTAAGTATTAGTTATAACAATGCTGGTGTGGCACTCTGAGATAAACACTGGACTACTAGCAGCAAGGTTAGCAGTTCAAACCCACCAGCCCCTCCTCAGAAACCTTATACAGGGTCCCTGGGTCAGAACATACGCTAGGGTACTTGATAACTTAACAATAACAACCCTGGAGGAATTCACCTCACACTCCCTACCCGTAGCTTCCACTGTGCCCTCGGCATTGCTTCTGCCCACTCATTCCTCTATTCTCATACAAAATTATTTCACACTAGCTCTGTAGGATAAGCACTGGACTGCTAGCCACAAGGTCAGCAGTTTAGACCTACCAACCACTCCTTGGGAACCTTCTACAGGGTCAGTATGGTTTGGAAGTATCTTAACAACAGCTCCTTCCCAAAGGAACAACCTCACCTCCACCATTCTTAGTCTCAGCTGTTAACCTGGCTTCCTGCTTCACCAAGGAAATGATGCCATCAGAGGAGAGCGATCCCATAGACTGTCCTTAGCACAGCGTCGGAGTACCCCAAAAAGCAAGGTGATGTGGGTTCACCTACGCTTATTTACTATCTGCAGTGAATGATTTCCCATTTTTTCACTACCTCAAAGATGCCGCTGTAGGCATGGCTGGCACCTGTCTCTCTCACAATCCACAGCACCTTCCTACAGAATGAAAGCCTCTTTTCAAATTGACGATCCCTGACAGGGACGGAGTACCCAGTAAACAAGGTAAGCCGGGGTTTACTTGTGCTCACTTACTAATCTGTACTGAATAGTTTCACATGTTTTCACATTTTGGATGAGGTTTAAAAAAAAAAAAGTGGTAAGCAAGCACATGTAAACCCGTGTTTATCTCGCTTACTAGGTAATTTCACACCATCCCCTGACAGTATGTGTGCCCATCAACATATCCTCCTGAGACTCTGGGGAACTGTCTACACTCCTAGCTAGCTAAGACCAACTCCTCAGCTTGGACACTGACTTCTATTTATACTGCTGATTCAAAGACTTTGGTACCTTCCTCTCCTAAATCATCCATTTCTGCCTTTTCTTTTTTGGATTACTATTATTTCAAGTGTCTATAACTGAATGGGTTATTTTGCATATTCACAGGGTAATAAAGGGATTTAAAGCCATGTGGCTGGTTGTAGTCAGCTGGCAAATGGATGTAGATAGAGAAGACAGGAGGGCTGTGCACTCAACACTGGGCCATCCAATATCTAGAGGCGTAGATAGTGGAGTACCAGAGCAGGAGCAGGAAAGAGGGAGAAAGACATCCATCTATCCCGGAAGTAAGGTGGAGAGAATGATGCTGTCACCTCAGCCCATTTTAGAACATTTTCATCGCCCCAAAAAGAAACCCTGTCCCCACTAGTAGTCACGCTACATCTATTTCACAAGATCCCCTCAGCTCTATGCAACCACAAATCCACTTTCTATCTCTGTGGATAGGCCTCTTTTGGACATTTCATATCAATGAAATCATATCATATACGGTATTTTGTGGCTGGCTCCTTTGACGCAGTATACTGTTTGCAAGGTTCATCCACGTTGAAGGATGTACCAGGCCTTCATTCCTTGTTATGTTTTCATAAGATTCCATGGTATGGATATACCACATCATTTCCATTCATCAGTTGATGAACATTTGATTGTTTCTTTTTTTTGGCTAGTATGAATAATGCTACTATAAACATGCATACACTCATTTTTGTGTGGATGTATGGTTTCATTTTCTTAAATATGTGTCTAGGAGTGGAATTTCTGGATCATGTGGTAGTCTTATGGTTAATAATTTGAGGAACTGCCAGGTGGTTCTGAAATAGTATCCTTGTACCTATAACCCTCTCTAGTTCTCTCTCTCTCTCTCTTTTTTTGCTCCCCTTTACGGCAAAACTCCAAAAAATAAGTGGTGCATTATCATTTGTCTCTAGCTTCCATTTCCTCTCAAAAACCATTACTATTAGATTTGTCTCCAGTAGGTCACCAAACAGCCCTTGTCAAGGTCATCAGCAACTTTGTTGTCAAGGTCTTTGGTCAGTCCTCATCACCTGACTTCACAGCAGCTTTGGGCACAGCTGACCAGTTATTCTTCCTGAAAACATTTTCTCTACTTTGCCTCTGGAATGGATGGCTTTCTCCCTCCTTTATCCTCCCTCTCTGGTAGTCCATTGCCCCCACTGCTAGATGTTGGGGTATCCCAGTACTTAATCCTCTTCCCTTGTGTATTTGTGTTTACTCTTAATTTGCTGGTACCCATCCCATGGCTTCAAATCCATTCATCACTTCAGGCTTCCAAATTCATATCCCACCCTCAGCCTACAAGGGCCATATGTCCAGAAGCATATATCCAACTGCTGACTCAACATCTTTTGCATATCGATTGGACATCTTAAACCTGCAATGCCCAAAATAGTACTTGATATTAGCCACCAAACCTTCTCCTCCCACAGCCGTCCACCATCTCGAAATGTCAATTCCATCCTTCTAGTTGCTCAGACAAACATTCCCACGCCTCACATCCAATCCAACAGCAAATCCTGCTGGTTGTACTTACTTCTTAAATGTAGCCTCAATCTGGCCACTTCTTATCACCCTCACTGCCATCATCTGGGTCTAAACCATAGTCAGTTCTCACCTGGATAACTTCTGGAGCCTCCTAGTCCACTCCCTTACTTTAGTCCTTGTCCCTCAAATTCTCAGTGGCAGCCAAAATGATCAGTTTCTAAGGTAGAGGTCAGATGACATCACTCCTCTGCTCAAAACTCTCCATCAGCTCTTGTTTCACCAAGAGTAAAAGCCAAAGTCTTTACCTGTCTGTAAGATTCCATGACGTCGCTCTCTGCTGCTCCCTAACAGATGGCCTATCACTCGCCCTTCCCTTTCCAGCCACACTGGCCACCTTGAATATGCCAGAAACATCAAATTTCAAGGCTTTTTCACTTGTTCTTCCTGTTGGGAATGGAATAGACTACATCCAAACATCCAAATGGCCTGCCCCCTCACCTCCTTCATTCAAATGTCCCTTCTCAGTAAGGCCTTCCTTGAGCACACTCTTGAAAATTTTAACTCTTCCCCCTTAGAGCCTGGAATCCTTCTTTTTCTGCTTCATTTTTCTCCTCAGCAACACCATTCAACAAGCTTCTTAATCTTACATAGTCTTTCTCCCTTCACTAGAATAGAAGCTCCATGTGGGCTAGCACGCTTGCCTGCTTGGTTCACTGCTATATCCCAGGACCCAGAATAGTGCTCAGCACATAACAGGCATTCAATAAACATTTGCTGAATGAATGAATAATTGAATGATGATCATTTGAGCTATTTTTAATTGTTTATTGTAATTGTTTTATTTATTTTGTTTATTATAATTATTTATGAGTATGGCTAAAGGATAAAGATTTAGATTTGGAATTGTCGGGCTGAAAGACATGAACAATTATAATTTCGATAAATATTCCCTGAACGTTTAGGTGGCTAGAAAACCCACGATAATCCACCTTTTTATGTAGAGCAAATCACATGATTAATGGCATGATTAGCTCATGCTGCCCTGGGCTTTTTAATTGATAGAAAGTAATCAGAAGTGGAACTACCCAAGAAATTCAAGTTAGTTCACTAGAAAGATGAGGCTTTCTACTCCTACCAAGTTTTATAGCCAGAAACCCTATACACAGTTGTTATGAGTAGGAACCAACTCAACACCACTTAACAATGGTTATCTATATATATGGACCACAATTCCAAATTCAGGTGGTTATCTTTAGGGAGGGGAGGGAATGAAATCAGGGAGGGCTATGCAGGCTCTTTAATAATATCTATATCTATATCTGTAATATTTTATTTCTGAAAGATACTTGTTATATTTTTATATATGTTTTAACCTGGAATATTTTCTTAATTAAAAATATTTAAAGAAACTACCAGCTGTTCTGCGGGAGAAAGATGAGGTGTTCTGCTCCTGTAAAGATTTACAGCCTCGGAAACCCTGTACAGTGTTGCTATGAGTTGGAACCGACTCCGTGGCACATAACAACAACAACAACAAAGAAGGTGTGAGTTAGTGGGGAGCAATATTGTATCTGTTCCCTCTTGTTAAGCACATCACCAGAGCCTAAGATTTCCTCAGAAAGTTAATAACTGAAAAACTCAAGTGAACACATTCAACGGGTCATGAGTCTGGAAATATAATTGAAGTCATCCTTAAAAACAGCTGATTTCCTTTTCATGGCTGTTTTCCCCATGAAAGAAGCCAGGCTTGTGTTTTTTCCTTCTTAACAACTGCACAGCCAGTCACATAGCTCAGCATTCACATTCATGCCTCTGGAAACTCACCAAGTGCTTCATCAAGTGGGCCTTTGTGGCTGTTCATGTAGAAAGCTCAGACATTGTATCCAAGAATGCCTGGGGTCTATGTCTGCACTGTCTGGTGACTATGGAACGGTTTGTGGGCTGCTATTGCCACCCCGCAAACATCACCATGGTCGAGCAGAGGAGGGAGGAGGGAATGCCTCTAGACTTCTCTCCCTGTGTCGTTCTGTATGAAATTTTTGTGTGTTTACATATGTGTGTGTGTGTAAACACACAACAGTGCAGGCCAATGGTGAGAGCCTTGATCTGACTTAAGTCTGGCAATTGGAGTCTCCCTAGGCCACAGGCCTGTTGGCTGCTTATCTATCAGCTGGCATTTGGAGGTGGATTTCCCAGCCTGGCCAGCAGAGGTGACTCATGTACATTGCTTGAGGGCACCTTGCAAGGCATGCCAGTCTGCATTTGAAATTCTTATTCTTCAGTGGGCTGCCTCATACCAGCTTAGTTCAGTGGTCTGTATAGTCACAGAGAGGCTAGACACCGTTAGGAAACCTGGATACGCATCTTTACACCACCTGCACTTCTGTTGTAAACTCTGAAGGGAACGTGATTCTGCTGTTCCCCTCACAGGGCTACAGAAAGGGTGAAATGGGAGAAGATGCGAAAGGGCTTGGTAAGGTGAAAATCACTATCCAAGCGATTTATTATCTTTAATAAAATAGTAACCTCTCTCCCCTGATTTGGGTATGAACTGGAATTTCCAGGGGAGGTCTTGTCGCTTAGACACCTTCTCTCCATTCCTGCGGTCATGGACCCACCCAGTGAAGCCCCCCGCTTCTTCCTCCCACTGCCCCTGTCACACTGACTCCCCACCATTGCCCCCAGCATGCCCCATGCTTTCCCACTCCCATGCTCTTGCCCATCTGGTTCCCTTTGATTGCAATGGTCTATTGCCACCCACTGAAATTCTTCCTGTTTCTTAAGACTCATCTCAGACGTCGCCTCCTCTCCAAAATGTTTTCTGATTTCATCCAAATTGAGGTGCTGTCCCTCTCCTTGGCCCCCTCCCCTGTACACCCCTCAGAGACTGGCATGATATTCAGCATCCAGCACCAGCTGACGAAGCCCAATGGAGCGGTCGGTGTCCCCTTACCTTGGGAGTGAACATGTGTAGGATGCCATCAACAGCCCCTCGCAGCAGCAACCCGCGGACCAAAAAGCAGGCAAGCACCACATAGGGGAAGAGGGAGCTGAAATACATCACCTGCAGAGAGAACACAGACTCGTGGTGGGGCAGAGGCCCTCCTGCGGCTCTTACCCACCCCTATTCACAGCTGGGGCACACATGCCCTGGCACCCCTCGGCACAGCAGCAAACCACCACATGTCTGGCTTTGAGCTGAGGTGCCGGCAGGAGCAGGGCCAGACTGGAATAGCATGGGATGTGTTTGAGCTTGTTTTCTCCTTTCAAGGGCTGGACCAGGAGTCCCCCATCTCCACACTCCAGGGCCACCAAGAATCGAAAGGACCCTTTGTTCTCCCCTCCTCATTTTCCCATGCCTCATGGCTGCTCTTCAATCTCGGCCTCCAGTGGACCTCTAGGCATCTCTCTGTCTTTAGAACTTCTTTTACAAAAGACCTTTGGGAAGTTACATAGGCATGTCACAAGGATAAGATGAATTTCTTACACATGTCTACAGCCCCATGTGTCTGGTATAGACTTCACACAGAGGATGTGCTCACAAAATGTTTGCTGTTCAGAAACAAAGCAACAGGAGGACTGTGGGCAAGACAGTTGAGTGGTTAAGAGTACGCATGTCTGAAGCTAGACTGCCTGAGTCTGATCCTGGCTCTGCTGCTTACCAACTATATAAGTCCTTGGGCTAATAGCTTAATCTAAATGTGCATCCACTTCCTTATCTACAAAATGAGTATAATGATTCCTAACTCATAGGTTGTTGTGAACCTCATGTGTTCCTATATGTGGCAGTGCCTAATAAACTATTATTTGGGCCTTTGGAGAGGAGAGAGGCCGGTGCCTAGGACCCCTCTACCTGTCTTTGTGACTTAGCATCCTTGCTCCTCAAGTCTGCTTAAGGATCCTGGAGGTTCAGACAGATGGCCAGGGTTCTAGTCCCAGCTCTGAGACTGACTGGCCACCTGACCTGAAGCAGGCTGTTTTCCCTCTCTGGGCCTCAGTTTTCTCATCTATAAAATGAATAGATTGGACGACAGGATCTCAGATGACCTTTCCAACCCTGGCAATCAATGAATACTGATGTGTGGCAAATAAGGCTGAGCTTCTGGAAAAGGCTGTGTGGGGCGTGGATGGCACCAAGTAGCCCTCAGAGGCTCCTTCACTCACAACATCCACCTGCTCAAGAAGCCCTTTCATTGTAAACATGATGAGCTGCTGGCTTTAACACAGAAATGCTCAGAGCAGACTTTCTAGGGATTCTGTGTGTAAACCCTGAGGAGTCAGGATCCAGACAGATGTCCCTAGACCACTGTTCCTAATTCTCTTTCTGGTATGCAGAGCCAATGGGGCCATCACTCCTGGTCCACTCCCGGTGGGCTGTCCACAGGGACATCACTGTAGCAGTGATACCCTCACCCTGAGACACTCCAGAGCCAGAGACTGCCTGAAGGACCCTGCCTTTCTGTTGTCCCTTGTTTGGGTCTGGGTGCCCCCCAACTCACCTTCCCTGAGGACTGGATGCCCTTGACCACGGCCATGCCCACAATGCTCCATGCCACCAGGAGGCACAGGGTCATCTTCCAGTTGAGGCCCCCACTCTCCGAGATGGAGTTGGAGATGTCCAAGGCCTCTCGGTACCAGAAGTAGGTAGTAGCTGAGCTCTTTTCACACTCTGCCTCCACCACTGAAATGCAGCAAAGGTCTCAAGGTCTCAGTGGCTGAGGCCAGCAGAGCCACCTCCTCTGTTGAACTGCCATCCAGGGCAGCAGTGGGCCTACAGGATGGCTGAGGGTGGACAGCAGGGAGGGGCTGTGCTCATTCTGGTGAGCATGATCTGGCAGAATCTGAGGACTCCTGGGATCCTAATGGAGCCTGACTGAATTTCCACCCATGCTGCTCTCACAAGAGGGCAGGATGGCCTAAAATTGTTTAGGAAAGGGCCTGAGCTGGGATCTGGAGACATGGATTTTCAGCCCAGATCTTTGATTAAATGAGTGATGTGATTATGGGAAAGTCACCTCTGGGCCTCAGTTCTCCCATCTGTGAGGTAGGATAATAACCTGGCCTTTATTGGGCTGGGAGGCAACGCAGTTAGGATGGTAAGAGTAACACAGTGTAGTTAATAACAGTTCTAGAAAAGCCACCATATTTCCAGAGTTTTACCTACACTTATTATTTTACTCCATCCTCGTAAGAATTCTGTTGGAATGGACTGTCATCCTCACAGAGGAAGAGGAAAGGAGAGGTTAAGTGACTTATCTAAGGTGGTACGGCAAGTCAATGAAATCCCAAATATGTGCCCTAAATCTATTATATTGCCTTCTGAGACAGAGCTGGCTGGGCTCCCCAGCTGGAGTCCTTCAGGGGCCTCATACTTGCCTGCCACGGTCCCATTTCTGACAACAGGACACTCACTCCAGGGCAGTGGGTACTGGAAGGACTTGAAGAAATAGAAGACACTCCATCCGATGATCACATTGTAATACAATCCCACAAAGAGGCAGACCTGAGGACCAAGGCCAGACAGGTGGGTGAGAAGG
Organism: Chrysochloris asiatica; assembly: GCF_000296735.1. Taxonomy (NCBI): domain Eukaryota; kingdom Metazoa; phylum Chordata; class Mammalia; order Afrosoricida; family Chrysochloridae; genus Chrysochloris; species Chrysochloris asiatica. The sequence goes on from NW_006408603.1 coordinate 8,114,425, forward strand.
CTGCAGGTAACTCCACATCCCTGCACCACCCAGGAACCATCTGTACAGCCCTGAAGGAGGAAGATGGGAGGAGAGCCTCCCCCTAAGACTCCAATCATCTGGTATCCAGAGACTCCACAAAGACATTTTCAGATATTAGTGCTTTCTCCTTTAAAGCAACACACTCTTACTATGCTAATCCTTTCCAGTTTGAAATTCTTTCAAAATGCTTGAAGCCCTTCCCCACATTTCCAGATGACTCAGAACTCTAACTACAGAGACGCCCGCCCTCAGGGCTATGGAAGCGAGGACAGCATTTCCCCAGAATATACCGCCTCAGAGGGCTGTGTGTTTGAGGTTTTCTCGATGTTTCTTATTGGTCTCCTATGTGTCCCTTTCTCTCTGGATCCCACTCTCTCTTTGCTACTCTCAGCAGCCTGCTTCTAGAAAGTCATCAGTTCTCAGGTCTTAACTTTTAAACTGCTGCAGGCTTGGCAACGCAGTGGCTAACCTTGGCAGAATGTATATAAAAAGGAGGTATGGACTCTGACTGCGGTGCCAGGGGTTTCTGCACAGGGGGGTGTTCTGCATCCACGTTGGGCATTGAGAGGTCCCATCTTTCTCCAGGGGGACCATTGAGATCGCCACTTAGTGTGAGAGCTGAAGGCCCGGCAATCTGACCTGAGCCCCATGTGCAAGGGGCAGATGCTCACACAGCAAATCTTTTAAGGACTAAGAGGGAGAGACATCCATATGTTACTGGGCGCTAAGAGGAAGATCACACACACACACTCATGCTTATACACACAGAAGCCTCAGCAGTGTGCTGGATTCGGTTGGGTAGAGCCCCAGGGTGATACAAACAGTTAACACACTTGCCTGCTAATCAAAAGGTTGGCAGTTCAAGTCCACCCAGAGGTTCCTCAGCAGAAAAATCTACTTCTGAAATGTGGGCCACAGAAAACCCTATGGAGCACAGTTAGTTCTACTGGGACACACATGGGGTGACCAGGAGTTGGAGTCAACTCAGTAGACCCATGCAGGAGTGACACCCTGGGTGAGAGCAGGGTGACACTGACACTCTTCCTTCTACTCTTGGCCTGGGACCAGTTTGGGCTGGCTCTGCTGCCAGGCCTGAAAATTGCCAGCGCCTTACAGAAGAGGTTTCTGGGTGTGAGCATGGGTGTCTGTAGGCTTTGCCCATAACGGGTGCTCTATTTGCTCACCCAGACAGAGCTCTGAGGAGGGTCTCATCTGCAGCCTCCTACGTGGAGCCTGAAGTCTCCCCTACCACACACGCAAGGCCAGTAGGATTACCCTGCCTCCCACAGGGTTCCTATCTGAGCCTTCACTAACTGTTCACTTGCACAGCAGTGTGCTGTAGAAAGACAGAAAGATTCTGCCTGCCAGACCAGGAGGCAAACCTTCAACTGAGGACCTGGGGCATAAGAAAGAAAGAGAAAGAACCCAACTCAAAGTCATTGGACAGGATAGCCAGTAGATTCACTTCAAAGTGAAAATGGGCCACATTTCAAGAAACTCAAAAGAATTACACAGCCAAAGGCAAGGAGTTCCAAGGAATTCACTAGGGTTTTTTCCTGAAGGTCAGAGAATTGCTGATAATTGCAACATTCCAAAAGAACTGGGAAGGGAAGAAGAAGTTGTGAGTGAAGTTTATCTGGAACAAATGGAAGATAGGGAGACTCATTCAACAATTTAAATATTCTTTTATTTTCCTTTTCCCTTCATTTTTTAAATTTTATATTTTTTACAATAGTTCTTTTGCCATGTAATGTTCAAAAAGGAATTGAGAACTGGCACCGCTCTTGAAAACACCTGGTATTTGGAGTTCTTGTGTTCATTATTCATCATCGTTTGTTTTCACTGTGTTTGGTGGTCACGTCACGCCTCAGCCCCCTCCACGTGGCCCTCTTCTTCTTAAAAACTACATATGTGCACAGAGAGGTCACCTTTTCAGGACTGGACATGTTTAGGCTTGTGGGATAAATAAACCCAACCACTGCAAACATTCATAATGACTTTCTAGTTGGCCATGATGTTTGAACACATAATTGCTTGCCTCTTGGACTATGACTTCCAGTGGGAGATGGAAGTTTTTCAGAGAACTGAGCTGTAGATAATGACCTCTCCTTACCTTGAAGCTACTTTTAAAATCTGACGGTCTGGGCCAAAAGAAGAGACTATCAGGTCGGCGTCATGAGGATCTGTGGTAAGAGTCCTGACTGACTCCAAAGATGGCTTCACTCAAGACGCAAAGCATTTTAACACCAAAATAACATTCTTTCCAGAAGATTCCAGTAAAGTTCTAAATTTCATTAGCAGTTCATAAAGTTATTCATACGGAAGTGTATACCACAGAACACTGGTCTTTTTTTATTTGATTTATACTGTCTGGCCTGAGATATGGGCTTAAAATGAATAGTGTCTGTACCAACTTCATTAAAATAAAATGCTTATAAAAAAGAAAAGAAAGGGGAAGGAGACTCTTATGTCCAGCTCTGAACTGCCTCTTCTGAATCCACCTCCTTAACCAGTTAAAATGCATTTTAATTGTAGAAAGAAGAAGGGCCTCCTCCTCTCATGAAGAGTTGATGGGCTGGTAGGCAGAGAGTGGGTATCTGAGATGGTCTCTAGGTTCACAGAGAACTCTTGAGATGTCTCCAGTAGCTCCTCATGAATATGTGAAGATTTTTCTGTCTAGCACCAATCCCAAATAGGAGATCTTGTTTTAGACAGTGTGGCCAACTTTCGGTTTAGGATATAGATGACTATGGTCCTGGGATGCCAATAGAGGGTCCCTCTCCTTGTTAACTGCAAAGTCAGCAGTTCGAGTCCACCTGGCACTCCACAGGAGAAAGATGACGCTTTCTGCTCCCATAAAGATTTACAACCTCAGAAATCTTATACAAAGTTTTTATGAGTTAGAGCTGTTTCAACTACACACAACCACCACCACGATCTCCTTGCTTTTGCCCCAGTCCAGGACCCTGGTCTGTAAAACGGTGACCTCCTCCCACCCAGGTATCCAAGAGCAGCCCCTTTGCCTCCCACTGAGCAGGCCCCAGCCCCAACTCACTATGCAGCTGGAGAAGCCAATGCCCCCCAAGCGGGGGCACACATAGTGCCACACGCCGATGCTGCCACGGCGGATCCTCTGGCCCACAGCCAGCTCCAGGAAGAACAGCGGGATCCCGATAATGATCAGCAGCACCAGGTAGGGCACCAAGTAGGCACCTATGGGGAGAGAGGAGGGATGTTGGGGAGTACCTGGAGCATGCACAGGTGAAGGGAAGAAAGGGTGCAGCTACATCTCTGACTTCATCACATTGTCCCCATCCTTGTGTTCTTCTACAAATGGCCCCATTCACTATAACCCACCACATATCCCTCCCTCACCGTGACTCCCGTGACCCCAGAACACTCTGGGAGGAATCCCCATGTACTCAACACCTCCCTCTCATAAGGCTAGACTCAAAGACAGACAGATAGACAGACACAACACACATCGTACTGCCTCTCTGGAACCCACATGCCAAGTCACACACACAGATAGTCACCTCATGATGGTGCACACATGTGTTCACACGCTTGCATCCACAAGCAGTAGACCCAGAAGGGGGCCCCCTTCACTCGCCTCCTGGGGGGGCCCAGGCACATGGGCACAACTGCCCAAAGGAAGCAGATGCTGACACAGCAGATTGGACAGCTCCAGGGAAGTGGAGCTTGGAAGCTCTCCAGGAAGAAAGGATCTGACCAGAATAGCCATTAATCTCCAGCTAATTGGGAGGACCAGGAGAGAAATTAGCAGTTCAGGAAAGCGTAGCCGAGAAGATCATAAAGGGGAAAATGGATCTCGCTGAAGATTCCAGATGATAAATTAATCTCGCTGTCCTGGGCCTCACTGCAGACACAATCTCGATTTCAAGTGACAGGGCGTTTAGCAGGAGAATTAAAACCACCTCCGGACACAGATGAGTGCCCCTGATGAGAGCCGTGCCAACAACAACCTAGTCCTGTTAGCAGTGCTGGAGCACAGCCTGCCTGCCTGCCTGCCAGTCACCAGTGCACCCCAGGCCAAGCTTCCCAAGTGGATTCTCCAGAGGACCCCCAGACACACTACTCTGCTCTGCTCCAATAACAAACCCTCCATGGGCTGCCCAAATATGTGCCCAATCTGCCAATGAACTCTGGGAATCAGGGAAGCCTGGGCACTTGTCAACATTCAGTTCACTGAGGGCCTACAGATACTATTACGGGACAGCAGAACCCTCAGATACACACACACAGAGTGGCTCACAAGACACAGACAGACACACAGACAAACACACATATGACCAACAAAGCACCTACATGTTGCAGGACAGAGTAAGGAAGGGTTGGAGTCCAGTGGGAGGCAACCCACCCGGCCTCATACAACCACATCTAACCCATTAAACACACACACAAACACACACGGTCCATCTAAATCCAACTTGTCACCAGCAAGCAGCCTCTTTGTAGTGCCCAACGGGGGAGGGTCTGAGTGAGTACACGTTTAGACTCCTGGGCTATCTAACTCAGTCTCTTATCCAGGACCTGGGGACATGGAAGAGGAGAGACGTGATTTGCTGCAGGAATGTAAAGGGATACAGCCTCGCTGGTTTTGTATTTCACCCTCATGTCCTTGGATGGGGCATGATGTGCAGGGAGATAGGTGTCAGGATGTTAGCAGAATAAGCTGGCATCCTCCATGTCTTCTCTCCCCAGATAACTAGGAAAAGCATGTAAGTGAGTTTTGTCCCCAGAGTCATCCTGCTGGCAAGACCCCAGGTCACTAACATGGCTGCAGAGGTCTGGCTAACCAGAGGGCTCTGGGGGCTGGAAAAAGTACTCTTACATCAACCTTCACTGAAACCTTTTAACAGTATAACAGGACCTTCTAGAACTTGGGGACTCAGCTGGACTTCCTTTGATGTATCAGTGGCCTGTACAAGCCTCTGGCTATCGGTTTGGATATCCAGGAGCATCGTTCAGACCTTCAGGAAATCAAGCAGAACATGACCACAGGGGCATAGGTTCCAGGATCTCTGAGGTCCCAGATTTCTAAGAATCTCTGTCTCTGTCTACACTCTGAGCCTTTGGCAAACCCTGGGGTCATTCCTAGGATTCAGAAGACAACTCTGATCTCAGCCTGCTGAGATACATATTCAGTAGGGGGTTAACATCCAGACTCTGGAGTCTGACCTCCTAAGCTTGAATCCTGGCTCTGTCCCTTGCTAGCTAGCTGTGTGACTTTGGACAAATTAGCAGACCTCTCTGTACTGCTATGTTCTCATTTAAATAAAAAGGAGAAAAAATATGAAATTGCTGATACTTGACCATTTTTTGGTTTGCAAAAATAGCCATTTCATATGATTCAAGCCTAGACCTACTTCACAGGATTGTTGCAATGATTAAATGAGTTACTAACAGTACTGGATAAACACATGCACTTTTCCATAAATATACAAGGTGGGGGGGAAGAACTAAAAAGATGCAGAACAGAGAAACTGCCCCACTGGGGAGAGCTTAGTGGAACTGCAGAGTTGAACTGCAGAATTAAGCAGTCTTACTGGATCATCCATGGGTGAAATTTTTCAAAAAGCAACTCTCAGAACAAAGAGCTGCCTCCTCGTGAAAAGTGACCTCCTTCCAAAAAATATTTAAGATGACTTACTATAAAACCCATAAATCATTGAATGGTTAAGGGCAGAGATTTTTTTTAAAAAGGCAGGGAGGGGAGTAGGGATTCTGGGACCAGAGAGGATGGAGTGATGCAGGCAGGGATGAGGGATGGGGTGCTGGGAACTCTGGCAGCTGGCAGTGTTGTCCTTCCACGGGTGACCAGAGGTGTTCGGTGGAGACTGTCCAGTGATAATGTGAAGCACAGACTTTGGTAAGAGCACTGTTCGGGATGTGTGCATGTGTGTGTGTGGTAGGGACAAAGTGCTGGGTCAGAACTGATGATGTAAGCCATAAAAGGCAAGATGAGAGGTTCCCAGCTGGAGTTCCCAAATGCCAGGTGTTTTCTGGTTGTTTTGGGTGCCTCTTAGCTATTCGTAACATCTCACAGAGCGTAAAGGAAACCACACGCTTGTCTCTGAATGTTGGCTTTGGGCTGGACTAGTATCTACTCATGAGCAGCTGGTCATGTGGTGTAAACTAAAAGCTCTGATTGGTAGTAACTTATTGGAAAAACAAACAAGCAAACACCCAACCCAAGACTGGTAGAAAGGTGGATGCCACTAGCCTAACTCAATCTTAAAGAGGCTCAGGAGGGCATTCTCACCCCCTGTTCTTCAATAGAAACCAGACAGGAGGTTGGAGAAGTCCCCCAGCCAGACTTTGCTGTTGGACCAGGGACAAATTTGTTCTGAAAAGGAGGAGAATGTTTGTGAATGGGTTGCATCTTTGGGGAAAGACTACATGGAGAGAGATCCACAGAACAAAGAAAGAAGGAGTCCTGTTAAAATACCTGCAACTTGGGAATGTGGCAATCCCAGGGCATGGGACTCAGGGGGCAAGAAAGCTCTCTGCTGACTCAAACTACTTTCTCAGGACCAGAGGTCTAAACTTGGAAACCTGGCTATCAGCCTTTTAGTTTTCTCCTTGTTTATTTTCTATTCATTTCCCCCCCTGGTTTCAGAGTAAGCTTAGCCTGCCTCTGAGTTGCTGGGGGAACAAGACCTGGGGGTGTTTGCCTACCCTGAGGACTGAAAGTGTTGGCAGAGGTATGATACCAGAAGCAAGATCTTGAGAGAGACTAAATACAGAAGGCAATGTGAGGCCCCCCTTACCACAATGAGTCATAAACCAACTCAAAGGCATTTATCAACAACAAATGTGACCTAGCTTCCGTTTTATAGTCTCTAAAATAAGGATACCAATGACTATTTTCTCACAGTGTTATTGGAAGTATTCAGTGAGTTCATGTTAGGTTGAATTATCTGAAATTGGTGCTTTGGTTGTTCAAAAATGATCAAATATCAGCAGCATTCCACTTAACCTGTAGGGTAAAGGACATAGGAAGGAAGCAGGGAAGCCATTGTCTTGCTCTGGAGGAACACTCTTGGAGTGATTTGAGTGCCTTGGTCTGGAACTTCTGGGCCAGACCTGGGATGCTGACGTCAACTAACCTCAAGAGGCATGATGTGACCTGGCATGCCAGATTGACCAACCAAAGCCTGGAGCACAAAGACTCAGAGGAGCTTCCTGGTTGGTGAAGGAAGGGTGACTTGCCCTCTCTGAGCATCTCTCCCTTATGATGATCCGATTTACTTCTCTTTACTGTAAGAAAACTGCAAGGGCTTAGTATACTTTCTGGTTAGTTCTGTGAGTTGTTCCAGTGAATTAACGAGTCCAAAAACAGTACTTCTTAACTTACAAGATCTGATCTAACTAGGGGCAGAGAGAGAGAGCTGTGTGGGTGACTGGTGTGAGAAATGGTGGAGAAGTAGGAAAACGGTGATATGGTTGATCTCTGACTTCTGGGAATCGGCTTTATGCTAACTTTCATCCATGAAGCTATTGTACACTTAGCCAGGCAACTCGTAAGATTTCAATATCAGTGACCAATATTTGCTCTTTACTATGTGCATGGCACTGTAGGATAATCACTAGATTGCAAGGTTGGTTTGAACCACAAGGCCTGTGGTTCTTGGAAAGCCTATACAGGGTGGCTATGAGTCAGAATCAACTCGACAGCACTTAACAATAACAACATGTCAGGCATTGTGCTATGCCTTTTACAGGGAAAGTTATTTAATCCTCCCAACTATGATTGTAGTTGAGGCAAGAACTACGATTATGCCCATTTTACAGATGAGGCACAGAGAGATTAAACAACTAGTACCAGGTTCCAAAGCTGCCTGGATGGGCTGGGATCTGAACCCAGGCAATCTGGGGCCAGAGGCCACATTCTTCTCATGATGCATTGCAGCCTCTGGGAATCTGACACAGGAATCTGGAACACCAGCCTATGGTCCCAGTTCTCCTCAGCATTAGGTGTTCCTCTGCACCTCTCAGCCCAGCCCATTTAGGCACTCCTGGGACAAACAGAGCTGCTTCTTACCTCCTCCATTTTTCTGGCACAGGTAGGGGAACCTCCAGATGTTACCGAGGCCCACTGAGAAGCCAATCTGAGCCAGGATGTATTGCAGCTTGCTATTCCAGGCAGGCCGGTCCTCTGAATCCAGCTCCTCCTCGGCTGCCTTCTGCTTGCCTCCTGCCTCGCCGGCCACATTCAGGACACTCTGCTTGTAGTCCACTGGCTCCTCCAGGGCCAGCAGGTCAGCCACCGACTCCGTGACATGTTCACTGCTGTGCTCACGCTGGGTCACCTTGCTGTTCTTCGGCATTGGTGCCACCTGGGCTGCGCAGCCCTGTGGCTGAGCACACAGAGAAGGTGGGACTCAGCTGCTGTCAGCTGCTTCTCATCCAGGGACCTGTGGAGCCAGGTATTCAGGAGAAGATGAGCTGGCCGCACCAAATGGACACAACCCAAATCAAACCCCCCCACTCCCACCCACACACACACTTAGAGGTTGGTGAACAACCCAGGTGAATGTTAGGCTACATTTCATTACAGAATGACTTGTCTTCCCTTCCCTCAGGGGCAAGGAGCTGAGGAGCCCAGTATCTACAAACTCCGTTTTCCCATAGGTCTTATCTAAGCATTATTAGAAAGGTAATGTAAGGGGCAAAATAGGCAAAACCATACACCAAACCCAAACAGTGATTTATCTGATATCAATTTATTGATATCGCTCCCTTTCATAAATGGAGTCCTGGTGTAGCACTGTGGGTTAAAGCACTGGATTGCAAGGTCAATTTGAACCACAAGGTCAGTGGTTCAAACTCACCAGTCACTCATTGAAAACCCTATACAGGGTCACTATGAGTCAGAACCAACTCGACTGCAGTTAACAACAACAAAGGGTTTGAAGTCCTTTGGAGATGGATGGAGCACAGGGCATTTTTCAGGCAGTGAAACTATTCTGTAGGATCCTGTAATGGTGGACATGCAACATTACGCTTTTGTCAAAACTCATAGGCCTATACAAGCTGAATCTCCCTATAAATGATGGTCCAGTCCACAACTGATGATGCAGAGCCAGGCAACCTTTCCTTCCATTGTGCCCTGAGTTGTCAAAAAAAATGTAAACTATGGACTTTGATTAATGATAATGCATCAATATTGGTTCATTAATTGCGGCAAATATGCCACACCAATGCAAGATGTTCATAGGAGGAAAAATGTGTAGGGAGGTGGAGTGGATATGAGAACGCTGTCTTTCTGCATATTTTTTCCTGTAAACTTAAAACCATCCTTTAAAATTATTCTATTAGAAAAAAAAAAAAAAAAAAACCTCTTCAGATGCCCCACAGTCTTTCCCTCCTAGGAAAGGCAAGGTTGTAGCAAGACCAGTCCTCCCATTATCTAGTTAATAAACCACCTTAGGTTACCAGGCCGGTAGGGGGACTCAGGGAAGCCATCTGCCTCCTCTATTTGAAATGCAGCCCACAGACCAGTAGCAGATGCTGGTGAGAAATGTCACCAACTCCACGAATAGTCTCAGATCTACGGAATCATCCCTTGCGTTTCTACAGGATCCCCAGCTGAGTCAAAGGCACATACATTAATAACTGTAAAGAAAGACCCTAGAATCCTCTCCTGAGGGTTCCCTGGACACCAGCACCTATGACCCTTCATTCCCTAGGCAAGATCGTGGGTTGACCAGGCTCAGCTAAGAATTCTGGCACCAGAGCCCAAGTGACATTTGCTTGGTGCCAAAAATGCCTGGGTCATCACTCAGCACTGACATTATCTGAGAGCCACCGCAGCCAAGAGCTGGTTCTCCATTCTCCTGCGACAGTTTTACAGCAGATAATGTCTGCATGACATGGGCAGGAGAGGCAAACCCTCCCCCGCTGCCTCCAGCCCTCATTTGTCTTTCATGCTTTCCCTTAAGGAAATCAAGCAGAAAGAAAATGAGTCCTTTGAAGAATCCCAACATTCTGCTGTATTTCTAAGCACCTCTTCATTAGGAGGTTGGAGGATTTAAAATTAAATGCATGCACACCCCGGCCTGCATTGCCCTGCATCTTTCTAGGGATGTAAATTACTCGGCTCTGTAATTACTTTATTAAGTGAACCAGCAGCCTCCAGAAACCCTGCTCCCTGTTTGTTCCCCTCCGAAGTACTACCTGAATGGCACATGTGAGCTCACCCTCAGAGGGCATGGCTCCCCTTCCCACTGGTGCTATCCCACCCTCCTGGCTGACTTCAGTCAAAAGCCTGCCTTCCAGAAGACCTGGCCTGCTGGATCCTGCTACACACATGATAAGACTAGAGGCCTGGAGATGGAGACGACTGTCCATGCTGATCTATGGGGTTAGTGAGCGCAGTGCAGTCCAGGCTATGGATCACATCAGTGGGTGACACCTACCTGTCTTCATGCCAAGGGGAACAGTGAGTTTTTCATGAACAGTCAGAGTCCTGGGCTTTGGCATGACTGGGGCAGACCTAGTCTGTCTGAAAGACCTCTGAATTCCCAGCTCTATGTTCGGGGGGGGGGGGGGGGCGGGCTCCACTTTGCAGCCAGTCTCCCGTTGACCTGGTTCAGGACTCAAGGAATCAGAGGGCTAAGGAGCCCTCTCCTAGAGCGGATGTCATTCTCAAAGATGGCTGACACAGGTTCTAGCCTGAATTCAAGCCCGATTCTGCCACTTCCTGAGTCCCTGGGTAGCATAAATGTTTAAGCATTCTGACTACTAAGGAAAGATTGGTGGTTCGAGTTCACCCAGGAGTGCCTCAGGACAAAGATCTGCTGACCGGCTTCCAAAAAGTCACAGCCTTGAAAACTCTACCCTGACACACATGGGATCACCATGAGTGGGAACTGTGAGGACGGCAACAGGAACAACTAGAACCAACGCGTACTAGCAGAGCAACCTGGTGCAAGTTACTTGACTTCTCTTGCCTCCCATGTTAAGCAGGGATGGAACATGAACCTCTTAGGGTTCTTATGGAGACTAAGGAAGCTAGTGAAGACATACAATCAAATATTATTCGGCCATAAAGAGAAACAAGGTATGAACACATGCTACAACATTGATGCACCTCGAAACACTATGCTGGAGTAAAAGCCAGACACCAAAGGTGACATACTACACAAGTCCTTTTGTGTGCTGCATCCACAATAAACAAATCCAGAGAGGCTACCAGGAGAGTGGGGATGGGGAGAGATTGCTTCATAGGAACCGCGTGTTTTTCGGGGGTAGGGGGGATGAAAAAGTGAAACCACAGAGAGATTGTAGTAGCACAACATGGTGGCTAGACCAAATGCCCCAGGACTGTACATTTTCAAATGGCTAATTGTATGTGATGTGAATTTCATATCAATTTTTTTAATTATTTAAAAAAACCACATTATTAGTGCTTAGAATAATACCTGTTTGTTGTTAATTGATTTCGAGTCGATAGCGACCCTGTATAGGGTTACTGAGGAGCGGCTGGTGTGTTTGAACCACCGTCTAGCTCATAGTAAGTATCCAGTCCACATTAATGGCTCTGTGTGGTGATCTAGATCATACACTGAGAGGGTGCCAGTCACAGAGGGCAGTCAGGGGCTCATGACCCGACCCCACCTTGTTGACTGAGTTTATAAGAGGCTCACATGGAGGAGGCAGCCTTTCATCTACCAGCCTCCATCCTAAGTGTCTTGTGACATGGCCCCTCCAGACCTGCTTTTCTGTGGGGGGTGATGGCAGAAGCTAAATACCCCATCGTGTCCTGGGGAGTGCCTCAAGGTGGAACAGGAGATTCTGTGAGCCCCAGGACCACTGAGCTGCCCAGGCTATATAATATGAATAATGTCCCAGTGGGGGCTCATGTGGTTGCCCAAGCTGCCAGAATGAGGGCCCCCACTCAGCAAGTATCTGTTCCTATGTTGCTTGAATGGAGGAAGCCTAAGGCGTACACACTGGCTGCTTGTTTAAGCCCTCATCTGCCCCTACAGTTTTCCCTAAGAGTTTTTATTAAAAACTAGAGATGGGGAGAAGGGCTGGGCTGCAATCACCAGTCCTGCAGTGGAATTGGATCAGGACAATCTATAATGCATCAGGTATGATTTATTATCGATCATACCACAGCTAGAGCAAACCAATGGGGATTTTCACAAGTCAGCAGACTATATCCTGATGCTGACCAATCAGAGCATTTGTTTCCCAATAACTAGCTTGGTGAGTGGCAGCTCTGGCCTCTGACATGAGAAAGGACTGGACATTGTAAACCTGTAAGACTCAAGGACAAAATTAACACAGGATATCACTTCAGTGCAAGTGGCTTCCTTCTTCCTTCAGTGCAAGACTCCACTTATGTGCCAGGCGCATTCTTCCCTGCCTGAAGGGGGGGGGGGGGCAGAAATCCTGTGCCATCAGGTTTGCAGGACAAAAAGTGCTGGCACCGATGTGCAAGCCGAGGCCCTGGGCTGGACTGCAATCATGTTTGGGAGTTGTTGGGGCCTTCTGTGCTCACCTAATATGTTCAGGTGACAGCAGAGTCAGACTCTTAATTTTAGAGCTAGTGGGACCCTGGCATTTGCCTTGTTCATTTTTCATATGAGGGAACTGAGACCCGAAGAGGGGACATGAATTGCCCAAAGCCACTCAAGTACTCCCAACACTATCACCTGGGGAGGTCACCCACGAGATCAGGTTGGGAGAAGGCCTAGTCAGGTGTGGTGGTGGAGGGCATGTACTTTGAAGTCAGGCAGGCCTGCAGGCCTGGGGTGGCAAGCTCCCTGTTCAATCATTCATTTATGCATTCAACTGAGTGCATCTTCTGCCAGGTTCAAGGGATACAGCAATGAGAAAAAGTAGCAAAACGTCTCTTAAGGAGTTTACATTTCTAGTGGAAGGGCCAGATATTAAAGAAAGAAAGAAATATATAATAGAAGGGCCAAAGGAAGCACGAACTATAAAGAAATATAACACAAGGTCTGGGGTAGAACAAGATGGAGCGGGGCTATTTTATGTGGGGGAGGAAAGGAAAACGAAGACTGTCAGCAAAACACCTCTTGTTGTTAAGTGCTGTCAAGTCAGTTTTGACTCATATAGGGTTAAAAAGCTATATAGGGTTTCCAAGGAGCAGCTGCTGGGTTTGAACTACCAACCTTACGGTTAGCAGTCCTGTGCTTATCCTACAGCGTCACGTCAGATCTCCCAAGCACCTCTGAAGAGGTGACACTTGAGCAGAGACCTAAATGACAGAGGGGTTGGGCCTTGCAGAGACATAAGGAAGGGCTATGACAGAGGAACCGCAGACACAAACTGCTGAAAAGGAAGCAGCCCCAGGAAACTCAGGACTGCAAAGTAGCCCAAGCTGTCAGAGCAAAGGCAGGAGAGCCAGGCTGCTGTCAAGACTTTGGCAAGGCTCTGAGCAGGACGAATGGCCGGCCACTGCAGGATTTTTCCATGTTTTCACTGTGTGCTCCAGGATTAACACCTCCCTCCAAGAAAAAAGAGAAAAGGGAAAACAACCCCATTGCTGTCAAGTCAAATCCGACTCACAGTGAGTCTAGAAGACAGAGGAGAACTGCCCCACAGGGTTTCCAAGACTCTAAATCTTTAGGGAAGCAGATTCCCACCTCTTTCTTCTGCAGAGCTGCTGATGGGTTCGAACTGCCGAACTTTGGTTAACAGGCAACAGCTTTGAGTCACCAGGGCTCCTTTGCACTTGGATGCGTATGGAAGGATATTTAATTATGCAGTATCAGTCTTCTCAGAAGCAAAAGGATTGAATGAGTCGATGTATGTGACATGCCCAGCACACAGCCTGGTGCACAGCAAGGACCCAATTGTTAGCTGCCTGGAAGCCTTGTGTTAGATTACCCCTATGCATTTAAAAATAGGTAAAATAAAAATAGGTTGTTGTTGTTAAGTGCTGTTGAGTCGGTTCCAACTCATAGCAACGCTGTACAGCTGAGGCAAGGAACCGTTTTTCTGCCAAAATTTATGAACAGTATTGAGGAGAAATACAAAATTATCAACTAAAAAAATAGCCTTTTATATTTGCTCAGGCATTTCATTTACTCACTACTAATGTGATGGCCGTGTGGTGCTTTGGGTTAATGCGTCAGACTGCAAAGCCGTTTGAACTACAAGGTCAGAGGTTCAAGCTCACTAGCTGCTCCTCGGAAACCCTAAACAAGGTCGCTATGGGTCGGAATTGACTCGACAGCACTTAACAACTAAAACAACGTGATGGCGGAGTCCTGGTGTGTGTGGCGCTGCTGGTTAATGCGCTGGACTGCAAAGTTGGTTTGAACCACAAGGTCAGCAGTTCAAGCTCACCAGTTGCTATGAGTCAGAACCGACTCCATGGCACATAACAACAATGTGATGGCTGGAACTGTGGTTTCCTTGGCAGGGCCAGACGAAATGATTTCATTGGCCTTATACAAATATTGATGCACAAGATCTCTTTAAAGTGTTGAAGAATAAAGATGTCAATTTGAGGATTAAGGTGCACTTGACCCAAGTCCTGGTGTTTTCAATAACCTCATATGCATGCAAAACTTGGACAGTGAATAAGGAAGACCATAAAAGAATTGATGCATTTGAGTTCTGGTGTTGGAGGAGAATATTGAAAGTACCATGGGCTGCCAAAAGAACCAACAGATCTGTGTTGGAAGAAGTGCAGCCAGAGTGCTCCTTGGAAACCAGGATGGTCAGACTTCGTCTCTCATTTTACGGCATATTGTCAGGAGGGAACAGTCCCTGGAGAAGGATATTGTGTTTGGTAAAGTGGAGGGTCAGAGAAAAAGAGGAAGACTCCCAAAGAGATGGACTGGCACAGTGGCGGCAGCGATGGGCCAGGTGTAGCAACGATTGTGATGCAGCACTAGGCAGTGTTTTGTTTTGTTGTGCATAGGGTCGCTATGAGTAGGTACTGGCTCAATGGCACCCAACAATAACAACATATGGCCCATGGAGTCCTGGTGTGGCACTGTGGGTTAATGCACTGGACTGCAAAGTTGGTTTGAACCACAGGATTAGTGGTTCAAGCTCACCAGTTGCTCCTCAGAAACCCTATACAGGGTCGTTACGTGTCGGAACCGACTTGATGGCACTTAACAACAACAAAAACAAAAACATACAGCCCATGGACCAGATGTTCCCCACCCCTGCTGTATAGGGTTTCCAAGGCTGTAAATTTTTGTGGGAGCAGAAAGCTTCATCTTTCTCCTGCAGGGTAGCTGTTCAGCTGGAACCACCAACCTCGTGGTTCACAGTTCAGTGTTTATCCTACAGAGCCATAAGCTCCCTACCTCATCCCACCCCAAATAGATTATGCCCCACATTTCTATTTGGGCCTATAAATGCTCCTCAGATAGACCCAAATAGAGCTTGTTCCTCCACAGGTAGGCCCAGATAGAGCTTGTTTCTCCACAGGTAGGCCCAGATAGAGCTTGCAGCAGTGAGTGGAGGTAAAGGGTAGAGGGAAGCATTTTGCAACACCACCACTTCCACAGTGTCTGGAGCAGCATTCTACAAGGTCCAGCACCATGCACTATGCCCTGGTTCAAAAGAACCAGGAAGACGCCATAGAGCTCCAGGTTTGAGGTTCAAGAGCTCAGCAATATCATGATTAATAAAAACAGTGGATCTTATTTGAAACCATTTTAGTACATTTTTTACTGGTGCACTTGAGGTGGTGATTCTGGTGACCGGGTTCAAATTCCAGATTCACCGCTTACCAAGTGCCTGGCCCGGTCAAGTTTCTCAACCTCACTGAGCTTGTTTCCTAAGCTGTAAAAGGAGGAGAGGAGCAGTGTTTACCTCATAATGGGAGCCCGCGTAGCACAAGCAGTTAAGTATTCGACTACTGACTGAAAGGTTGGCACTTCGAACCCACCCAGAGGCACCTGGGAAGACAGGCCTGCCAATGTGCTTCCAAAAGCCATGGAAAACCTTTGTAGTGCCGGGATTGCCATGAGTCAGATCACATTAATGTCAACGAACAAGAGGAAGTTGTGAGGATGGTGGCCAGCACCCAGGAAGTACTCACAAATGTGACCTCTTCTGTGACCTTGCCTGAGTCAAACCACATGCCAAGGAAGAGAGCTGGGTAGGAGTCGTCAGCCCAGGTTACAGATGGAGACACTGAGACTGGGAGGCGCAGTGCTGGGCTCCTGACACAAACCTCCCAGGTCTCCTCAGGCCTGCGCTCTCTCTACTTTCCAGGATGAACGTTTCGTTAAAGAGGATGTGGCAGCAGCAACCAGGCTCTGCTCCGAGAAGCCTGCAGTCCATGTGTTAGCAAAAGGTCAGCTTCCAGACCAGAGCATGCGAATCCAATGTGTTCCCAGTCAACACCCCAAATCATTGGACAGAGAAGGGTCTCTGGGTGCTGTGAAGCCAGCATGATCCAGGGGACCAGCTGGGAGTAGGTCCTGGCCAACCACCAACCAAGAGTGCAGCCTAGCACCACTGCTTCAACCTCCTCGGACCTAAGTTTTCTTGTGCATAAAATTGGTTAGTCTGGATGATTTCTTAGGGATATGTCCAGGTAGTGCCCTTCCAGACTTGTGGTCTGTCTGTCCTGCCACCCTCTGTCAGTTGAGAGCTCACAGGGACTATTGTAGGAATTCGCTGACAATCCGCCTCGCCTTACTCTAATTATCCCCTTGTAGTAGCTGGGGTGGGTTGCTTTCATGAGCAACACATCAGATGATTAAGTTTCATGGTACTCTCTGCATGGAATGCTTCAATTACTTAAAGCGCAATTCAGAGGGGGCTCAAAGCGCTCAGAAAGCCCTCAGTGTCAGATCTGTCACTTAGCAACAGACGCAGCTTACAGCTTGGAATAGCACATCGGATAGAAAGAGGACTGAGCAAATGAACTGTGAATTTTCTTAAAAGGAGAAAGAAAAAAAAATAGTGCAACTAGGAGGCAGACAGGTAAAAATATCTCCTGCCAGAGGACTGACTGATGGTTCCACAACAAGCTTTTAAACACAGCATTCTACAACTAGCTCACGGGGTATGGGAATGGTTGAGCTCACCCTGTAGCCAGGGCCAACCCCTGGATCCACAAGCAGCCCTGAGAGGAAAAAGAGCCCTTCTGGAATGCTGAAGTCAGCCCCTCTGAACACCTGTCTCCTGGGGCTAGGTGTTTCTTGCTTAGGAAGGTTATAACAAGCAACTCAGGGGACAAACCGGAATCATTTATTTTCCAAGTCAGACTCCCCAGGGAAGCTGAGTGGAGAAGCCGCCATCTTGGGGAAACAGGCAGCCCGTGTGACTACAGGTCCCACAGTGCTCTGCTTTGCTGAGGCCCATGGAGTATGTTTAGCTTGGTTACCCTTAGGCCTGTGGCTCGAGCAAGAATGCTGTAATCAAATGCATTTAAAAACAGAAACCTGTACAATGTGGAAACTCTGAAGAACCCCCAAAAGAGGAATTTAGTAAGAGAAAGGCCAGATTCCTAGGCCTCAAAGCCATGGGTCCAATTCAAGAATAATGGTGGTGAGAAGGGACCTTTACCCTCAGAGAATACTTGACAGTTTCCTCATTTCCGTGTGACAAGCAGTCACACCCAAACAGCTCTTCTAATGACCTCAGAGCATATGGGTACCCAGGGAGCCCAAAGCATGTCAGAGAGTTATCAGAGACACAAATTGTCCTCCAAATTATTTTCAATTGTTTTAGTGAAACCTCAGACAGTAACCTGACAGGCCCTGGCCTTGACTAGGTGGCGGCTCTCCTTGGATTTTCTTGCTCAGGACATATAGGCAGGCTCCCCAGCACTATTCTTGACCTCTCTATTTCACCCTACATTCAAATATCACAAAGGCCTGTCAGTGTGTTCAGCTCTGTTCTCCTTTCCATGCCCTCCTGCTCTCCTCCAGGCCTTCATGCTCTCTGTCTAGATGACTGCAGCAGCTCTCAACTCATTGCTTCCCTAGACCACGTTTCACATTGCCTTCAGAGACATTTTCTTGAAATAACACATCACTCCACTCCCCCTACTGAAGAGAACCCACTGCCCTTTCCAAGGCAGTGAAGGCGCATCCACTGTGCTCCACTGCCATCCCCCAGCTTTCTCATCAACTCCTCCTTCACCACTGCCCCCTCAGTTCACAACTCCCTCTGTGGAAGCCCTTCTCCCACTCTGCTGCCAGAAAGCCTCCTAGTCTTTCAAGGTCCACTGCCTGACCACTGGTGCACGAGATTCTCTAAGTAAGAATTAATGTTTCCTTCCTCCTTCCTTCTCAGCACGCTCCTTGTCATACCATGACAAAAACCACTTTTACCATTTGGCTTTCTGGTATAACTGGTATTAACATACCTGATTCTTTTTTCTAAACAGGAAGTCCCTTAAAAGCAAGAACCGTGGAATGTTCAGCTTTGTGCCTGCCCACCGCTCTCCCTATACAGTCAGCACCTAGAACACACTGGTTATTCTACAAATTTGTATGGATTAAACATGATACTTACAGATGTTCAGAGATCCTTCTGTCCTCACCCTTCGAGAACAACTTGTTTCCTATGTTGAAATCTTCGCTTTTGCCTTTGAAGTAAAGCAGCAGTGGTGGAAAGCTACCAGGTCTAACTAGAGGGGCACTAGCGGCCTGCACACCCTAGCCAGGGGGCTAATGGAGAGCAGGCTGTGGTGTGGACTCAGGACTTGTAAACCAGCTTCCAGTTCCTTATTCATTTATAAAACAGGTAACATGGCTTACCTACCAACTGCATCTGGTTACACGTGGATAGAGAAAGAGAAAGGAAAGCTTATTGAGAAGTTAAATAAAGAACGGTAATTTTTTTTAACTTCATTTCACAGATTTGCCAGGTTTGTATTTTGTAATCCCATCCATATTTCAAATAATGCCATCTTTGCTTTCCCAAGGCCAAATCATATTAAATATGCTAAATAAATATGATATAAAATGCATTGAATGAATGAAATTAATAAATTCTAAACTCCTTAAATTTTCTAGAGTCTAATGGAGTCCTAGTATGGCGCTGTAGGATAAGTACTAGACCATAATGTCAGTTTGAGCCACAAGGTCAGCAGTTCAAACTCATCAGCCATTCCTCAGAAACCCTATACGGGGGTGCTGTGAGTTGGAACCTACTCACTGAATGATGGTACTGAACAACAACAAGAATGTCTTTTCCCAGCTTCAAGATTTTCTCATGTCCTGTCCCAAGAAGACCCAAACAATATTTTGAAAGCCAAACTGGACTAAGAAGCCTGACCATCATTCATTGCCTTTATATCTCTTATAACCCCCCAAATACCCACCTCCATTGAGTCAGTTCCAACTCATAGGGATCTATAGGACACAGTAGAACTGCCCCATAGGATTTCCAAGACTGTAAATCTTTATGGGAGCAGACAGCCTCACCGTCCTCCCTCAGAGTGGCTGATAAATTTGAACCGCTGACCTTGGGTTAGTAGCCCAATGCTTAACTGACTGAGCCACCAGGCTCCTTGCCTCTTAAAAAGGAGTCTGTATTTGTGCCTCACTTGCCCCTTATCAAGAGAAATAAACAAGATCCATCCCCACCTCAGAGAAACAAACTTTGGAAGGGATACAGTCTTGAGACTGGGAGGACCACTCAAACAACAAATCAGGCAGGATGCAAGGGGATCTCCTATAGGCCCTGCGTCACCTTCCTGCTGCACTCTGTAGTTGATGTTTGGTTTGCTAAGTGAAGAGGGAAGGGAAGCAGGAAAAGGGGCAGATGGTCCAGAGGGGGAGGAATTGGCACTGGAAAATGTGAGAGGGGCCAATACAAATAGAATTTTTTTGGATCGGTCTTAGTATTTCACGTGAGGGGGGAAATGCAGCCTTAGGGATAGGTAAGCAAGGGCAGCATCCTGGCCACTCCACAGAGGTGCTCTCTCTTTTACTAAAATTTAGGTGCTGAAGGATTTACTTGGGGAGCGTCTAGAGATAGAGTGGGATGAGTAATAATTACAAAGTCAACAGAATCATAAGAGACAATGCTTCTTGAGTATCTACACTGTAGCAGTCACTATGGAGAGCATCTTACACCCACCCATTAGCCCCTCTAACCCCACCGAGAATAACAGGAGGTAGGTATGTCTCTTCCACTTTATAAATGAAGGAATGGAGGCTCAGAGGGATAATGACTTGAATGAATTTAAGCCCCTTTAACGCTAGCACTTTCATGAACTTATCAGTGAGTGTCAATGGAAGGTTTTCATGCCACTAACGCTTGGACAGCAGCCATTTTGAGATGGCATAGATTGCACAGCATGCCCTGATTTTAAGACATCACAGTATGAAAACACACGCATCCTGGAATCAGAGAAATAAGGTAACTGGTCCATGGCCCCTGGCTTGCACCAGTGTGGTCTAACTCAGAAACTAAGACTTTTAACCCAATATTATCACAGAAAAAGCATGGGTAATCTGAATTTGAATTTTGCTCTGCCACTTGCAAGCTATGTCTCTGGGAAAATACACAGCCTCTCTTGAGTTTCAGTGGACCTGAAAAGATGGGACTGAAGGTTCCTGCCTCACCTGGTTTTCCTGAAGATAAATGAGATCATGCCAAGTGTTGTGCTCAACTCTGGCCAGGCCCATAAGAAGCCCTCCATCAGCTGTCCCTTCCTATTAACAACTTGGGGGAAATGGGCTCACTTGGGATGGCTTACCCTACCACAGTGCCCTGCAGTTGATGTGGAGGAGCACACTGCCCCTGAGCCCACAGTGGCCAGGGCAGGTACAGGCTCCATACTTCTGCTGACTTCCCACTTCCCTTTGTGCTAGAAGGAGAACGGAGCCCAGCAACTCTTGTAAACTAGAGTTACTGCTGAAATAAACTCCTCTCTTTATTTCTCCATCCCTCTCTCCCTCTTCCCTTTCCTTTCCTTCCTTCAACAAATATTTAATGAACACCAACCATGTGCCAGGCCCTGTTCTAGCATGCAGAGAACAGAACAAACAAAATCCCTGCCCTATGGGATTTATATTCTAGTACAAGGAGTCCCCGGGTGACGCCAAAACAGTTAAGTATTCAGCTACTAATCAAAGGGTTGATGGTTTGAATCCAGCTAACAGCACTTCAGAAGAAAGGACTGGTGAACAGCTTTGAAAAGATAGTAGTCATTGAAAACCCTGTGGAGGACAGTTCTCCTCTAGTACACCTGGAATCACCATGAGTTGAATGGACTTGTTTTTTAAAAAGAAGGACAGGTAAAAAACAGATAATTACATAATCTATAGTGTATACATAGGTATATAGCTTGGTGCTGTTGTTAAGCACTGCTAACCACATGGTTAATGGTTCAAACCCATAAGCCGTTTCTTGGAAACCCTATATAGGGTTGTTATGAATTGGAACCAACTTGATGGCATTAACAACAACATGCTCAGTGGTGTCTGGTATTTTGGAATCCTGGTGTGGTACCGCAGGATAAGCACCGGACTGCTAACCATAAGGATGGTGGTTCAAGCCTACTAGTCACTACCTGGAAACCCTATAGAGAGGGTTGCTATGAGTCAGAACCAACTCAACGACACTTAACAACAAATAGTGTATATAAATACATCAAATCAGTATATAATCTCAGTATTTTAGATTGATTATAGATTATGGGCAACAGAGAGTGACAGGAGATGCTATGTTATATAGGAGGTTAGGGTGAACACTCCGATGATGAGGTGACACTTAAGGAAGGACCTGAGTGGAATGAGAGAATGAGCCAAATGAATATCCTAGAAAAGCATTCATGGCAGAAGGAACTTCAAGTGCAAAGGCCCTGAGGCAGAACCAGCATGCTAGGTGAGTACAAAGAACAGAAAGGACCACAAGTATGCATCTTGAACAAAGGAAGAATGGGATGTGCTGGGATGTGCTGACATAGGAAGACAGTGAGAATCCAGAGCAAGCGAGCTTCTGAGACTGTGGAAAGCAGTTTGACTTTTATTCCCAGGCCAAAGGGAAGCTGTTAGAAACCTTCAAGCAAGAGAATGATGTGGCCCAAGTGTTTTAAAAGGGATTGCTGGTTGCCTGTGGAG
Source organism: Chrysochloris asiatica (assembly GCF_000296735.1). NCBI lineage: Eukaryota > Metazoa > Chordata > Mammalia > Afrosoricida > Chrysochloridae > Chrysochloris > Chrysochloris asiatica. Next base: position 8,136,507 of record NW_006408603.1, read on the forward strand.
AATGAGGAGAAAGCAGGGAGTGTAGGTAAGAGGTGACAGGGTAATAGTGACCCGGACTAGGCTGATGGGTGAGGTTTAGGTTTGGAAGAGAAAGAGAGCGGGAAGTACAGGGCCCCAGGGTGCTGACAGGCACTTGAGCTCCCAGACAGGAAAGGGACTAGTATGACTTTCCCAATTTTGAAAATATATATATATATTTTATTCAGATATGAAAAAAAAAAAAAAAGAATTGAACCAAGGTCTCACTCCCTTCTTTCCTCACTCATGGGAGCCCACAGTGGTGACAGATGGAACCTCATAGCATCTGTCCAAAACCTCTCAACTGGATTTTCTCAAAGTCACTATTTCCTCTCCTTTCTGAGAGAGGCACAGGGAACCAAGGGTGTCCAATTACCTGAGTTACCCAATAGAATTCTAAGAGCACTTGAAGGAACAGTGATGAGAAAACCCTTAATTACAGTCCTGACATGATGCCTCTTTCTGGAGGGAAGCGTTTGTGTCTCTTTCCTTACTAGCTCTCAGTGCAGCTTTGTAGCGAGGCAGGCAAAAAAGATAAACACTTAACTGCTAACTGCAAGATCAAGGGTTCAAATTCAGCAGCCACTCCTTGAAAACCCTATCCAGGGTCCCTGTGAGTCGGAACTGGCTCTACGGCACTTAATAATAACAACAGAGCCAAGTCTTAGGACAACTGAGATCGAAGGAAAGGGAGCAAATATTTTTTTGGATCTACTATTGCTGAGCATTTATATAAGAAGGGGCTTCAAGAGGTTCCTGGAGAAACCCCACTAATTTTTCATTTCCCTTTCTCATGAGCTTTCTGAAGCCCCCTCATACATTATGGTAGTCCTGGTGTGGTGTTGCGGGTTAATGTGCTGGACTGCAAGGTCAGTTTGAACTGCAAAGTCATTGGTTCAAGCTCACCAGCCACTCCTCGGAAACCCTATGCAGGGTTGCTATGAGTCGGAACTGACTTGATGGCACTTAACAACAACAACAACATATATTACTATCTTCCCAGCTACTTGGACTAAAGTACACTTCTCATTTTACAGATGACGAAGCCTAGGTTAAAAGAAGATAACCACATGTACAAGATTATCTAGCCATTAAGTGGAAGAGCAGGGTTCAAACTGATCTACCCAACCCTGCAGCTCCTATTCTTTCCAATATGTTGTTGCTTTCCAAGCTTTTTCATATCATGACAAACAAAGAACATCATACCACTGTGGCACCCAGGGACAGTGGAGGAGGCTCCACTACCCCAGGCCACTGGGCTACTCCAAGGAATGGGAACATCATAATTTCTGAGCCACATGCTACCCATATGTGATATTTTGGCTGGGAAGTCCTGCAATGCATCATGTTGCCTTCTCAAATAATATGCCAAAAATTCATTCTGCAAGTCAGTGGTGAAAGGGACCCTTACCCATTCCTCATTGTCGTCAGTTTTCCCACTTGTCCAGGTCCTTTTCCAAAGCCAATGACATTATACAATTTCAAGAACTGGTCAAGGAAATTCCTTCCAGTTTTTCAAAAGGAGTTCCCAGCACTAGAAGGCAGATGGCCTCAGTGGTGTGCCTACACATGAACTCACCTTCCTTTGTTGTTGTTGTTAACTGCCGTCAAGTCAGTTCCGACCCATAGCAACCCTGTATAAGGTTTCCGAGGAGCAGCTGGTGAGCTTGCATCGCTGATCTTGTAGTTCAAACGGCTTTACAGTCTGGCACATTAACCCACAGCGCCACACCTGGACTCCTCACCTTCCTTTGCTGTTGTTAAGTGCCGTGGAGTTGGTTCCGACCCATAGCGACCCTCTAGAGAGTTTCCAAGGAGCGACTGGTGAGCTTGAACCACCAACCGTGCAGTTCAAACCGACTGGGCAGTCTAGCGCATTAACCCACAGCGCCACACCTTCCTTTAGACCCCCAGGAATAGAAAGTCCACATCTTTACTGAATACATACCTGGTGGCACCTGCTGGATTCACCCCATTCCCCCTTTTCCAGGTAACAGTTCACATTTCTTATAAAGTAGATTTACCAAACAGCACTCCTGCTCTGTGTACAGCTGGTGTATGCCTTAAAACCACAGGTGCCCAGGAAGTCTTATAATTAAAGAGAAAACTCAACCTGCAGGATTTGGAGGTGAGAACCAATGAGTTCTATTTGCAAGTAAAAGAAGACATGGTAAATTAGTGGTGTACAGAATCCAGCAGAAATTCTAATTAAACCAGCAATTAGAAATGATGAAAGAGAGCAAGAGGCAACTTGTTATCTTCAAATGAACCACTGGGCAGGCTCTGAAAGGCATAATGGCAGCTCAGGGCGACAGTCAAACTGACAAGACAACCCCAGGGTCCAAAGCTGGGACAAAGGCGTCTCTGGCTTTGTATATACCTGCCCCCCTCCCATCCTACAAGAGGCCACAAGAGCAAACAGGACTTTAAGCTTCAGCTCCCAAACTGGATGCTCAGGCTGTCTGACCCAGAATTATTCTCTAACAAAACAACTTTTGTTCTGAATACTTTGTCCTTTCTTCTGAACGTGAGAAAAAAATAAAAGAGCAAATTCATGTTGAAACTGCATTTATATTCTCATATGTGAGTATTTACCTATATGGACTGAAGCTCTAATTATAATATTTAGGGTAATGGGACCATAGATGAACAATGTTTTAATTTCAAAAAAAAAAAAAAGTAGGAGGAGAGAGGAGGATAAAGAAAGCATTATCAAATGACCACAGCTCCACAAAATGGCTGCCTATGGAGAAAGCAAGGGTTTCTGGGAAGTCTTCTTTGTCTGATGGGGGTGGGAGAGTATTAATACTTATATTCCAGTTACCCACCATCACTTACAGGAACTTTCCAGTGAGATCTTGGATGGTTTGGAGGAGGCAGGCAGGTTAGGACAGCATGGATCTGTTCCTCCTGAAATGGCGATTTCTCAGCGAGAGCAAGAGGTATCAGGTGCCAGGTTTCCCAGAACAGCCAAGACGAAAGTGGCAGAGCCCCAAGAGTAAGGAGAGTGGGCTTTCCATGGGGGCAGGACCAGGAAGCAAGCAGCAGCTTTCTGAGCAGCCCAGACCAGCAATAAATAACCTTGGAGTGTTCGCAGTTTTGCTCAGGGGGTCTGGGGCCACATCAGAAACCACTGCAATTCCCTGGCACACACTCTCCAGCAGAGAAACCGGACACACCACAGCTCCCATCAGTGACTAGGTGTCTTTGGTTCTGCTGATACAAGAAATGCTCAGGGTCAACATCCAACCTGCTCCTAACTTCCATCACCACTCCAGACACAAACCCCCTGATTTGGACAAACTTTAAGGGCTGGGGTAGTAAATGTCAGAAAGAGAATGGACAGAAACAGGACAATAAAGTACCAAAATGTCACCGGGGATCTTTTTCTAGATTCCAACTCACCTGGAGCTACATGCCATATTCCCCAAACCTTGTGCATTTGGGTATATTTGTTCTCTACCAATGGACTGACAGAAAAACTAATCTGTCTTGGAAGAAGTACAGCCAGAATGCTCCAAAAAAGCAAATTTGGTGAGACTGTCTCATGTACTTTGGACATGTTATCAGGAAGGACTAGTCCCTGAAGATGGACATCATGTTTGGTAGAGGATCAAGGAAAAAGAGGAAGACCCTCAACAAGATGGACTGTCAGTGATTGCAATAATGGACTCAAACAAAGATTGTGAGGATGGCAAAGGACTAGGCACTGTTAGGTTCTGTTGTACATAGAGAGAGTCGCTATGAGTTGGAACCAACTCGATGGTGCCTACCAGCAATAAAACCCAAAGAAAGAGGCCCATTTCTCCCTTTCTCAGAGTGCTAACTTAAAGAACTGGACCCATAAGTTCAGGAACCCTATTTGGGTAAGTACCTAGGTTGCCAGCAAACATTTAAGAATTATGGAGGTGGATCATGTAGTGTCTTAAGGCAAGAATTTTAGAATCTGATAGACCTGACTTCAAATTCTCAGATTGCCGCTCACTACCTATGTGACCTTGAGCCAATTGTTTAACCTCTCTGTGCCTCAAATACTACATCTGTAAAGAGCAGATAGCAATATCTGTCTACTGGGATTCAAGTGCAGATTAAATGAGATGGTGTGTAAATAAAGCACTTAGCACAGCACAGAAGCCTCAATAAAAATGGTATATTATCACTGCATGCCAAACACAGTGTGAGCTGCCGAATCTAGAACTGCACCCACCCCACCTTCAAAGCCTTGGTGTACTAATTTCTCCACAAAAGACTGCCTCCGCTTGAGTTCAGGTCCACCCCAGGGACTGTATTTCTGACCTCTGGCAGCAGTCAGGGGAGGCTGATGTGAAAGACCTCCGCAGAGGCTGAGATGACAGGGCTGTCTGTCATTCTGGTACTCCAGATGTTTGGTTAGGAGCACTACTTGCAGTCCAGCAGGCAAGTGATAATTCAGATTTAATTCTAAAGGGGAAAAAAACAAAAAACAAATCCATCTTCCCTTTAAACTATTCTTCTGCTTATCTTAGCAATTTTACAGGGATAACTGATGAATTGTCCTGTTGCAGCAAACCTAGACAGGAAAGGAGGGAGGGTGCACAGGTCGAGGGCACCTGACTCTCCAGAATCCTCTTTTCTCCCTCCATCCTCCTTGGAATTTGTTCCCCTATTCAATGAGGAGAGCGCTGATCCCAGGGTGAAGGCATCTCACACACACACACACACACACACACACACACATACACACACACACACTTCAAATGGTTGATTGGCACCCCTGAGAAAGAACAGCCTCATTCATTCATTCTTTATTTTTATTTTTAATATTTCAGCAGCATTATTCCTAATTGCCAAAAACTGGAAACAACCCAAATGTCTTTCAGTTGATGAAAGGATTAAAGAGTTATGTGATACATTAGGCTGCTACCCACAAGGTCAGTGGTTCAAATCTACCAGCTCTGCAGGAGAAAGATGAGGTTTTCTGCTCCTGTAAAGATTTACAGCCTTAGAAACCCTATACAGGGTGGCTATGAGTTGGAACCAACTCGATGGCACACAAGGATGCTTACTAGGGGAAGGAAAAATTATTCACAGCTAGAGGGTGGACACATGTTAACACGGGTGATAGGGCAGGCAATATACAAGAGGAAGGTTAGCAGAGGAAAGATGAAGGTATTGGGAAACATAGGGAGGAAAGCAAGTGTTAAAGTGAATAGAGGTTACATGGAGGGGGTTGCGATCATTGTAATGATTTGTTGAATGAGAAACTAATGATCTGATCTGTAAACCTTCACTCAATTCACAATAAAAAGTTAAAAAATATATATGTGGTAATCTATACAATAGAAAAGAACTTAGCGATAAAAAGTAACAAACATTCAACAATATGAATTCATTGCAAATGTATTGTATTATGCTATGTGAAAGTAAACAGACTCAAAATGTTTCAAGATGCCTGATTTCATTTATAGAAATTCTATAAAAGGTAAAACTACAGGGACAGGGAACAGTTACGGATTAGAAGGGGTTAAATACGATGTAAAGGGGAAGCAGAAGAGAAGGGCATGTTTTGAGTGATGGAGCTATTTTGTATCTTGATCATGTTGTTGTTAAGTTCTGTCGAGTCGATTCTGACCCATAGTGACCCTGTACAGGGTTTCTGAGGCTGTAAAGCTTTACCGGAGCGGAAAGCCTCATCTTTCTCCCACAGAACAGCTGGTAGTTTCGAACTGCTTCGCAACCCAATCCGTAGTGGTTATATGATTATAGGCATTTATCAATATTCACAGAACTATTTTTAAAAGTGTGACTTTTACTGCATATGGTTTTAAAATTAATTAGATTACTTTGCTTCTAAGTTATTAATAGGAAGGTGGTGGTGTTGTGTTGTCAAGACGGTTCCAACTCATAGCGACCCTGAATAGGATTCCAGAGTAGCGGCTGGTGGGTCTGAACCGCTGACTCCTTGGTTAGCAGTCAGTCCAGTGCTTATCCTATAGTGCCATACCAGGAAGGCAGTAGCAAAGAGGAAGGTAATATTATTCTGCTGTTGGTTGTGGCCCATTTTGTTCTGGATGCTATTTTTTTTTTTTAATGTTTTATCGTGAATTATGTGATAGTTTACATAGGAGAACATTAGCTTTACATTCATCCTATTGTATATATCATTTCATTGCCATGGTTCCAATCTCCTCCATGCATCATCAACCAACCAAAGGGTATACCCTACAAGCCTGCCCCCCCACCTCCACCCCCCGGTCATCAGCACACAGCCCCTCTCCCTCTCTGGGTCTAAAGTCCCCAGCAGCTCCATCTTTCCATGTTATCATCTCTGCCTCCATCTCAGCCATCACTGCTTCTCTAGGTAGGCTCCCGCTCTATGCTCTTCTCCCTTCATGGTCCCAGGAACCTCTGCTGAAAAGTTAATCACTCCCCTCCTTGCTACAAAACATCTACCTTTACATTTCCAACCCTCACAATCAGTCCTGATAACAATTATTCACTATTGTATCACAAGAGACCTATCCGCATTTCCTTTCATCAGTCCCGCCTAGACAGATTGGATACTAATCAGTGGAGATTCTATCGTCCTCCACGACCTCTGGATCTAGGTTCCCTCTTGAAAGCTTGTAAGCCAGTCACTTCTTGCCTCTGTAGCCCCCCATTTTGGGTAGCCAATGTCTGGATGCTATTTTTAAGAGGCAAAGACAAAATGGGAGGTTTGGGGTAAGAGTTCCCAGGACATTGAGAATGATCCTCAGCTTATATATTTCCAACAGAACTTGTTTCTAATAACCAGCTTCGGACAAAGTAAAATGGTGAGGTCTGACTTGATCTAACTTCATGAGGGGGTGCAGATAATCACCATCAGCATCACCCCAAAGCTCACAGACCACACTCAAAACTATGACACTTATTAGGGAAGTAACAGTATTAGGAGGTAATGGGAACAACTCAGGAGACAGTATCATTGGCCAGTCAGGACAGTTTCCAACCTCTCAGTTTCTTACTGGCCTCTGTCTTGCTTCATTAGGGATCTCCTTATTTCCTTTACTTTTGAGGAGCACACATTTTAGACATGTTATAGGAGGGAGAAGCAAAGGCCCAAAATCCTTCAGGAAAGGCAGGAGACGTATACCTCCCTTTCCTCTCCAGGAAAGGTCAGCCTCTTGCAGCTTCCAACTCCATCATTGATAGACTAGGTAGGGGAATACCTGAAGGCCACTCAGATGTCATAGGTAGGGACAAAGCCGTGGTCATGAACAATCCCAAGGAGTCAAGGTCTGGACTGAAGTCTTGTCCTGGAGCCTTTGCAGAAAACCAAGGGCACCAGCAGGTCCAGCATAGCCCTGCTCAGCCCCACACCATGCCCCCTGACCTAGCCCAGTTCTTACTCAGGCTTCCCCATTCAAGGTCTGTTATGGGAAACTGGAAAGGTGCAAATCGGTCAGTATAAAGAAGATACCCTGGTCCCTCTGACACTCAGGAACAGGCACAGGCAGAAAAACACACCCATAAGAAAAAGGACAGAGAACTTTTTTTTTTGAGCAACTGCTATGTATCCAGTCTTAAGCTCAAAGCAAGCTTATGAAGAAAGCACTGTAGGAATTTTTGTTTTACAATTGATGAAACTGAGGCTCTGGAGGTGAAATGACTTGTCTAAGGTCACCCCACTGGCACACTGAGCCCAGTTCTTCTGACTATAATCACAGAGGCCCCAGCTTCCCTTCAGTCCTCCTCCATCAACCAGTCTCACTGTGCTCACTGCCCCAATGTTGTCAGAACTTGCTTAGGCTCTTTCCCCAAGTGGTCAGAGCTCCAGGACCTCTGAGGACTTGCTCACCCCTGGTCAGTGGCCCCACACACTTGGGGTTCAAGTCATCCCTGCTCAGAGTCCTGCTAAAGAGCTCCATTCACCTCACAAACAGCTGACACACGACTCTGTGTGTGACTCAGGCCACAACAAACTCACTTCCATCAGAGCTGGTGGGCAGGATCTGCCTCCTGCCCTGAGTCACTCTCCAGCTGAGCTGCAGGATTTGCTGAAACTCAACCACCTACTTAGCCACAGCTGCTCCATTAGAGAGAACAAACCAGTAGAAGAGCCAGCGCTTCCAACGGTCCCCAGGAGTGATACCCAGCCAAGGACACCAGGTCTGACCTCAAAGCTCTCCTGCCCAGGTGATGGGGCCTCATTGGGCCAAGGGATAATGTAAGCACGGCTGCATCACTAATCTTAACACGCTTTAACCTCGTTCTTCAGACATCAGCCAGCATGCCCAGCACAGCCGAACTGATAGGTTCTATGCAAAGTTTTGGTTGAAAAAAATTTTAAGCCCTGGAAGTTCCTATTAACAAGAACAGTGAATTTAAGATTTCCTCTGCCTGGTTGTTCACAGCTGAACTGGCCCAAAGGTAGCTCTGTTTAGAAATTTCCTAATCCAAGGGTCTATTAAAATATTTCTCAAAGAATTAAAGAGGAGAGGGATCATATTATTAAAACAGCGACCACAACAAAACAACCCACGTGGCAATGACTGGGTCTTGTAAGGTTAGTGGTCTCCGAATTGCTGAACACTTGGAGCCCTGACAGGACTGTTGGGGCTTTAAAAGGAAACATCAGGCTTCCTTCCAAGGCGGCCGCGCCCCTTGGGGAGTACTGTGAGCATTGAGCATCGCTTCATAACACTGGCGAGCACAGGTATAAATGTGGCAAAAAGGCCTCTCCCTCAGGACGGCGCCCCCTTCAGATCGGCACCCCGCGCACGTCCCCCCACCACCGCCATTCCGTTCCCAGATGCGCTTCCCTCGAGGGAGGAAGGGCCCAAGCTAGCTCGGAATTGAGCAAGGTCTAATCCCCGGACTAAGAATTAAATATTCATCCCGTGTGTGTGAGCTCTGCTTCTCCTATCAATGTTACTGTCAAGGTCACGGGCCTGAGGCCGGGCGGCTAGGGTCTCCAGCCGCGCGGGAGCCTCCCCGCGGGAACTGCGTCCTGGGCGCGCAGCGCCAGTCAGCGGGACCGGCCGGGCCTCCTCTCCCCTGTGCTCGGTAGGCGCTTGCATTGGCCGTCTGCTCGACTGCCTCCGGAGTTCCCGCACCCTTCTCAGCCGCGAAATCCAGAGCCCCGGGCCCAACGCATGAGAGCGGTGCTGGACACCTCTACTGCGCGCAAAGAGCGGGGAGCCCAAGAGCCTGGGACTCCGTCGCCAAGCAACGGCGGCTGGAACGGCAGGAGAAGCCCAGGACGACGAAGGGCAGTGCCATATTACACGTCGGTGGTTGGGCCTCCCTGGTTGAGTCGGGGGCGACCGAGGCAAAGTTGCTGCGGCTGGCCCGGTGAAGCCCAGCAGGGCGCGGCCGGCGACTCACCTGTCCCGCGTGGACCGTCGTGCAGACTGAACCCTTGCACTCTTACTGAAGCGCTGAGGGCCCCGACGGTTCGAGGGCGTGCAGACCCTCCCTCGGGCAGCCTGAGTTCCGCAGCGGCGGGCCCCGGCGAGGGCTGGGGGAGCCCGGGAGCTACGCGCCGGCGCACGCGACTCCGCTCGCTCCTAGCTCCCTCCCGCGCCGCGGGTCCGGGCCCGGCTCCCGCCCGCCGTGCGCTCAGGCCCCGGGGGAGCGGCCCGGGGACCCAGGTCCCGCGGCGGAGGGAGCGCGTTGGGCTGCGAGAGACAGGGTCGAGTGCCGCTCTCCCCGCACTCTGGCGGCGCCGGCTCGGCGGAGCGGAACGAAGCTGGGCGGAGCGCGGCGCGAGCTGTTCCCTCGCTTTCCGAAAGGCCACCCTGGCAGCGGGGCGCCGTGACGCAGGCTTGACTCACGCGCGGGCCCGCGTCAGTGCGAGGCTGTGGGGCTGCAAGCGAGGCTCTAATGGCGACGCAGGCTGAGGGGGTGGGTGGGGAGTGAGAGAGGTGGGTGCCTTGAGAGAAGTCTCTTGATGCTCCTCGACCGGGTACCCAGACCTTGGAGTCCTTGCCAAGGCCTTTGCATTTGGTGAGGAAGGGGCCCCAATGGACAACGTCCTCCTAAGCCCTGACCCTCACTCTCTTCACTTCTTCAGGCCTTCTTCATGTTCTTCATGAACTCAAGCCCAGACAAAGCAGGCATTCCTCCTGGTTCTAGCCAGTTCTACTTACACACCTTTTTTCATTCTGTTCTCACTTGGGATGCCTTCTCCATTCCACTGTTTTTCCATCTTAGCATCCCTCAAAAATGTTTCCTGTACAGTTCATTTCCTTAATACATCACTTATCTTTGAACTCCCATTGTGTGACAGGAAGATGCATACTTCCCTACTCTCTCCCATGGAAAACTGAAGAACTGCCTTCTTTTAGAGGGAAGCTACTCCCCCACCCCCACCCCCACCCCCGTTTTCTGCTGAGGACATTTAAACCGGCTCCTGTCTGTACCTACATTTGCACTTGCCCTGTCCTCCTGACAGAGCAAAGAAGAGTCTCACCTGCTCTCTGAGACCATTGGATCCCATTCCTTCTTGGAAACCTACCCATTGTCACTTATTTCAATCTCTCCTGTTTCTTCAACCTTTCCCTTTCTACTGAATTCTGATTAGATTTAAAGCATTTGCAAGTATCCTGCTTTTGAAATGTCACCTGGATCTCACCCCCAGGGTCTCATTTGTTTCTACATTCCACCTCAATTTCTTCACCCTCCCCCGCGCACTCCTTAACCCACTTGGATTCCATCTTGCTCCCAAAATGGCTCTCGCCAAGGAACTTCTCTGTCACTAGATCCATAGGACATTTTCCAACCCTCATCTTACCTGACCTCTCTGAAACACTTGTCTTGGATGCCGCCTCCTTCCTTTTAATACTCTCTTTCCCCTCCTTTTTGTAAAGTGGAGGGTCAGTGAGAGATAGATTGGCACAGTGGCAGCAGCAATGGACTCAGGTGTAGTAATGATTGTGAGGTTGGCACAGAACCAGGCAGTGTTGTGTCTGTTGTACATAAGGTTGCTATGAGTCGGACCTGACTCAAGGGCACCTAACAACAACAACAATTCTCCTTTTAAAACTCTATTCTGCCAGATTTTTCTCCTACCCTTCTGGCCACTTCTCACTTTCTCTTGCTGATCTTTAAATGTTGGACTTCCTTAGAGATCTCTCCTTTTCTCACTTTTACTTCTTTTCTTAGTCTGTCTCCTATGCCAATTACTTCCACATTTACAACTCCATTCCAGTCTTCTGAGCTCCATATACTAAACTTCCTACTCTACCTTTCCACTGTCTCCCTCAGAGTCACCTTCAGCATGTGGAAGAAATGAAATCAATATCATCTGCCTTGATCTTACTCCTCCACAAGTGCTCTCTGAATCTGTGAGTAGTTGATCCAGCCAGAAACCCAGTAATCTGTGAGTCCTCCTTCTGGCTCACTGCTTTATGTAATCTGCCAATTAAGAAGATGTAATCCTAGAGATTTTACCTCCTAAATACCTCTAGAATGTGGCCACTTTAATTCTTCTGCCACGGCCTTACTCCAATCTATAAAATTTGCTCATCTGGACTCTTTGACAGTAGACTCCTAATTTCAACCCCACTGCCCACTTTTCTCCACATAGCAGCCAGTCATCTTTTGTTGTTGTTACGTGCCATGGAATCAGTTCCGACTCATAGCAACCCTGTACAGGGTTTCCAAGGCTGTAAATCTTTATGGGAGTAGAAAGCCTCATCTTTCTCCTGCGGAACAGCTGGTGGTTTCAAATTGCTGACCCTGAGGTTAGCAGTCCAATTCGTATCCATTATGCTACCAGAGCTCCTTAGTGATCTTTTAGGAGTACAAATATGACCACATTCTTATGCTTGCAGAGTTGCATTATGGCCTCCTATTATCCTTTGCATGAACTCACATCTTGGACGTATGCAGCCTCATTTCACACCACTTTCCCATGGCCTTCACTAACTACTCCAACTTTTTCTCAGTCCTTCCAGCTCGCCTACGCTTTTGTGACTCAGGCCCTTAGTCCATATGCCCTCACTGCTTGGAATCTAAGTTCCCCTCCTCTTCTTTTCTCTCCTCCTAGCCACTCACCCAACAATTAAAAAAAAACAACCCACTGCCATCAAGTTGATTCCAACTCATAGCAACCCTATATAGAGTTTCCAAGACTGTAAATCTTTACAGGTGCAGAAAGTCTCATATTTCTCCCATGGAGCAGCTGGTGGGTTTGAACTGTTGACCTTATGGTTAGCAGTCCAGTGCTTGTCTAAAAATGTCACCAGGGCTTCTTCAACAGAGTTCAGCTTTGTAAAAAATGGTGTGGAGGTTGTGTCTGACCTCCTCTGACTTCACAAGGGGAGATGGAGGATCAAATTCTGCATCAGTTCAAAGCCAATTCCTACAAGGCAGTGGTCAGACATGTCGCCACCCTCTAGCCATCTTTACCAATTCTGACACCAGCTGTGCCTGCCATGACACACTCTACTCTTCTGCTGGGTTCTATAGACCATTACAATGGCCACACAGAACTCAAAAACAGAATTCACAGCTATGAGGTTTATAACAGTTTACAATTCCAGATCAGAAATGCTCAGGATACAGTTCTTCAGTCAGGAGTGCTTCTTTTCAGCCATGTCTGCAAGTATGTCTCTCTCTGGTCCTTGGCTCCGCAGTCCCACAGTCTGTTGTTCTGTGCCCTGTTTGAGCAATGTTGTAAGAGCTCTTTCAGCACTGCCAACAAATGTTCAAAAGGCACTCCATTCTGCTACTAGCATCAGCCCCAAAGTCTAGCTCCAAGAGTGGGCAAATCAAGTTCCCTAGACAAATGCCTGGGAGGCACCCAACTTCATAAGCAAACCTCCTGACTGAAGGCACTGAACTTTCATGATCCATCAACCTTTGTAGCCCTTGTCACAGTTGTAAGTAAATCCTTAATAGTGTGACTGGCTGCTTAATATCAATCTTTCTGGCTGTTGTGGAAGTTCTATAAGAGCAGAGAGCAAGCCCATCTTCAACACATAGTATGCATTCCATAAATATTGCTTGAATAAATGGATAAGAAGTGGTTAGAATATGGGTATGAAGCTCAGGAAAGAGGACTGGAGACACAGACTTGGAAACTATAAATACAAAGAAGGAAGTGTATAGAAGACTGTCAAGAGGATAGAGCCATAGTGGGAAGTGCTTAGCTCCATGGAGCAGGAAGACGCAGAAAAACAGAGAGGTGCAATCCAGAGAATAAAGGATAGGGACCATTACTGAAGAAAAACAGAATTTCAAGAAGGAAAAGTCAGTCTAGGCTGGCCGCTTCACCTCCAGGCTGACAGGGCTCAAGTAGCTGGCTCTCTCTGCTCTTAAAGAACCCAGGGGGCAGCTTAACTATCATCACTCACTGGTCAGCTTGAGAGAAGTAGCTGTTCTTTCCTGTTAGCATCCCATGTCTGCTTTCCTCCTCTTTCCTAAACTGGGCCCTTAGGGCCACTACTGAAGAGCCTACGTCCACCGGGAAGCCCAGAACCTAGTGTCCAGAGAATAACCAGAAATGCTATCCTAATCCCTAGGGGCGGCACTGGCGGCTGCCTGGGAAAGGGAAGGATTGAGTGCTATGAATAGTTCTGGACTAGAGACCTTTTGGAACTGAAAAGGTAAGACACTTTGAGTCTTTCTTTTTATGGTTTGGAAATACCAAGTAAGAAAGAAGTATATGTGATGCTGGAAATTTATAGACATGGACTACACATGACTAAAAGACCTGAAGAAGATGTAGCTTTCAAATTCTTATCAAGAACATGACTGTTAAGACAATGATGGATCCAGAAGGCCAGTGGAAAGCTCCCTAGGAGAGAGCCATAGAAGATGTACACTTCAGAAGAGAGCTGTAATCAGAGAACTCAAAAAAGAAAAATATTATCATACATTCCCTCAGAAGGGTGAAAGATTTTTACTCATGTGAATAAGATTGCTCAAATAGATGATCAGATATATCAGGGTCTTAAATGTGAGCAAAGCTTCTGTGAAAACTTAGCTCTTATTATGTGTGAGAGAATCCATAGTGGGAAGAAACCATAAAGATGTGATATGTGTGAGAAAACCTTCATCCAAAGCTCAGAAATTGTTTCACATCAGAGGATTCACACTTAGGAGAAACCTTATAAATGTAGCAAATGTGTGACGAACTTTTGGCACCACTTAGCCCTTTCAGGGCACCAAAGAACCCATGCAGTTAAAAAATAATCTACATGGGTGACATTTGTGACAAGAATTTTGGTCAGAGCTCTGATCTGCTTGTCCACCAGGGAAGCCATACAGATGAGAAACCTTATCTATGTAAAATCTAATAAAGTCAAGGCCTAACCAACCATGTGCTAAAGGGAAAATGGGGGGGGGGGGCAGTCTACAGTGTTGAAATATGAAGCAAAGCTAAAACAATAAAACCTGGAGGTACCCCTGATGACAACACTCATAAGGTGGTGAGCATGAAGCCATATGAAGGTGCTGAGATAGAAATGGGAAGTAAGACTTTTGTCATAAAGTTTTTCTGAATTCTCCAGTTCTCAGTGACCATCCTCTGAGAATATGTATGTAGGTAGCATATATGTTGTTGTTGTTTTTGTTAGGTACCATCGAGTCAGTGTCGACTCATAGCAACCTTATGCACAGCAGAACAAAACACTGCCCGATCCTGAGCCAACCTCACTACTGTTGCCACGCTTGAGTCCATCAATACTGCCACCTAACCAATCCATTTTGTTGGGGGTCTTCCTCTTTTCCTCTGACCCTCCACCTTACCAAACATGGTATCCTTCTCCAGCGACTGATATATAAATATATTGTTGTGGTGGTTGCTTAGTGCTGTCGAGTTGGTTCCAACTCATGGCGACCCTGTATATTGTTTCTGAGGAGCGGCTGCTGAGTTTGAACTGCCGACCTCACAGTTCAGTACTTATCTTACAGTGCCAAAAAGTTTGTAGAAAAACTCCATTATCTTTTTTTATTATTATTATTTGCTTTGCTAACCTTTTTTATTGTTGTTTTGTTATACATTCTTTTTTTTTTTTTAAGTTTTTATTGTGAATTGAGTGATAGTTTTACTTGGGATAATATCAGTTTTACAGTCATCCTGTCTTATTTCATATGATTGCAATGATTACAATCCCTTCCATGCATCATCATTCAACAGTATTTCCTTCTATTCCTATCTTTTAATTACACTTTTCCATGAACTTTTTCAAGTTCCCTCATATATGATAATTTTATAGTATATTATGAAGTAAGTACTATTAGTATCCCCATTTTACTAATGTAGAAATTAAGGCTTAACATGTAAGTCTGTCCAAGTCAAATGCTATATTAAATCCAAATCCTTGCTCTCAATCTTGACATTTAGAAATTTGTACTGTAAATCCCTTTTCAAAAACCTGTAACTGCCTCTCAAATTTGAGTGTAACTACACAAAAGACAGGGATCTTTGCTCATTTATCTCTGTATGCCTCACATCCCCAACACAGTGACTTACACAAAGTAGGTGCTCAACTAAATAAAGCTCATAGACTGGGCAGCCCACTCAAAGATGGTAGGTCCAACCCAATGACCTAATCTCGTCTTCTCAATATAGTCCTTGCTGAACAGAAGAGTCACATTGACTCACAGGTTAACCTCCATCTCCAGATCGCTCCCTTCTACAATAGCCTGGCTTCCTGGAAAAAGAGAAATTGAAACAGTGCTCTTTAATCTGTCTCTCAACATGAACCTAAGGGGCATAGTTCTTAGATTTATTGAGTAATAATATGCAGTAGAAAGTATTGGCTATGGATTTTCTCTAGAACACATAGAAATAGCCTCTGCAGTTTACCTAAGGTATGTTAAGCACACAGATGCTAAGATATGAACTCCTCTTTGTTCTGAATGGCACAGTTACTGTTGTTCCCCCCCCCCCCCAGGTTTTAAAACTTTTAATTTGCATATAAAGATTTACAGCCTTGGAAACCCTATTCAGGGTCATTATGGGTCAGAACTGACTCGATGGCACTTAACAACAATAATATATTGTTTTAAATGTGCATTTCAATAATTAAAATCTTTTGGAAAAAAAAAATATGGCACCCCAATTAAATTGCATTTTACGCCTGCAGGGCATCTTGGACCAGCTTTGCTTTTACTCTATATTTTATTCACTGTCGTCCCACTCAGTTCCTTTCTTCAACATGAAAGTTCTTTTCCTTCCCTTCCAGCCAGCCAGGTTGAAGGGATCAGCAGGTGCCACCTTCCTTGTCCCTAGGTCTCAATTCTTTGATATGAAAAGGGGTAGCAGAGACATTTACACTTGGTCCAGCCTCTTTTCATCTTACAAAGCTAAACAGCTAAAAGAAGGAATATAATGCAATGCTTGTGGAGTGTATGGTGCATATCGGCAGCGCCACCTCATTAGGATTCGCCCGCTTGCTTCTCCTGTTCGATCGTTTCTTTTGAAGGCCGCGGATTTTTCTATTGAATTTCTGTCCTCTTGGTTTTGACTTGTCGAATTTCTCAGTCTCTGCCATATCGGGTTTGTCAGACTGGTTGCGGTGGAATTGAGCGAGACAAAAGCGGGTAGTGTCTTGAGCACAAAGACACTGTCGAATCCACAGTGTGGATGTTTGAAAACATGCCACCAAAATTATTTGACACTGCTTCCTTCAAAAAGTGAGCTCTATATTTCTTTCCCATGAATCTGGGCTCAGTGATTGCTTGAACAGAGCAATCATATTATGCCTGTTTCTGGACTCAGGCCATAAGAAAATGGTAGCCTCCATAATCAGCCATAGACAACTTGGAAGATGTTAAGGAGCTAAATACCTTTCCTCTGTGTAACATTTGGAAGCATGGTGGATTCTACAAACCGAAGGCCTTAATAAAAGCCTCAAAGCAGTCTTAGAAGTGAGAAAACAATGATAACCTTCATCCAGCTATGAGAGAAAGCAACTGTTTCTCAAAGCAGTAAAAAGGAGTGGGGGAGTTTTACAAAAATTGTGGGAATTCATTACTTCCAGACTTGTCTTGCAAGAATTGCTGAAAGGTGTCCTTCAAATGGAGAAGAAAGAACATTAGACAACTATATAATCCAGTACCTGAGAAACCAAAAACCAAACCGACTTCCATCAAGTCGATTCGAACTCATAACAATCCTATATAGGGTTTCCGAGGCTATAAATCTTTATAGGAGCAGAAATCCTCATCTTTCTCCTATGGAACGACTGATGAGTTTGAACCACCAATGTTGCAGTTAACAGTCTAGTGCTTATTTTACAGCCCCATCATGGCTCCTTAGTACACAGGAAAGAAAACTTTAAGAGAGAGAGATTTCCATCAATGGCACAGGCAAATGAAAAGGCCTGCTGCAGGATAGGTTCAGTGAGTGATTTAATTGTTTTGTGCTGCAAACTTCATATTATCAAATGTATTAAGAAATAAGTTCAAATTTAGCCTACCAGGCACAAAATGTATAGTGATGTGAAAAAATGATACAATAACAACTACAGAGGGGAGGGAAGAGAGAATTATAGTTGTTGTTGGTTTTGTTAAGTGCTATCAAGTTAGTTTCAACTCATAGCTACCCATAGGGTTTCCAAGGAGCAGCTGGTAAGTTTGAATTGCTGACCTTGCAGTTAGCAACCCAGTACTTATACTAGAGCACCACACCAGGACTCCAAGAGAGAATTGGGACTAGAATTTAAGAATGTTAATATTGTATGTTACTTGCTCTTTGTATGGTATCTAGATAAAAATAGGTCATAAATTTAAGGTCTCAATTGTCATTTTCATGGTAACCACTAAGAAAATACCTTAAAGAAATATACACAGAAGGTAGGAAGGAAGAAATCAAATACATTCAACACAAGAAAACAACTTAACACACGTAACAAAACTCCAAAAAAGGAAGGACCAAAAATTTAAAGTTACATAAAAATTAAGTAACAAAATGATAGGAGTAAGTCCTTTCTTATCAACAATTGCCTTAAATGTGGTGGTCGGGGATGGTTATGTGCTGTGGAGTCGGTTCTGACTCATAGCGACCCTTCACAGGGTTTCCGAGGTTGTAAATCTTTACGGGAGCAGAAAACCTCATGTTTCTCCTGTGGAACGGCTGGTAGTTTCAAACCACTGACTGTGAAGTTAGCAACCCAATTTGTAACTACTATGCTGCCAGAGCTCCTTGCCTTAAATGTAGATGAATTAAATTCTCCATGCAAAATGCAGAGAGTGCCAGAATACATAAGAAAACATGACCCATCATACACTGTCTACAAGAGACACATCTCAGGCCTAAGGGCATATATACACTGAAAGTGAAAAGATGGAAAAGAACATTCCATGCAAATAACCAAAATAGAGCAGAGGTAACCATATTGATATCAGACAAAACAGACTTTAAGTCAAAATATAAGAGATGAAAAAGGACATTATATATTGATAAAAGGGAAATTAATCAATAAATATAAAATTATTAATATATATGCATATGTACCCAATATCAATGTACCAAGATGCATAAATCAAACACTGATGTGACTGAAAGGAATAATAGTCAACGCTACAATAATAGTTGTTGTTGTTAAGTGTCATTGAGTCGATTGCAACTCATGGTGACCCTGTATAGGATTTCTGAGGGGCAGTTGGTGGGTTTGAACTGCCAACCTCGTGCTTCACAGTCCAGTGCTGATCCTACAGTACCACAGTAAATCTAAGTCAATAGTGGGAAAACAATATGTGTAGAGCTAGAGAGGATGGTGGTATAGCATGAAAGATATAACCAATAACACTGAAATATACATGTGGTGGTGGTGGTTATGTGCTGTGGAGCCGCTTCTGATGCATAGCAACCCTGCATAGGGTTTCCAAGGCTGTAAATCTTTACAGGAGCATCATATTTCTCCTGTGGAACAGCTGGTAATTTCAAGCTGCTGACCTTGAGGCCAGCAGTCTAACTCATAACCACTAAGCTACCGGAGCTCCCTGAAATATACATTTAGAAATTGTTAAATGGGTGTATGATCTGCTGTATATTTTTCACCAAAATCAACAACAACAACCAAAAAGAATTTCATTAGCACCAAAAAGTTTGTGTTAACCATTCCATGATAACGAAAAGATTGGTGTTTCAAGTTCACCAGGAGGTGCCTCAGAGAAAAGTCTTGGTGATCTACTTCCAAAAAATCAGCCATTGAAAATCCTATGGAGCACAGTTTTCTACTCTACACACATAGGATCACCATGAGTTGGAGTCAACAAGATCGCAATTGCTTGGTGTTTGGTTTGTTTTTATTGTGTGCATGCATGTATATTTCTGTTTCAGGTTTCTTCTAAAATGCCATCATTCTCAGTTCCATCAGAGTGATTTTTCAATATCTAACTATGTCAAAACCTGTCCGTAAGATGTCCTAGGTCTGGTATTCTGGGCCTGCCCACCTCTCCTGCCTCTGTCCTTGGCCCACCACCCACCAGAGTCCTGGTCATGCTGCCCAGCAGGAGCACCCAGACACACCCAGCTCCTCAAATTTCTTCAATTGGGCACTTGTCCATCCCTTTGCTTAGCAACACCTCCTCATCTTTAAGTCTCAGCACACCTTTGAGCCCCCACACCCTTATCCCAGAGAGCTGTCCCCACCCCCACCCAGGCTGTCATAACACTTTATGGGATGATAACTTTGGTCATATTATAATTGTAATTCTGTGTTTAGTTGGCTGTCTCTCTCCAGGTGAAGAACTCATAGAGAAAGGAATGGAGCATGGTCAGTCCTTCCCAGTGTCCAGTCTACACACCATTGCTTTGTATTTAATGGAAAACATTCTCATTGCCAACTGCAAAATGTACCAGTAAAGACCAATGTTAGGTTTAAAAAGATCAGTTGTATAGTTCAGAATGTGAAAATGTGGACATTTCAAGTTTTTATGAAAAATACCTGGATTTTTAGTTTATTTTGATTTTTTTTTTTAAATGAGACCACAATGTGAAATGGCTAACTTGCTGCTGAGCTGTGTTGATAGAATTATAGTTCCCAAATGAAGGGATGGGTGTAACAACCCCATCGAGCTTCCTGTCTGGGGTGAGAGGACCATTGTAAAGACCACACAGGGATGATTTTATGAAGAAATTCACCATGCTACCAAACACCCAGACCTAGGTCTGGATCCCTGCTGGGCCATTTGCAAGTTGTAAGCTAAGGGACAAATGGGAGTTGGTGGAAGGCTAGCTGATTCTGTAATGTGGAGGCTAGACATGTCAGACTAAAAAGCTGCTACTAAAGTTGGGAGATACTATTCATTTGTCAGTTTGTCGGACTGTAGTGGCTTGTGTGTTTCTGTAATGCTGGAAGCTATGCCACCTGTATTTTAAATACCAGCAAGGTCACCAATGGTAGACAGGTTTTAGTGGAGCTCCCAGACTAAGAAAGACTAGGAAGAAAGAGAGGGAGACCACTTCTGAAAGGCTAGCCACTGAAAACTTAGGAACAGCAGTGAAACATTGCCTGATTAAGTATTGGGAGATGAATCCCTTAGGTTTTGGAAAGCACTCAAAATATGACAAGGGAAGAGCTGCCTTGATGAAATAGAGTTGACTTTAATGACACAAATGGAGCAAAACTCTCAGGACCTTCATTTGTTGATGGAGTACCACTCAAATTAAGAAGGAACAACTGCAAACATCCATTAATAACTGGAACATGGAATGTATGAAGTATGAATCTAGGAAAATTGGAAGTTGTCAGAAATGAAATGGAATGCATAGAGATCCATATTCCAGGCATTAACAT
Source organism: Chrysochloris asiatica (assembly GCF_000296735.1). NCBI lineage: Eukaryota > Metazoa > Chordata > Mammalia > Afrosoricida > Chrysochloridae > Chrysochloris > Chrysochloris asiatica. Next base: position 8,157,245 of record NW_006408603.1, read on the forward strand.
GCTAAAATCAACAGTGGTCATTTGAATCAGAAAATCACATGCTTTACGATGCTGGGATGTCATAGTGAAGAGGGACGACATTGCATTCATTTTCAAAAAAACATTTCAAGATCAATCTTGAAGAACAACACTGCCTTTGATAGGATAATATCCATACACCTACAAAGAAGACCAGTTAATATCACTGTTATTCAAATTTATGCACCAATTACTAAAGTCAGTGATAATGAAACTGAAGAATTCTACCAATTTCTTCAGTCTGAAATTAATCAAATTGTAATCAAGGTGCATTGATTATTACTAGTGATTGGAATGCAAAAGTTGCAAACAAAGAGGAAATAGTTGGAAAAGATGGCATTGGTGATAGAAATGATCACATGATAGAATTTTGCAAAACTAATGACCTATTCAAAAGAACATGGAAGGAATACACAGAGTCACTGCACCAAAAAAAAAGAAAAAAGATGTTGATTTTCAACCATTTCAAGAGGTAGATTATGATCAAGAGCCAATGCTACAGAAGGAAGAAGTCCGTGCTATGTCGAAGGCATTGGCAAAGAACAAGCCTCCATTAATTGATGGAATACAAATTGAAAAATTTCAACAAATTGATGCAGCACTGGACACACGCATTCATCTATGGCAAGAAATTTGGAAGACAGCTACCTGACCAACTGATTGGAAATGATCCATATTTGTGCCCATTCCAAAGAGAGGTGACCCAACAGAATGTGGAAATCATCAGATAATATCATTAATATCAAATGTAAGTAAAAGTTTGCTAAAGATAATTCAAAAACAGCTGCAACAATGCATTGACAGGGAACTGCCAGAGGTTCAGGTTGGATTCAGATGAGGACATGGAACAAGGGATATCATTACTGACATAAGATGGATCTTGCTTGTAAGTAGAGAATACCAGAAAGATGTTTACCTGTGCTTTATTGATTATGAAAAGACTTTCAACTGTATGGATCATGACAAGCTATGGACAACATTGCAGAGAATGCATATTCCAGAACACTTGATTGTGCTCATTAGGAACTTGTACATAGACCAAGAGTCAGTCAACTGATCAGAACAAGGGTATGCTAAATGGTTTAAAATCAGAAAAGGTGTGCGCCAGGGTTGTATCCTTCCACTATACTTATTCAATCTGTATGCTGAGCAAATAATCCAAGAAGTTGGATTATAAAAAGGAGAACATGCCATCAGGTTTAGAGGAAGACTCATTAACAACCTGCGATATGCAGATGACCCAACCTTGCTGGCTGAAATCAAAGAGGATTTAACATACTGACTGATGAAGATCAAAGACCACATCCTTCGTATAGGTGGCATCTCAACGTAAAGAAAATAAAATCCTTCACCACTGGATCAATAAATAACATCATGATAAACAGGAAAAAGATTGAAGCTACCAAAGACTTTGTTTTGCTTGGATCCACCATTGACACCCATACAAGCAGCAGTCAATAAATCAAACAACAGATTGCATTAGGTAAATCTGTTGCACAAGACCTCTTTATAGTGTTCAATGACAAAGATTTCAGTTTGATGACTAAGGCACACCTGACCCAAGCCATGTTATTTTAAATTTCCTCATATGCATGTGCAAGTTGGACAGTGAATAAGGAAGAACATAAAAGAATCCATTCATCTGAACTATGGTGTTGAAGAAGAATATTGAAAGTATCACGGACAGCCAGAGGACCAAACAAATCTGTCTTAGAAGAAATACAGCCAGAATACTCCTTAGAAGTATGTATCGTGAGACATTTTCTCTGGTTCTTTGGACACGTTGTCAAGAGGTATCAGTCCCTGAAGAACATCATGCTTCGTAAAGTGGAGGGTCAGTGAAAAAGAGGAAGCCCTCCAGAGAGATTTATTAACACAGTGGCAGCAACAGTGGGCTCAAACATAAGAGTTGTGAGGATGGTGCCGGACTGGGCAGTATTCTGTTTTGTTGTGCACCGTGTTACTGTGAGTTAGAACCAACTCAACAGCATCTAACAACAACTAACAAAGTCAGAAGATAATTAGGAGCCATTGAAAGTTTCAGAACATCTGAAAGTAATCACAATAAAATATCCCAGACAAAGGAGAAGACAAAATATAAAACAAAACTCAAAACCATAAACAAACAAACCATGCTTTCTGGTCAGATAGAGACTGGTGGAATCCTTACGATTATGTCCCTTAGTCAGTCTTTAGGCTTAGAATTGAACTCACTCAAGTGACTCAACTTTTAGCAAATGGTATGACCTATAGGTGAATAATAACACCAGGGAGGCATGCACTTCTTAAAACAATCAATCAAAAAGACAGTGTTTGCCTAAGGATAAGGCTCAGAAGGCAGAAATTGATAAGAATGAAGGACTAATGGAAAGGGTAAACACAGGAAGGAAATGGGAAGAGTGTTGTTATATTGTGGGGTTTGCAATCATGTCATGACACAAAATGTTTATAAATGGTTGAATGGAAAACCAATTTGCTCAGTAAACGTTCACTGAAAATACAAAAAAAGAAAATTTCTGAGCTTGATAGTGTTATCATATGGATATTTTTCTGTCTAGGTTTAAATGGGAAGTGGTAAGCTCAGAAGCACCATGCACCCTGCTTTCTGAGAGGAGACTCTGATTTCTATTCCAAGACCCCACTTCAGACCAGCTTCAAGAGGCTCTTCATTCCTCACCATGACTCCTCTGTCTGCAAGATGGAACCCTCACTTCAAGATTCGCAGAGGCCAAGGAGCCCGAGTGGTGAGTGGAGGTGAGAGAGGGGTATGGGGAAGAATGTGAGGAGAGAAAGGGGGAGCAAGGGTCAAAGGCTCTGGATGCCCAGGATGAAGGAGCTCCAAATTCTCTTCCTGTGCCTGCCACCTCGGTCCGCATTGATGCAGGTGAGCTTCAGAACAGCTTTGTTGTTATCTCCCCCGGCAACGCCAGGCTGGCAGGAGTGATGATGGAGGAGTTGAATGGACAGCTCTACGCAGGAACAAAAAGTGCTACACAAATGTAGGTCAGCACCTAATGCCCAGACTCCAAAGGCAGCCTCGATTCTTTTCTTATTGGAATTCAGCGGCAGAGAATGTTGCCCCTGGAGAATCTGATTGTAGAACACCTATTGAGTAGGACAAGCATATCCCAAACTGAACACACCTGTGTATGAATGTTGTTGTTGTTGTTGTTATGTGCCGTGGAGTCGGAACCGACTCATAGCGACCCTGTACAGGGTTTCCGAGGGTGTAAATCTTTACGGGAGTAGAAAGCCTCATCTTTCTCCCGCGGAGCAGCTGGTAGTTTCGAACTGCTGACCTTGCGGTTCACAGCCCGAGTCGTAACCACTACGCTACCAGAGCTCCTATCCAGCATAAAATCAAACAGACCCCTTTGGAATGAGTTAGTCTAAGGGACCCTTCATTTTACAAAAGGATTCACATCTTGTTCTAATGTGTGTGTGTGTTTGTATATATGTATTCAGATAAGCCTCAGGTTCTTAGCCCTGCAGTACCATGCCAGATGACCTTTGGAAAATCACTTAATACCTGCAAACTTAGAATCCCTGCTTATAAAATGAAAATAATAATCTTCTCTAACCTCATGGGTTTGTTACAAGGATTTGAAAAGATAAAACTGTGCAAATTCAAAGCAGTTATCACTCTTGCTATTTGCAGTGTAGTTAATAATATGTTTAGGATTGTTCTACTTCTTATATTTATTAACTCATTGAATCAATTAAATAGCCATTTACCCTGAGGGTCCTAAAATACAATGTGCATTCTCTCTCCTGCTGTCCCCCTTCCTCAAAAGACTGAAAGTTTCATTTTTAAAAAAATACTTTGCAATAAGAAAACTTTAACAAATAACAAGATAATTGAGAAAACTAATTTATATACAGACTAGGTTTCAGATATACCACAACTAGTAAGAAGATAAAAAAATAGTAAATGCTCCAGTTATAACAACCAAAAAAGAAAGGAAAAAAGAAAATAGGAATAAGCTTAAAAAGATATGCAGAAGGCTTCTGGCAAGATGGAGGACTAGACAGACACACTTCACAGACCCTTTAAAACAAAGACATGGGGAACCAAATAAAACAGACACAGAGGACAATCCTGGAAGCTTGAGCTTCAGAGGAAAGCTTAGAGGAGTGGATTGAATCTTTACTAGGAGGAGAAGCTGAGCAGGGAAAGCAAAAGAAGGAGAGAGACTGGTTGGTGGACAGACTACTGGCCAGACACAGCTCAGCCATCTTGAAGATTTGCTAGCAACTTTGGAGAGACAGACAGATAGACAGCAACCTGATAGCACAGTTTGACATGGATGACAGGGAAGTCTGTTTCTCTTTTCATCTTCCCTGGTTTGTTTGTTTGTTTTTCTCTCTTCCCTTTATTTTCTCTCTTGTTTTTCTTCTGTACAGCTCTATTTTCCTGTCCTTCCTTTTACTTTTAGTTATTATATTCTTTTTTTTTTTCTTATTGCTGCCCATTTTGTTTCTTTTTCCTCCTTTATTATGTTCTGTTTTCATTGTTGTTTGCTGGTTTGTTTGGTTTGTTTTGCTTTCCTGTGTGTGTATTCTCCTCTAGCACCCCCCCCCCAGGACAGGAAACAGCAACTGTGCCCATACAGTCCAACCACAACCATACCCTCTTCAGCTCCACCCACTGGACAAAAGTCAGTGCCAGCTCCTATGGCACCTATTCAACAATAGACATCAACTAATGCCAGCCAAACCCACACTACACTGAGCTGCATGAACAGTGAACAGAAAACACTGCACACGTTTTCATTCTTTAATCACACCCACCAGAAAATGCACAGGTTTAGCCACAGAAAACCTTACGAACAGCAAGGAACACTGTCAGACAGAGCCAGAATAGTCAATATTAAAGCATGATGAATAGTATCAGAATATTGTCAGATATAATGCCTGACATTGTCAGATATGAGGACCTCAGGTTAGAAGGCACTCAAAATCTGACTGGGAAGAGTTGCCTCCTCAAAGTAGAGTTGACCATGATGATGTAAATAGAATAAAGCTTTCTGGGCCCTCATTTGCTGATGGGGCACAGTTCAAAATGAGGAGAAACAGCAGTAGACATCCATTAAAAATCAGAACATGTAATGTACAAAGAATCTAGGGAAATTGTTGTTGTTGTTGTTGTTAAGTGCTGTCGAATCAGTTCCGACCCATAGCGACCCTGTATAGGGTTTCCAAGGAGTAACTGGTGAGCTTGAACCACCGACCTTGCAGTTCAAATGGCTTTGCAGTCTGGCGCATTAACCCACAGCACCACAGCAGGAAATTGGAAGTTGCCAAAATGAAATGCATACAGATAGATATACTAGGCATTAATGAGCTGAAATGGACTGGTATTGGACATTTACAACCTGACAATCATATGATTTACTGTGCTGGGAATGACAAATTGAAGAGTAATGGTGTCACATTCATCATCAAAAAGAAAATTTCAAGACCTCTCTTGAAGTATATTGCTGTCTGTGATAGGATAATATCCATATACCTACAACGAAGACCAGTCATTGCCACTATTATTCAAATTTGCACACCAATCACTAAAGCCATTGATGGTAAAATTGAAGAATTCTACTAACTTTTTCAGTCTGAAATTGATCAAACATGCAATCAAGATGTAATGATAATTACTGGAGGTAGAATGCATATCTTGTAAACAAAGATGAAGGATTAGTAGTTGGAAAATAGGACCTTGGTGATAGAAACCATGCTGGAGATCACATGATAAACATTTTCAAGACAACATAAAAGATGACTATACACATGGATCTCACTAGATCGCATACGCAGATATCAAATTGACTTCATCTTTGGGAAGGGATGGTGGAAAAGCTCCATATCATCAGCTAAAACAAAGCCAGGGGCAGACTGTAGAATAGACCATAAATTGCTCATATGCAAATTTTGGCCGAAGCTGAAGAAATTAAAATAAGTCCACAATAACCAAAATTTGACCTTTAACATATCCCACCTGAATTTATAAATCATCTCAAGAAAAGATTTGATACATTAGACGCTAATGACCAATGACCAGAAGAGTTGTGCGATGACATCAAGAACATCAACACAGGAAGAAAGCAAAAGGTCAATAAGAAGACAAGAAAGAAGGAAAAGACCAAAACTGATGTCAAAAGAAATCCTGAAACTTGCTCCCAGCATAGAGGTGCTAAAGCAAATGAAAGAAATGAGGAAGTAAAAGAGCTAAACAGAAAATTTCTAAGGGCTGTTCAAGAAGACAAAAGTCAAGTATTATAATGAAATGTGCAAAGACCTGAAGTTAGAAACCAAAGGCGAAGAACATGTTTAATATTTTCAAGCTGAAAGAACAAAAGAAAAAATTCAAGTCTCTACTTGAAATAGAGAAAGAGTTCATGGACAAAATATTGAATGATGTAGAAAGCATCAAAAGAAGATGGAAGGAATTCACAGAGCCACTATACAAAAAAGAAATGGGTGGTGTACAACCATTTCAAGAGATAGCATATAACCAAAAGTGAATGGTACTGAAGGAAGATGTCCAAGGTGCACTGAAAGCAATGGCAAACAACAAGGCTCTGGGAATTGATGGAATAAAAATTGAATTCTTTCAACAAACTGATGCAGTACTAGAGGCACTCATTCATCTATGCCAAGAAATCAGCTACCTGGCCAACTGATTGGCAGAGATCCATATTTGTGCCCATTCCAAAAATAGGTATTCCAACAGAGTATGGAAATCATAGGCAATACCATTAACCTCACATGCAAGTAAAGTATTGCTAAAGATAATTCAAAAGCAATAGTAGATTGACAGGGAACTACCAGAGATTACAGGTGGATTCAGATGAGGCCATTAAATGAGGGATATCATTGCTGACATCAGAGGATCTTGGCTGAAAGAAAAGAATACCATAAAGATATTTACCTGTGCTATATTGACTATAGTATTTGAAATGAACAAATCATCAATTTTGCAGAATTCTATCATGCGATCTCCACCATCACTTCTATCACCAAGGCCATATTTTCCAACTACTGATCTTTCCTCTTTGTTCACAACCTTTGCATTCCAATCACCATTCATCTTGATTGCATGTTTGATCAATTTGAGATTGAAGAAGTTGGTAGAATTCTTCTATTTCATCCTCACTGGCTTTAATGCTTGGTACGTAAATTTGAATAATAATGGTATTAACTGGTCTTCCCTGTTGACGCATGGATAATATCCTATCACAGACAGCATTGTACCTCATGACTGATCTGGATCTGTTCTTTTTGACAATGAATGCAATACCATTCCTCTTCAATTTGTCATCCTAGCATAGTAAACCATGTGGTTGTCAGATTCAAAATGGCCAATACCAGTCCATTTCAGCTCACTATTGCCTAAGATATCTATGTTTATGCATTCCATTTCATTTTTGTCAATTTCCAATTTTCCTAGATTCATACTTCTTATTTCCATGTTCCAATTATTAATGGATGTTTACAGCTGTTTCTCTTCATTTTGAGTTGTGCCCCATCAGCAAATGGAGGTCCCGCGGGCATTACTCCCACGGGCTTTACTCCATTTGCATCATCACAGTCAACTCTACTTTGAGGAGGCAGCTCTTCCCCAGTTACATTTTGAGTGCCTTCCAACCTGAGGGGCTCATTTTTCGGCACTATATCTGAAAGTGTTTCTCTGTTATTCATAAGGTTTTCAGTGACTAAATATTCGGAAGTAGTTCGTCACTCCTTCTTCCTAGTCTGTCTTCGTCTGGAAACTCATCTGAAACCTGTCCACCATGGATGACTCTCTGCTGGTATTTAAAATACCTGTGGCATAGCTTCCAGAATCACAGCAACTCACAAGCCACCACAGTACAACAAACTGACAGAAGAGTTGTGGGGTGGCATCAAGAATATCATACATGAAGAAAGCAAAAAGTCATTAAGAAGACAAAAAGAAGGAAAGGATCAAACGGAATGGCAGAATAGACACTGAAACTTGCTCTCCAGTGTAGAGATGCTAAAGCAAATGGAAGAAATGAAGAGATTCAAGAGCTGAACAGAATATTTCAAAGGTCAGCTCGAGAAGATAAAGTCAAATATTAAAATAAAATATGGCAAAATCTGGAATCAGAAAACCAAAAGGAAGAACACACTTAGCATTTCTCAGGCTGGGGAAACTGAAGAAAAAAATCAAGCCTCAACTTTCGTCATTGAAGGATTCTCTGGGCAAATTATTGAATAATGCAGAAAGCATCAAAAGAAGATGGAAGGAATACACAGAGTTACTGTACCAAAAGGAAATGGTTGATGATCAACTATTTCAAGAGGTAACATATGATCAAGAGCCAATGATACTGAAGAAAGAAGTCCAAGGTGCATTGAAGGAATTGACAAAAAGCAAGGCTCCAGGAATTGATGGAATAAAAATTGAAATCTTTCAAGAAAGTGAGGCGGCACTGGAAGCACTCACTCATCTATGCCAAGAAATTTGGAAGACAACCAACCACCTGGCCAACTGGTTGGAAGAGATCCATATTTGTGCCCATTTCAAAGAGAGGTGACCCAATGGATTGCGGAAATCATCGGACAATATCTTTGATATCCCATGAGAGTAAAGTTTTACTAAAGCTAATACAGAAACGGCTGCAAGCATACGTTGACAGAGAACCTCCAGAGGATCAAGCTGGATTCAGAAGAGGATGTGGAATGAGGGATATCATTGTTGATGTCCAATGGATCTTGACTGAAAGCAGAGAATATCAGAAAGATGTTTACCTGTGCTTTTTTGACTACACAAAGACTTTTGATTGTGTTGATCATGACAAGCTATGGACAACATTGCGAAGTATGAGTATTCCTGAACACTTAATTGTGCTCATGAGGAATCTGTACATGGACCAAGAGGCAGTTGTTTGAACAGAACTTGGGAACACTGAATGGTTTAAAATTAAGAAAGGTGTGTGACAGGGTTTTATTCTTTCACCATACTTATTTAACCTGTATGCTAAGCAAATAATCTGAGAAGCTTGGTTATCTGAAGAAAAACTTGGCATCAGGATTGGAGGAGGACTCATTAACAACCTGCCATATGCAGATGATACAACCTTGCTTGCTGAAAGTGAAGAGGACTTAAAATATTTACTGATGAAGATCAAGGAGCACAGCCTTGGCTATGGATTACATCTCAATGTAAAGAAAACAAAAATCTTCACCACTGGACCAATAAACAACATTCCATTCTTATCAGTGGAGTAAGGATTGAAGTTGTCATTCTTCCTGGATCAACTATCAGCACTCATGGAAGCAGCAGTCAAGAAATCAAACAACGTATTGCATTAGGCGAATCTGCTGCACAAGACCTTTTTAAAGCGTTGAAAAGCAAAGATGTCAGCTTGAGGACTAAAGTGTGCCTGACCCAAGCCAAGGTATTTTCAATAACTTCATATGCATGCAAAAGCTGGACAGTGAATAAGGAAGACCACAGAAGAATTGATGCTTTTGAGTTATGGTGTTGGAGGAGAATGTTGAAAGTGCCATGGACTGCCAAAAGAACAAACAGATCTGTTGTGGAAGCAGTGCAACCAGAGTGCTCCTTGGAGGCCAAGATGGCCAAACTTTGTCTCTCATACTTTGGATATATTGTCAGGAGGCACCAGTCACAGAGAAGGATATCATGTTTGGCAAGGTGAAGGGTCAGAGAAAAAGAGGAAGACCCCCAGTGAGATGGATTGGCAAAGTGGCAGCATCAATGGGCTCAAGTGTGGCAACTATTGTGAGGTTGGCCCAGGACTGGGCAGTGTTTCTTTCTGTTGTACATAGGATCACTATGAGTCCATACTGACTCGATGACACCTAACAACAACAGCAACAATATCAACTATACAAAGACCTCCAATTGTGTGGATGATCACAAGCTATGGATAACATAGCAGCAAATGAGTATTCCAGAACAAATAATTGTGCTCATGAGGACATAGATCAATTGTGCTGTACATAGACCAAGAGGCAGCCATTCAAACAGAACAAGGGGAGACCTGAACGGTTTAAGATCAGGAAAGGTGTGTGCCAGTGTTATATTCCTTTACCATATGTTTCATTCTGTATGCTGAACAAATAATCTGAGAAATTGGACTATATGCAGAACATGGCATCAGGATTGAAAGAACACTCATTAATAACCTGCAACACTCAGACAATACAACTTTTTTGCTGAAAGTGAAGAGGAATAAAATACTTATTGATGAAAGACGGAAGACCCGTCAGTATAGGTTGCACCTCAATGTAAAGAAAACAAAAATTCTCACTGTTGGACCAACAGATAGCATCATGATAAATGGAGAAAATATTTTAATTGTGAAAGACTTCATTTTGCTTGGATCAACCATCAACACTTACGGAAGCAGCAGCCAGGAAATCAAATGATGTATTGTATTAGGTAAATCTGCTGCACAAGACCTCTTTAAAGTGTTCTAGAACAAAGGAGTCATTTGAGGACTAAAGTACACCAGCCCCAAGCCATGATATTTTCAATAGCTTCATATGCATGGGAAAGTTGGACAACGAATAAGGAAGACTGTAGAAGAATTGTAGAGTGTTGGAGAAGAATATGAAAAGTACCACAGACTGCTAGAAGAACAAACAAATCTATGTTAGAAGAAGTATAGCCAGAATGCTCCTTAGAAGCCAGGATGGTGACACTTCGTCTCTCATACTTTGGACATATTATCAGAAGGGACCAGTCTCTGTACAAGGACATCATTCTAGGTAAAGTCAGTAAAAATGAGGAAGACCCTCAATTAAATGGGTTGGCACAGTGACAGCATCAATGGGTTCAAGCTTAGCAAAGATTGTGAGGATGGTGCAGGACTGGGCAGTGTTTCATTCTCATAGAGCTGCTACGAGTCAGAACCAACTGGATGGCACCTAACAACAACAACAAAGGTCAGCTGATCTTCGAAAAAGGCCAAAATGCATTACAGGGAAGAGATAGTCTCTTCAACAAATGGTGCTGTCAAAACTGGAAATCTATTGCAGAAAAATGAAATCTCACACCGTCTACAACAATGAACTAAATGTGGATTAAAGACACAGATGCAAAAACCTAGAACTATAAAGATCATCAATGAAAAAATAGGGACAAACTTAGGGGTTCTGATATGTGGCATAAATACACTATCAAACATAACTAAAACATAAAAACAAAACAAAATAGAGGCTGGGCCCTCCTAAAAATTAGAAACTTATTGCATCAAAAGATTTCACAAATAGAGTAAGATGAGAACCCAGAGACAGGAACAAATATTTTGATAAAGGGACTACTCTCTAAAATTTATAGGACACTTCTACACCTCAACAAAAAGACATATAAGGCAATTTAAAAATGGGCAGAGGATAATGAACAGACACTTTACCAAAGAAGACATTTAGTTGGCCAACAAACATATGAAGACATGTAGGGTCGGAACCGACTCAATGGCACATAACAACAACAACAACAATAAGGTCATTAGCTATTTCTGTTGTTGTTAGGTGACATTGAGTTGGTTTCAACTTATAGTGACCCTATGAACAATAGAACTAAATATTGCCCGGTCCTGGGCCAACCTCACAATCATTGCTACGCTTGAACCCATCGCTTCTGCCACTGTGTCAATCCATCTCATTGGGGGTCTTCCTCTTTTTCTCCAACCCTCCACTTAACCAAACATGAGATCTTTCTCCATGTTGTCCCTCCTGAAAACATGTGTGAAGTGTGAAGGACAAAGTCTGGCCATCCTGGCTTCCAAGGAGCACTTTGGCTGTATTTTTTTCAACACAGATCTATTTGTTCTTTTGGCAGCCCATGGCACTTTCAATATTCTCCTCCAACACCGTAACCCAAATGCATCATTTCTTTTACGTTCTTCTTTATTCATTGTCCAACTTTTGCATTCATATGAAGTTATTAAAATATCATGACTTGGATCAGGCACACCTTTGTCCTCAAACGGACATATTTGCTCTTCAACACTTTAAAGAGATCTTGTGCAGCAGATTTACCTAATGCAATACATCATTTGATTTCTTGTCTGCTGCTTTCATGAGTGTTGATGGTTGATCCGAGCAAAATGAAGTCTTTGATAACTTCAATCTTTTCTCCAATTTACATGGATGTTGTTTATTGGTCCAGTGGTGAGGATTTTTGTTTTCTTTACATTGCGGTGCAACCCAAAGTCTGAGGTCTTTGATCTTCATCAGCAAGTATTTTAAATCCTCTTCACTTTCAGCAAGCAAGGTTGTATCGTCTGTATATTGCAAGTTGTTAATGAGTCTTCCTCCAGTTCTGATGCCACATTTTTCTACATATAATCTGGTTTCTCAGATTATTTGCTCAGCACACAGAATGAATAAGTATGGTGAAAGAATACAACCCTGGCATACACCTTTCCTAATTTTAAACCATTCGGTGTTCTCTTATTCTGTTCAAACAACTGTCTCTTGGTCTATGTACAGGTTCCTCATGAGCACAATTAAGTGTTCCAGAGTACTCATACTTCGCAATGCTGTCCATAGCTTGTCACGATCCATATATTCTCTGCTTTCAGCTACAATCCATCTGATGTCAACATTGATATCCCTCATTCCATGTCCTCTTCTGAAACCGGCTTGAACTTCTGGAAGTTTTCTCTCCATGTAGGGTTACAGCTGCTTCTGTATAACCATTAGTAAAACTTTACACTCATGGGGTATCAATGATATTTTTTGATGATTTCCACATTCCGTTGGGTCACCCCTCTTTGGAATGGACACAGATATAGATCTCTTCCAGTCATTTGGCTAGGTGGTTGTCCTCAAATTTCTTGGCATAGATGAGTGAGTGCCTCCAGTGCCACATCAGTTTATTGAAAGACTTCAATTTGTATTCCATCTATTCCCAGTGCCTTGTTCTTTGCCAATTCCTTCAATGCATGTTGGACTTCTTCATTTAAATCACTGGCTCTTGATCACTTCTTGATACAAGCAGTATCTTGAAATGGTTGAACATCGACCATTTCTTTTTGGTACAGTGACTTTGTGTATTCCTTCTATCTTCTTCTTTTTTTAATGTTTTATTGTAAATTATGTGATAGTTTGCATAGGAGAACATTAGTTTTACATTCATCCTATTGTATATTGTTTCACTGCCATGGTTAGAATCCCCTACATGCATCATCAACCAACCAAAGGGTTTACCCTGCAAGCCTGCCACCCCACCCCCACCCCCCAGTTATCAGCACACAGCCCCTCTCCCTCTCTGGGTCTAAAGTCCCCAGCTGCTCCATCTCTCCAAGTCATCGTCTCTGCCTCCATCTCTGGC
>NW_006408603.1:8171659-8172242 GCF_000296735.1 Chrysochloris asiatica
ACTTACAAGCTTTCTATGGTGATATTTCTGGCTATTCCTTTCTCTCCCCTTCCATTGTCTGTTTTATAATGGTATGCAAGGGAAACCAAGAGTCAAAAGACAGCCAAGCATCTTAACATTATCTCCCCCCTTTTACCCATTCCAACCATGTCTCAATCCCTGTATTCCAGAGCCCTTGTTGTTCCAAGTTTGTGCATACATCATTATTTACTTCTGTCCTACTTAGCCCATGCAAACGTGTCTAATTGTTCTCCCATCTACTTTGGTCTTCCATTCCCCTCTCCCTTCTTGTATATTTCCCCCCTCCCCAGCACCCAAACTCTTCTGTGTCTATTCCCTGCCCTGTGCTCCACCTTCCCCTCCCTCCCCTCACATCAGAGCAACAAGCAAAGAACCCTCCCCCCCTTTAGTATGGGCTCTTTTTCTTAGTCTTTTACAGTAGTGGTCCTATACAGTATTTCTCCTTTTGTGACTGACTGATTTCACTAAACATAATGTCCTCAAGGTTCATCCATGTTATGCGGTGGCTTGCAGCTTCCTTGTTATTCTTCAAGGTAGCATAATATTCCATTGTGTGTATGTA
>NW_006408603.1:8174192-8201517 GCF_000296735.1 Chrysochloris asiatica
TGATTGTTTTTCTAATGTTGAACCATCCTTCCATCCCTGATATGAATCCCACTTGATCATGATATATTATCTTTTTGATGTGATGCTGGATTCTGTTGATTAGGATTTTGTTGAGAATTTTTGCATCTATCTTCATTGAGGGATATTGGTCTATAATTTTCTTTCTTAGTGACGTCCTTCCCTGGTTTTCATATGAGGGTTATGCTTGTTTCATAAAATGTATTAGGAAATTTTCCATCCTCTTCTATCTTCTGGAATAATTTTTGCAGAATTGGTGACAACTCTTCCCTGAATGTTTGGTAGAACTCACCAGTGACGCCATCTGGGCCCAATTTCTTCCATTTGCTTAGGTATCTCTCCACTAGAGAACATTAGCTGTTAAAGAGTTGCAAATAACAACAATATTATCTTAACTCAGCATTGATAACAAAGTTCAAAAATCACAAAACTACAAGTATTGATGAGGTTGTGGAAAGACTGGGACCCTCCTACATTGCTGGTGGGATTGTAAAATGGTGCAACCATTGTGAAAAACGGTATGGTGCTTTCTCAAAAAGTTGGAAACAGAAATATTGTATGACCCAGCAGTCCTCTTACTTAGTATATATCCTCAATAAATGAGAGCCATGGCACAAATAGGTTTATGTGCACCTATGTGGGTTAATAAGGAACTCTGGTGGTGTAGTGGTTACAAGTCAGGCTGCTAATCTCGTGGTTTGAAACTACCAGCAGTTCATCAGGAGAAAGATGAGGCTTTCTGTTTCCATAAAGATTTACAGTCTTGGAAACCCTATACAGGGTCACTATGAGATTAATAATAGATTCCTTGTGTGGTGCTGTGGGTTAAAGCGCTGGACTGCAAAATCTGTTTGAACCACAAGATCGGTTCAAGCTCACCAGCGCTGTGGATCTGAATCTACTCAACAGCACTTAACAACAACAACATGCAGGTTAGTGCTCTAGACTGCAAGGTCTGTTTGAACTACAAGGTCGGTGGTTCAAGCTCACCAGCTGCTCCTTGGAAACCCTGTACAGGGTCGCTATGAGTTGGAAGTGACTCGATGGCACTTAACAACAGCAATGTTCATTGTGGCACTGGAGGATAAGCACTCGACTGCAAGGTCGATTTGAAGTGCAAAGTTTGCCGTTCAAACTCACCAGCTGCTCCTTGGAAACCCTAGGGTTACTATGAGTAAGAAATGACTCAATGGTATTTAACAACAACAACAACAACAACATGTTAATTGCAGCGCTAGTCATAATAGCAAAAAGATGGAGATTGCCTAAAGTCCCATCAACAGAACAATTAAACAAACTTTGGTACAGACACACAATGGAATACTATACAACAGTGAAGAATAATGATGAATCTGCAAAACACCTCATAATATGGATGAACCTTGAGGTCATTAAGCTAAACGAAATGAGTGTGTCACAAAAGGACAAATATTGTATGAGACCACTGTTATATAAAGTTAAGAAAAAGCTTTCTTGTTAAAAGAAACATTCTATGTTGGCTACCAGGGGTGGGAAGAAAGGGAAAACTTGACTGGATAGAGGATGGTGGGTGTTGTTGTTAAGTGTCGTTGTGTCAGTTCCATCTCATAGCGACCCTGTATAGGTTTCCAAGGAGCGGCTGGTAAGTTTGAACTGCTGACCTTGCAGTTCAAACCTACCTTTCAGTCCAGTGCATTATGCCACAGCACCACACCAGGGTAGCCACCTGTTAACTTGGATGATGAGGAAGACAATATGCAACAAGAAGGAGGTTGGCACAGGAAAGACAAAGGTAGTAGAAGACACAGAGAAGAGAGCAAAAGTTAAAGTGACTCGGGTAAATACTGTTAACTGATGGTACACCGGAGGGATTGCAATCATTGTAATGATACAAAGTATATGATTTGTTGAATGTGGGACTAATGATCTTCTCTCTAAACATTCACTCAGTTCACAATAAAAAGTTAGAAAAAACAGAAAAAAGATATGTGGAAATTTTACACAAAGAAAGAGTTTAAATGTTGCTGAGGGACTCTTCAAAAAATGTGAACATAACAAAAGAAATAGCATGCTCTTAGATGGAAAGACAAAACATAATAAAGATTCAATTATCTCTAAATTAATCTATAATTTTAGTCCAACCCCAATGAAAATAACAAAAATTTTAAAAATAGACAAGCTGATTTTAAGGTTCATATGGAAAAAGAAATAAGTAAAAATAGCCAGTAAATTATGAAAACTGAGAGTAGTGTGAAAAATTAGCCCTATGAGATAGTAGCATATATATTACATTGTTGTTGTTGTTACGTGCCTTCGAGTCAGTACCAACTCATAGTGACCCTGTATATGGTTTCCATTCAGCAGATTGTGTATTTGAACTGACAATCTTGTGGTTCACAGTCCAGTGCTTATCTTACAGCACCACAACAGAACTCCAAAATATAAAGCTACAATGTTTAAACCGGCATGGTCCTAATCATGAGGAGTACATGAAACTGACAGTTCAGAAATAGCCTGAATCCTTACTGTACTTCTTAAACAGTATAAAATTTAGGTATATCGCAATGAATAAATGCAAAAAATTAAACCACAAGACTTCATCTAAAGTTGTACTTACAGGGCTAGTTATAGCCTTAAATCGATCATATTAGGAAAACCACAAAGCAAACCCAGAAAAGGAAGGAAATAAAGACAAGGTGGAAATTACTAAAGTAGGAGGAAAAACATACACTAGAAAGGCTCCTTAAAGACAAAAATTTACCCTCTAAAAGGCTGAATACATTTCCCTATGACTCAGAATCAATTCAATGGCACTTAACAACAACAACAGCTTACATATAAAAAAAGATATTCAATTTCATTTACAATAAGTGAAATGCAAATTGAAAAGTAATGAGATACCATTTTTTTTTATCTAATAGGTTGGCAAATAATTAGAAAAAGGGGAATAATACATGCTGCTGACAATTTGGCCCTACAAGCTCTGCAGAAGATAATTAGGGCATATTTATCAAAATTACAAAGACATATAACCATTGGTAATTAGACCACATCCATCAAAATTTGAAAGCACATATTCATTTTGCACATGCGCAAAATGACTTGTTTAAAGATGTTCTTGTGGCGGTGTTCATAATAGGAAAAAATGGAAGCTATGTAAATGTATATCAGCAAGGGATTGTTTAAATAATTTATGGTATACGCATTCAACATCTTTCTCAGTCCTTAAAATGAACACATGAGCACTATCTGTTCAGATTTAGAAAAATCTCTGAGACGTGTGGTTAAATGAAAACAAGATGCTGAATTGAATCGTGAGTGGAGGGTATGGTCATTGTAGCATGCTGCAGAACTCACAGAGCTTCTCCTGGGAGGATCCAGGAGAAGCTGATCACAATGAATGATCAGGGTGAGGAACTGGGGGCCTGGAGCAGGGATACCTTTTGAATTTCATATCATGGGCCTGCACTAAGGAGCCTTGTTTGCACAGTGGTAAGGTGCTGGAATGTTAACTGAAAGCCAGCCGTTTGAATCCATCAACAGTTCCCTGGGAGAAAGATGTGGCAGTAAGCTGCTTCGTAAAGATTTACAACCTTGGAAATTCTATGGGGCAATCTTATTCTGTCCTACTACCCTGGTGTGGTGCTGTGGGTTAATGCGCGCCAGACTGCAAAACTGTTTGAACTGCAAGATCGGTGGTTCAAGTACACCCGCTGCTCCTTGGAAACCCTACGCAGGGTTGCTATGGGTTGGAATCGACTCAAGGCACTTAAGAGCAACAACCCAATAAGCAAGGTAAACATGTGCCTACTTGTGTTTATATGCTCATCTGTAGGGAACAACTTCCTTTATTTTCATCACACCAAAAGTTCGACTTTGAGGTATGGCTGGCATCTGTCTCCTAAACTCTACTGCACCTTCCTACAGATCAAAGTCTGTTTTTGTTTTTTGTTTTTTTTAACAATCACTGACACAATACCCAGTAAGCAAGGTAATTGTGGATTTGCTTGTATTTATTTACTAATCTGTAGTGAACAGTATCATGAAACCCATGTGAAATTGTTCAGTGTTGTTAAGTGCCATTGAGTTGATTTCAATCAGCTTCTGATTTCAAGCAATTTCTGACTCATAGTGACCCTGTGTAGGGTTTCCAAGGAGTCCTGGTGTAGTGCTATAGGATAAGCACTGGACTACAAGGTTGGTTTGAACTTGAAGGTTGGTGGTTCAAAACCACCAGAAGTTCCTTGAAAACCCTATACAGTGTCACTATGAATCAGAACCGAATTGACAGCAGTTAACAACAACAAATAGGGTTTCCAAGGAGCAGCTGGTAGTTTTGAACTGCTAACCTTGAGGTTAACAGTTCAGTGATTATCCTACAGCGCCACAACAGGACAAGTAATCCCTACTTATCTTGCTTACTGGGCCATCAGTCCATGGACAAAGCAAAGGCAGAAGAACATGGACTTTGATGGTGATGTGCCATGGAGTCTGTTCTGACTCATAGGGACCCTGTATAGTGTTTCCTAGACTGTAAATCTTTACAGGCGTAGAAAGCCTCATCTTTCTCCCATGGAGTGGCTGGTAGATTTGAACTGCTGACCTTTGCAGCACAATACGCAACCCGCTTCAGAATCAGACATATCTGGGTTGTCATTATGACTGTGAGCTTCCTCGTCATCATCTGTAGAATGGGGGATAGCAGCTGTAGTTATGTTATAGGGTGTGGTGAGGATTAAATGACATATGTAAAATGAGCGCTGAATAACTGCTAGCTTCCATTAGCATTGGAGTCCTAGTGCGGCACTGTGGGTTCATGCACTGACTGCAAGGTCAGTTTGAACTGTAAGGTTGATAATTTAAACTCACCAGCCGCTCCTTGGAAACCCTATGCAGGATTACTACTCAACAACAACCATTAGCATTAACTCACTTTTCTGGGATATATCTGTAACACAGATGAAGGGCTCCGTGGCTGGGCCCTTCCAAGGCTTGCGCTCAGATGTACATACTCCCTTTAGTTGTTGTTATGAAGTGCCGTTGAGTCGGTTCCGACCCATAGCGACCCTGTATAGGGTTTCCTAGGAGCATTAACCTACAGCGGCACACCAGGACTCCCTTTAGTTATTGTTGTTGTTATTGTTGTTAGCAGCTACCGACTTATCAACAGCTTTGAGTACTAACAGTATCTTCTAATATTTAACTGAGACCATTGAGGGTATTCCTCCCATTGGTATTTGGTGGAGGGTGAAGGGAAACTAAAAACCAAACCAGCTGCCCTCAGAACTCATGGAAATGCAGGTGTTTCAGAGTAGAAATGCTCCACAGGGTTTTCAATGGCTTTCTTCCAAGGTAACTGTAGGTGGATTCGAACTGCCGGCAGTTCAGTTAGTAGTCAAGTGCTTAATTGCTTAGCCAAGAGGGTGACGGAGGGTGTCTCAAATTACCCACTCACCCAACATCCTGGGACCCCAAACACCAACTAGGGATGAAGCCATGCTCAGAGAAAACAGAATGGGGTTTGTTTGGGAGGGGTAAAGGAATGCGCCCGGAGGAGATAATAGGAGGGGAGGGGACTGTTGGGTGAATAGGCAAAGAGAGCGGGAGGGTGGGGAGAATTAAATTCAAAATCCACTTCGCCTCAGGGGCAGTAAGGAGGCTTCAGCAGCAGAGTCAAATATAGACCTATTTCCATAAAGGCACTAGCTGCTGCTTCTATAAATACCACAGCCAGTTTTCCAGGGTTCTCATGTGACTTTGATGCCTACTTCGTCTGCGGGAATCGTCGCCATGGTGACTGGGCCACGTGACCAGCCACTCTTCATTCATGGCAGGTTGCAGCGTCCTGGATTAGGGGTGGGGCGTGATGAGCGGCCGAGGGGAAGAGCCTAGGAGAGGAAGAACAAGGGTGAACAATGAATAAAGATAAAGTTTCCAGTTACTGCAAGGATGCCCTGACAGAATTATTGATCTCCCGGGGCTGGCTGTCAGAGGAGGAACGTGTTTATTTGAGAAGCCGTAGGTATCCTTTGAATCAGAGAATCAAAGGTTCAGAGCTGGAAGGCACTTTAACAACCCTGTAAGCCACCACCCTTTTTGTACCTATGAAGAAAACAAGGCTCCGGAAGGTGAAGTGACGTGTCCAAGGTCACGTGGCAAATAGGTTGCAAAACTAGGGCAAGAACCAGGCTTGCCCGTTTGTCTGCACCATTAGAGCCCAGCTTGTGCCTGTGACTCTTGTGAGTGGGTCTTCAAGTGCCCTTGCTCCCAGGTTATAACATTTGGCCACAGTCATAGGTCCATTATGGGAGGTGAAAACAGAGCTCATTTAGTCTGTGGCAACACTCAGCCTTCACCCCCCAGCTGGTAAATGTGGAGAGCGAGGCTAATAAATCATGTAAAGTCCTACAGCTGAGTGAAGCCAGATGTCTTTTTGATCAGAATGCTCCAGATCTGCTGAATCCCTCAAATATCACCAAGTTCTGCACCCTTTCTAGGTCAGTTTTGAGGCTGAGATAAAGAGGTAATAAAAGGTCATTTGTCTTATCCTCACAGAGCTGCCAAGCTGATGGACGTGGTAGTTGTGTGCCATCGAGTCAGTTTCGATGCATAGCGACTCTGTATGAGATTTCCCAAGGCTGTAAATCTTTGTGGAGCACAAAGCCTCATCTTTCTCCTGTGGAGCTGCTGGTGGACTTGAACTGTTGACCTTGAAGTTAAAAGTCCAACACAGAACCCACTATCCCACCAGGACTCCTTGTTGAGCCTAGAAAACCCTATAGGGCAGTTCTACCCTGTTACATGAGTTCACTAAAAGTTGGAATCTTTTTAATCAACAAGCTGTGATCTGGAGGAAGTTCTGAGGTCACCATAGAAGTCAGGGAAGGCTTCTAGGAGGAATGGTAAGGAAGATGTGAGCTGGAAAATGGACAAGGAAGAGTCATCGTGGGGGAAGCTCGGTGATGGGTTAGCCGAGCATGGGTCTGACTGCCATGGGTGAAGAGCAAACACTGGCTAGGTCTTTGGATCAGGAGGCTGCTGCGTCTACAGGGCTGAGTCAGAGTGTCAGTGAATGGGCTCAAGCATCTAACAGTGGAGAGTCCAGAAATGGGAGGAGATGGATTCAACAAAGACAAAAGAAACATTTGCGTTGAAATATTTATTACTGAAGGAGACAGAGAACAAAAGCAGACATCATAGCCAGGCTGGAAGGCTTATTCTGTTGTCAACATCCATTGTGGGATCTGTCACCACCTGGCCTTGGGACAGATGTCCAGCAGGTTCCATGGAGGGTAAAATCCCATGCTGGAGCCTGGTAGCAGCTAGAAGGATCCCAGGACAAGACAGTGTTACTCTTCACCTATGCAGCCCCAGTAGAGCTTCCGGATGAGGGTGTGAAGCTGGGGACAGTGTCCTACCTGCCCTCTCCCCACACCTACCATCTGTTAGCCAGACAAGTGGACTAACCATAACACCCTCCTCCCCAGCTCAGGGTGAGAGCATTTACTCTGAAGAGAGAGGCTGCATCCAGTCATCTGAATGTCACATTTCCTCTGTGCTTCTCTACCAGCTGAGCACCCACGCTCCCTCTGTGTGTATCTGTCTGTGTCTATGTGTTTACCAAGATGGCAAACTGCTGGGGCCCAGAGACACACAATGCCCAACCTATTTCTCTAAACCCCTCTCCTAGCTCATGTTGCTGTTAGCTGCCCTGGAGTTGACCCTTAATTCCTGGTGACCCTAGGTACACCAGAACAAAAGACTGCCCTGTCCATAGAAAAGGACATTGACTGGAAGCACAAATTCATTCAGGGTGAGCCTGGGAGTGGTGGGTATTCAGCATGGTGGCATAGAAAGAGCTGGGCTCTTACACAGACCTGAATCTGGGGCCTGGCCTTGTCACTTACTTGTGTGGCCCTGGGAAGCTTATGTGATTCATTCCTCTGAACCTCCGTTACTTATCTGTAAAAAAGAATAATGTCACCTACCTACAACAGTGGTGGTGAAAATTAGAGATAATGCCTACAAAGTGTCAGACACATAGAAAGGGATTTTTAAAAAGATGGTTCTCTTCCATTACAGTGGGTTGTCTCTCGCGGTACCTCAGTTTCTGTACTCACTTTCCTCAGAATCCTCCTTGAGTTTCCCCTTCTAGCATCTTCCTGTGTACCATCCCTTCTGCCAAAAAGGTCCTCCCACTTGGCTCCTCTAATCTAAAACCTTTCCGTCTTTCCAAGTCCTATTTGAATGTCACCTCTTCCCTGCTGTTTCCCTGATCACCTTCAACCCACAGTGATGTTCCTCTAGTAAACTATGCTAGCACTTATTTTGTTGTTGTTGTTGTTAAGTGCCATCGAGTCAGTTCTGACCCACAGTGACCCTGCATGGGTTTCCGAGGAACAGTTGGTGAGCCTGAACCACCAACCTTGTGGTTCAAACCGACTTTGCAGTCCAGCCCATTATATTACTGGGCTTAATTATACTGTCCTTCAGCACATAGCACGCCCTACCTTTAATAGCAACAATAGCAAAAGTTATTGT
This sequence comes from Chrysochloris asiatica, assembly GCF_000296735.1. Lineage (NCBI taxonomy): Eukaryota > Metazoa > Chordata > Mammalia > Afrosoricida > Chrysochloridae > Chrysochloris > Chrysochloris asiatica. Next base: position 8,182,731 of record NW_006408603.1, read on the forward strand.
AATAGAACACCCTTTAGTGTGCTAAGGACCTAACATGCATTAGACTTAGAAGTTTAGTGACTTGTCCACAGTCACACAGTTAAAAGGTGGGAAAGCTAGGAACTAAAGCCAACTCCTCCTGGTTCTACCGTATACACACATTCCATATAACTTTTCTGCCTCTTTGTTGTTAGTTACACTCTTACCTGGTCATCTTCATTCTCCCCAACTATATTATAAGGCAGGGTGATATGACAGAAAAGCACAGAACCTGTAGTCTGCTAGTCGTAGATTTGAAACTCAATTTGCCATTGACTAGGTAAGTGTCCCTGTACTTCGCCTCTCCATGTCTCAGTATCTTCATCCTGAGTTACTGCGGGGTTCAATTCAGGGATAAGACATGTGGTGAAGTGCCTGTCTCATAACAACAAATATTATCACTCACACTTCCTTGTGTTCTCTGGTGCCTGACACACGATTGCTATCTAATAAAAGCACTAAGCCTGTAATCAGTTGCTTTTGAGTCAATTCTGGCAAATGGTGACCCGGCGTGTGTCAGTATCAAACTGTGCTCCATAGTTTGGGAAATGACTGAGTTTTGGAAAGTCAATCCCTCAAGCCTCGAATTTTTAAATTAACCACTGAGCCCATTAACCATTTGTACTATCCAGGACTCCAATGAAAGCACTAGTTAATACTTCCTGAGGGTGTACCAGACACCAGCACCACCCTGATGGCTACCTGAACAGCCTCTCTTTTTATTCCTTAAACAACACGATACAGTTGTGGTACAGAGAACTACTTGATATGGGTCTTCTAGTCATAGTCATTGTAACGCCACCAAATAGGGTATACGGCATTCCAACATGGGGATTAGTCAGTTTTATCATTCCACTGGGTGTGAGCCATCTCAGAAGGGGAAATGGGGGAATCTCACAACCAGGAGATGGAGAGCTGTGATACCCGAGAGGTGGCAGTGTGGTGAAGTAGCAGCAACAGAGCGGCAGGCTTCAGGGCCCACAGAGTGAATAAAGCTGATGCCTTCAGGTATGAGGCTGATTGTGTGATGGGATGTCCTTTGGCCATTTATTGGCAATGCTAACAGAGCTTTGTAACATTTGCTCATGCAGAGCAGTGACTGAGAGCATGCCTTTCAACAATAGTTGAGGAAAGGTGTTTCTGACCCAAAGGGTATACCCTGATCATTTCTGATCCTGACTTGTACCCTCCCTAATGAAGCCCATAAGGAGCTCTGGTAGCGTAGTGGTTATGAATCGGGCTGCGAACCTTAAGGTCAGCAGTTTGAAACTACCAGCGGTTCCGCGGGAGAAAGATGAGGCATTCTGCTCCCGTAAAGATTTACAGCCTCGGAAACCCTGTACAGGGTCGTTATGAGTCAGAACCGACTCTACAGCACACAGCTACCACCACCACCAATGAAGCCCATAATCATCAGTATGGTCTGTGAGTTCTATGTGCCATTGCCCTGGGTTATCGAATCCAGCAGAGAAGCAGAGCGCCTTAGAAAGAACTGTTGGTATCAGAATTGGTAAAGGAGGAAAGAGAGTGGATAGAGGCATGTCTGACCTCTGCCTCATAGGAATCAGCCTTAGGCTGACAGTGAGTTTGTTTCTCCTTCTGCCTTATAAAATGAGAGGGGGTCAGATGTCTTCCCCATGCCATTTTAATAAAAGTAGATAATGTTATTATCTCCATTTTCCAAACCAAAGCTTGAAAAGTTGATTGAGATTAAGAAACTTGTACCATGTTACGTAATCAAGCAGCAGAGTCAGGACTTGACCTGAGATCTGTGTGATTCCCAAGTCTAGGTTCTGAACTGTGGTTTTTCTTTTCCATTTCTCCTGTGAGATGGTTCAGGCAGGAATTCACAAATTCTATTATTCTAATGGAGAAGTAAAATCTTGAGGCTATTAAATGACTTGCTCAAGGTCACAGCCAACTGGTAGCAGAGTTCATTCTAGAACTCAAGGCTCTTGCTCCCAGCTGCCTGTAGCTAGGATTCTTGAGCTGGAGATGCCAGAAATCTGGGATTTAGGCCAGGAAGTTGGCCACAGGCCTCAACCTGGGTCCAGAAAGCTTCCAACCATGGAGGAGTTTGCTTTAAAGACAAAGGATGACTCCTGGCAAGGAAAGTCATTCCTATTTCTGTTCCAGACAAATGTGAGGCTGCTGCAGATTCCATGATAAATCTTTTAGCTAAAGATGATGCATCACTTTGGGCTGATTGTGTGCACAGAGTCTTTAGATATTATACAAGTCAATTACGGAGACCAAGTTTTCAGCACAGAGCAGAGATATTTTCATCGAATGGCTGTAACTGAGCCAGAGCCTCCCAGGGATCCATCTGGGAAGCTGTTTCACTTCATGTTTAATGCTGGGGGGTGGGGGGGGGACTGTAAATTGGCCAGACCTGCTCCCCTCATCCTGTAGGACAGATGTCCTCCACTCCTATTGTGATGGCCTTCACTCCATATTTACCCCTGAGGTCACCACCAGGCGGTTGGTCAGCCCAGGGTTATTTTGCCCATTTTACAGTCCTCAGCCTAACACACCCTCACTTTCAGCTACCTGGAGGTGGGAAATAAGTTTCCAGCCCAGGCCCAAGTACTGATGCATAAACAGGACCTTGATTCCTCAAGTCCTGAGTCATAGAAGTACTTCCCCTAGACTCAGAACACCTCCTTACCAGAATCCTAAATGCATCCAGGTATCTTTCCTGCCCCAGAGCCTCTTGGGCATCACAGCTTGCCAAGACACCCGCCAGAACTGCGCTGAGCCAGCCAATTGGGTCTTTCCTCCACTTCCTCCAAAAATGAGAAGCACATGATTGGGCCTCCTGAACTCAGGGATTTAAAATTAGTGTGTCTGTTGCTCCAAGAGGGTCTCCCTTTGGCCTGTGTGTTTCAGAACAAAGGTTTGACATCCTGGCAACAACACAGGAGCTATGGACTTCATCTACCAGCTAGGTGACTTTGGACAGGTTCTTAACCTCTTTGGACCCCAATTTTGGAAATGTGCCAAAATGGTTCTTCTCAGCTCCAAAATACTAGGGTTCATTATCTGGGAGTCCAAGAAATCAGCTGAGATGGCTGGAATATAAACTGAGGGGTTTCGGGTGGTCAGATATAAGGAGGTAAGAGAATAAATAAATAAACGGAAGGTAAGGATCTGAATCATTGGGAGCATGTTAAGTGCTTAGGTTTTATTTTGAAGGTAATGGAGAACCATGGAAAATTTAAAGCACAGAGTAGAGTCACCAGATTTAGCCAACAAAAATACCGGACATGGAGTTATATTTGAGTTTGATCTGGGCCTTCTATATTTTATCTGGCAACCCTACGTGAGAGTGCAAAACTTTCTCAGAACTGAGTGAAGAATGTATTTGCGGTGGTGGTGGCTGAGTGTCACTAACTCAGTTCCAACTTATAGCAACCTGTATAGAGTTTCCAAGGCTGCAAATCTTTACAGGAGCAAAAAGCCTCATCTTTCTCCCTTAGGGCAACTGGTAGATTTGAACTATTGACCTTGAAGTTTTTGTTGTTAGGTGCCATTGAGTCAGTAATGACTCATAGTACAACAGAATGAAACACTGCCCGATCCTGGGCCAACCTCACAATTGTTGCCACGCTTGAGCCCATTGACGCTGCCACTTTGCCAATCCATCTCACTGGGGGTCTTCCTCTTTTCCTCTGTCCCTCCACCTTACCAAACATGATATCCTTCTCCAGTGACTGGTCCCTCCTGACACTATGTCTGAAGTATGAGAGATGAAGTTTGGCCATCCTGGCTTAGCAGATCAGTTTATAATCCAATACACTACCAGGGCTCCCTGAAGAATGTATTGTTGTTAAGTGCCATTGAGTTGGTCCCAACCCATAGTGACCTTGTATAGGGATTTGAAGGAGCGGCTAGTGAACTTGAACCACTGACCTTGCAGTTCAAACCAACTTTGCAGTGTAGCACATTAACCCACAGCACCACACCAGGACTCCAAGAATATATTGTTGTTGTTAAGTGCCATCAAGTCTGTCTGGACTCATAGCAACCCCATATAACGTTTCTGAGGAGCAGCTGGTGAGCTTGAACCACGCCAACTTTCCAGTTCAAACGACCTTGCAGTCTAGCGCATTAACCCACAGCACCACAGAGGGATAAAACTGGAAACAGGAACTGGAACATTTAGGAGGTTATTATTAGATCTGGGGTAATAATTACGAAAACTAATATCTATCGAACACTTGTTTTCATTTCTGTTGTGGTTTTTTGTTTTGTTTTGTTTTTGCCAAACACTGTTCTAAGTAGTTTACATGTATAAAATCCCATAACAAGTCTATGAAGTGTAGTATATATCTTTCCCATTTCACAGTTGAGGTGATGTAGCTTGTCCCATATCACACAGCTGGTTAGTGACAAACTGGGGTCTGAGTCAAAGTCTTTGTGTTAACCACTGCACAGTAGTGCCACACTTGGGAGCCCTCCCAGGCTGGGAACTCACAGGACCTCCTTCACCTCTCCCCCGTCCTTGCCTATACTTTGTTGATTGGGCCTCCTAAACACCTTGGGGACACTGTCATCCTCTGTGTCCCCATAGTCACAACTACTGCCCACAAACTCATCCCCTTGGCCCTAGCTTGAACAGTGGGCATAGACACCTAACCGGGCTCCCTTCCTCCCATCTCCCTCCACTTCACCTTGTCCCTTGGTTTAAAATCCTGCAAATTCTCCCATTCACCCACACAGTAAGTTCAGTACCTTGGTTGCTAGGCAATTTGTTGTTGTTAAGTGCTGTCAAGTCAACTTTGACTCACAGAGTCCCTGTGTAGGATTTCCGAGGAACACCTGGTGAATTTGAACCTTTGACCTTGCAGTTCCCACAGCGCCACACCAGAACTCCATCATTAGGCAATTCAGGGGAGTAAATGGAGCGGGTGAATGAGGATAGTGCTAAATGGGGGAGAGATTTGAGGTTGATGAGCATCATGCGGTTCTGAACTCCAAGTGTTGGGCGCTGGAGAGAAGATGAGCTCAGTTCAGAACCTGCCATATTTGTTGTTGTTAAGTGGCATAAAGTCAGTTCTGACTCATAAAGACCCTGCAAAGGGTTTCTGAGGAAAGCTGGTGGGTTTGAGCTGCTGACCTTGCAGCTAACAGTCCAGTCCTTATTCTATAGCGCCACCCCAAGACACCATGCTATAGTTATGAGGTACAAAAAAATGATACAACCAAGGCCCAGAGAGGTTAAGTGAGACTCCTGGAATCACACAGCAGAGAGCAGATATTAGGACAGAAACTAGAACTGAAGTCTCTTGGCTACATCTGGGCTGTCTAGCTTCAAAGGTGGGAGGAGGATAGAGCCACCCAGAAATACAAGCTGTGGTCAGTATTTTAAAGCTACTCTTTGATGATGGCTCAGGCATGTCTGAGAGCAGGTCTTACCCTTTCAACTCTTGAAAAAGAGTCAAGGGCAGAGCTAGACTGAGTTCTAGGCACTGTAAACCAAGAAGAGTCTTTCTGTCTATAAAATTAGGACAATCCCCACAGCCAGTCATTTTGAGAGAAATCAACAGGAAAATATTGAACTGTCCCTGTGATGGTGTTATCATTCCTTTCTTCCACCTCTGGACCTTTCCATCTTTCCCCATCTCTCTCATCCCACCCCCTGATTTTCCCTTCCCACTTCCTCATCTTCCCCCTCCCTTCTTCCTAGGCTGTTTCAGGAAGTGTCTTCAGATAAACAGCCCAGGGACAAATGTGCCTTCCACACATCTCGGCAAGTCTGTCTGGTCCTCTCTTCCCACCTCTCCATCCCTCATTCTCTGTCCTAACCCCCCACCCCGCCCCCATGCACATACCAACGCACATACACAACACACACATCCTGGCACAGTGAGGATCAGCTCCCCTGGGCTTCTCCCCAGCTGACCCCTCCTCTGTCCATTTTCCCAGCTACAGGAGGTCTCAGGGAGCCCCTGCCCACTGCTGCCTGAACTAGGAGCAAGGACAGCATGAGAAACTCAAGGGGGTGGGGAAGCTACAGGCCTGACAGTCTGGAAATGTACAAAGCCCATCCCCAGGGACTGACAGCAAACCCAGGCTGAAAATACAGTCTGGAAAGTCACGAGGCACCGTGAAAAATGAGCCGCCCTCCCCAGTCAGAGACGTGGGGAGAAAGGGAAGGAACATAAATCCTGGCATTTTAGCTGTTTCCAAAGGCAAGGGCATCCTCCTCCATCCCAGCCATGAGATTTCAGAATACTTGCTGGGCGATCTCCCTGCCACCCCATTCAGGTCTCCCTGGGCCAGGACACCTAACCCTTCCCCATCCCTGAAAGCCAACAGTGCTTTGAGAGCTGTGGGGGAGGAAGGAGCTGGAGGGAATTTTTCACAGCTGGTCCAGAGTCCCCCTTCCACACTCTACCCCTTGCCCAGGTATTTCAGGCCCAACCACAGTGTGGTGGAGATACAACTTCCCAAACCACACCAGAAGACCCAGAGAGCCAAGGACTAATGTGAGGACCAAGGTCCCTGAAGTCACTAAGCTTCCCATCTCATTGTTTTTATCCACCCAAGTAATTATTAGTCACTCCTCTAATGCAGGTGGAGTTCCTAGGTGCAAAAAGTTAATGCTAACCAAAGGGTTAGAGATGCGGGTACACCTAGAGGCACCTCAGAAGAAAGGCCTGGTGATCTACTTCTGAAAAATCAGCCAATGGAAAGCCATTGAAAAGCCAATGTCAGTTCTGCTTTGCCACACATGGGGTCACTAAGAGTTATGATTGATTCATTGGCAACTAGGTAGGTTAACACAGGAAGGACTGAGGTCCAGAGCTGGTGGTGGTTTTAGCACCTGTGCGACAGTCAGTGAGTATCAGAGAGAACTCCAGAGTCCTCTACAGCATGTGGTTGTCAGAGGCTAGGATGTCCACCAGCTGAGAGGCCCAAGTATTCCCATTGGACTGGTATTAAAGGAGCAGGGGAGTCCCAGTCCCCAACGGCCCAATGATAGTATCATGGCTTCCTGGGACAGCCGGCAGTGCCTTCAGGGCTAAACGATGTCAAAGTCATATGCCCCCCATACCCACCCCTGGCTCTCCCTGAGTTCCTGAGAATTAAAGCAATCCCAAAGAAAGTGATGGGGGCCCCAACGACCCATAGGGTTCCCAAGGTGTAGATCTTTATGGAAGCAGACTGACGAGTAATCTTTCTCCCATAGAACTACTGGTGGGTTCGAACCACCAACCTTTCAGTTAACACCAAACCAAAACCAAAACTCATTGTCATCGAGTCAATCCCAAGTCATAACAACTCTGTAAGACAGAGTCCAGCTACCCATGGGGTGTCCAAGGTTGTAAATCCTTATGGCAGCAGACTGCTACATCTTTTTCCCATGAAGCAGCTGGTGGTTTCATACCACTAACCTTTCAGTTAGCAGCGGAGCACTTTAACCACTGCATCACACACACACAAGCTCACTGCCACTGAGTTGATTCTGACTCACAGTGACTCCATAGGACAGAGTAGAACTGCTTCATAGAGTTTCTGAGTCTGAAATTCTTCTGGGGGACAGTCAGCCTCATCTTTCTCCTAGGAGCAGTTCATGGGTTTGAACTACCAACCTACAGAGCCACTGCATCACGAGGGCTCTTTCAATCCTCATCTCCCTGGGGCAGTAGAGTCAAAATGCAATTTAAGATGCTTTAGAAAATTCCATTTGGCTCACACTTGGGTTTGAGGCTGAGATTTTTACCTCCTCTGAACTTCTTATCACTGTGTTTTGTTCATTTTATTCCCTCATCCCAGTCTGCCCTTCCAACCATTCTTTTTAATACCCTGGTTCCAGCGTTACCCACATTTTCTAGATTGCCACCCACCTCACCCCGGTACCAGCTCTCTCCTCTGAGCTGCCCCAGGATGGATGCTGCTCACCCCACACCTCAGTGTGTAAGGGGCACAGCAGAGGCCTCTTCCTATAGGGCAGAGAGAGCCCTGCCTTAACCATCTCTTCAACCTCCGACTGACAGTGGACTTGGGTCATGTTCATGGAACCTAGTCAAACACAGCATGAATGACTCTAAGCAGACAACCAAGTGCTGGAGCCCTGGGCTGGGAAGCAGAGTGGTCACTAGACTCCCTTCTCTGGCCCCAGAACTCAGGATTCTGACAGCCTGGTGGTAGACTAGGTGGGAGGAGGCAGTTGGTGCCACAGGAGTGTCTGGGAGGATGAGCGGAACAGTCCTCTTTATCCAGATGACCAAAGGCAAGTCAAGGCTCAGGGGAGCCGAGACATCTGTGTAGAACCCTAAGTCAGAACATGTCCCTCATCAGCTCTAAGTCCTGTCCCAGTGCCTTGTCTACTTGAGGAAAAAACCAAAGTCCTCATCATGACCCACAATCCCTTGCATGACATGGCCTCTATTATTGCTCAGTTGATTTCAGGTTGCCCTCCCTGGTCCAGTCATAGCAGGCTTCACTCTGGCTGCTGTTAGGACCATCTGCCTCAGATTCCCCCCATCTGTGGCAGGTAGGGGTACATGGACGGACCTCTTGGGTGCTGGGTGAGTGGGAGAGTTTAGACACCACAGACAGCATGCAGTGGAAGACAGCCGTCAGTCCCAGGAGCCTTGCACACCACCCTTCTCAGTGTCTCCCTCAGGAGAGCATTTTCCAGTGCTGTTACTAGTGTCTCTAACAAGACCCAGGGGAGCCTTGGGAACTTCCACCAGTGTTCCTGCTGATGCCCTGAGAGTACTCTACTCTTCCTCCAGGCCTGGAGAGTGTACCTTTGCATCCACTCAGGGCAACCAGGTCCAGTTGGAAGAGCCAGCTCCCAGCTGCGGATCTCTCCTGGTTCAGCATTAACCCTCCCAGCACACCTGCCCTTGAGAGTCAGGCCTGGGCTGGAAGTTCCGTGAGGGCAGGAGAGCATCTGTTAACTCACTATCAGATCCTCATTCCCAGCACAGAGTCGGGCAAACAGAGATACTTAACCCAATGAAGTCCCCCAAAGTTCCTCAAAACAAAGACAGATGGTGCAGCTGGGTGGCTGGGAGGGTCCTGTGGGGTCAGTCAGATTTTGCTTCTGCCACTTATTAGCTGAATGATCTTGGAAGAGTCCATTAAGTTCTCTGAGTCTCCAATTCCTTATCTGAAAATTGGTGATAGTGATGTCTGCCTCACTGTAATGTGACCTTGTATTTACCACCCAGCTAGGAGTTGCACAAATGCTATGGGAGAAGCAGACTGAGGCAAAATTGACTTTACCCTCCTCTTAATCCCAATTGATGGTGGTGGTGGTGTGCAGTCGAGTCAGTATCAACACATAGCAACCCTGTCTAGGGTTTCTGAGGCTGAAAATCTTTACCATACAAATAATTAATAGGTGGCACTGTAGGATAAGCACTGGACTGCTAACTACAAAGTCAGTGGTTCAAGCCTACCCACCACTCCTCAGAAATCCTATATGGGGTCTCTAAGAGTCAGAACTTAACAACAATGAAAGTTTATGAAAATGCCACTAGTAAATGTCATTGTTTGCTGAGAGCTACAGCCCCGAATGAACTTCCTCTCATTTTCTTTCATTTTTCGTCTCGGCTCATCTCAGCAATATGGTTGGGATGGAAACTTCCTTTAGCTCGCTTATTCACTTCCTCACCAGAGAGGGATTTTGTTAAGGGGAGGGAAGAAAAGAGGAAAACATTAGTTGTTGTCTGTACATCAGAAGCCAGAAAACACACACACACAAAGAAAGATCCTAGTTTCCAGCTCAATCTTTTCCTCAGATTTGTTTTTTCTGGGGTTTTACTCAGAATGATAACAAGATAAGGTATCACGAGTAGGGGATTTTGCTCCTCAGTATATGTGGTATAAATAAGGCCACATTTTTTCCTGCAAATCAGGTTTCATCTTCTCCAAGCCGCTATCCTATCAGACCAGAGGGGAATTCAGTTTGCTGTTACAGGAGCTTCTTTATTGATCTCTGTGGCCTCTCACATTCCAGAACATTCAGAGAAGGGCCTGCACCCAATGGTCTCTGTGCAGTGTCCACACAAATACTCTTATTAACCAATCCTCATCTCTGAAGGGTGGCAGGCCAGTTTAGGGTAAGGGTCTCAGCTGAGGGTCAGCCCTAATGTCCTGTCGCTGCCCTGGAGCACCTCAGGAAATAAGGTACCAGTCCCAACTATTCCCCTTTAGCCTGTTTTACTCCACACTTCCCTCCCACCCCTTCCTCCTGCAATATAAACCAGCATAAGGCCCCCTCACTAAAAGCTAAGAAAATGTAAGCATGGTCTTCTGAATGCCTGACAGTGGTTGCTCTGGGCCCTATCACCCTGAAGAGTAACAACAGTGTTACAATGTACTGAACATTTACTCTAGCCTACTCTCTCCACATGTGCTAACTCATTTAATTTTGTCAGTAAGTTTTTGAGGTTAAGAACTGTTACTGGTGGTGATGATGTTAGCTGCCCAATTCGTGGAGACCACACACACAGCAGAATAAAATGCTCCCTGATCCTGTGCCATCCCCATAATTGGTTACAGATCGAATCACTGTGATCCACAGAGTTTTTAATTGGTGGATTTTTGGAAGTAGATCTCCAGGCCTCTGTGTTTTTCCCTATTCCTGCTTAGTCCGGAAGCACTGCTGAAACATTCAGAATTACGTTGCTGTGCGTAAGTGCTGTCAAGTCGGTTCTAACTCAAAGCGAGCCTGTAGAGGGTTTCCAAAGCTGTAAATCTTTGCAGGAGCAGAAAGCCTCATCTTTCTTCCATGAAGCAACTGATGGGCTCATACCATCAACCTTGTGGTTACTAATCTAGTGCTTATCCTACAACGTCACCATTTCAGCAACATGTTAAGTTTCCACTTACAAGAGGGCGGTGGTTGTGCCTGAGACACATTGGCTAGGGATCAAATGTGGGCAGCAATTTTATACATGAAGAAACAGAGGGTTGTAGTAACAAGTCCAAGGTCCACCCCACTCCCAAATGGCTCTTAGGATTCTGGCCCCAGGACCTGTGTTCTACCCACTGCTCTGTGCCACCGCGTACAGAACTCTGGGGTAAGGCAGGGTTGCAGAAAGGGAGATTGGCTAGAAAAACTAGGGCAAGTCACAAACAGAAGTTGTTACACATTATCCCACCCATGTGGATGGAAGTGAAAGGGACAAAAGAATTGGATGCTGGTTCTGTTATATACCAGCTCCATGACCGTAGACAAGTCAATTAACCTCTTTGGGTTTCAATCTCCTTAAATATAAAATAGGGATGTTAATCCCATATTTCAGTGAGAGGACCAAAAGAGAAAATGTATGTGAGATCTCATTGTAAACTCTACATCCTGTGTAAATGTTCCACGTCCAGGGTGTGGGGCAGAATATCTGCCTTGTCTGAGAGTAGTATATGACAGGCAACAATAAACAATTATCCAGTACCAAGATTATGTCCTGTCACATGCCACTGTATTCAGACTGGGGAAAGAGCAAGAAACTCTCCCAGAGACAAAGACAGACAGATAATTGGTTTGCTTGGGCTAAGTGGCTAGAATGCTTAAAAATACATTTCCCAGACTCCTTTGCAGCTAGGGTCCACATGTAACCCAGTTCCACCAAGAGACTCCCTGCATGAGATTTGGAAGCAGGGAAAAGGAGAGGAGGTGTGGAAGCTGAAAGAAATGTGAGGCAGCAGCTGGGCCCGGGTGATTATACCTCATGGGTCAGCTGTGGATGGCTTGTAGGTCCTCCTCCCTGGAGAGTGGGAAGCAGGGCGGTGTGTTTCCACCTGATCAGTCCTGTGGGATGCTCGAGTACTCCTACTAGTTATATGGTTCCAGAGTCCTGGGTGTGCATGATTAACGTACTCAGTTGCTAGCCAAATGGTCAGATATTTGAACTAACTCAGAGGTACCTTGGAAGAAAGGCCTGGTAATCTACTTCCAAAATATCAGCCATTAAAATTCCTATGGAAAGACATACTTTCAAAACTGATTTAAAGATTCAATACAATCTCTATTAAAATCCCGATTGTGGTTAAATTTTTTTTTTAAATAACAAAAATATCCTACAGTACACACTCTGATACACACGGGGTTACCATAAACTGAAGACAACTGTTTTTGGTTTTATGTTTTCTAGTCTTAATTCTCTCCAAGAGTCTATAAACTACCTATTATCCTCTAATAAATTCTTTTCTGTTTAAACCAGCCAGAGTGGAATCTGTTGTCCCCAACTAAGAACAGTAATTGGTATCAGAAGAGACTACAAGTGAGAAACCCTCAGGGAAATGAGAATCTGGGGTTGGCTTTCTGAACAAGCTGCACTTGGAGGCAATGGAAAGCTATTATCATCAAAGGATGGGATATTGGCAGTCCATGACTCCTTGTGATGAGACTGTTATTCATGTTATCACATAAGGTGGTTGGAATAGGTGTCCACTCACAGAAAAGTCAAGAAGACTGAGCGGCAGCTCAAGCAAACCTTCCCACCCAAAACTTTATGAAAAAATTTCAAGCAAACGCAAAACAGAGCAGTATGATCTGCTCCCATGTACCATCACCCAGATTCCACTGTAGAAACTTTCCTTGACCTTCGTCACTGGAGTATTCAGGAGCCAATATGATATCATGTTATTTTACCCACAAATATTTCAGTATGTACAGGTATCTCCAAAAGATGGATTTTTATTATGATGAAATATATATACCAAAACATTTCAACCACTTTTACATGTGTAAATAATGACATTAATTGTGCTTGCTACCATCACCGCTATTCATTTCCAAAATTTCATCATCCTTAACAGAAACTCAATAACTCTTCCATATTCAATCCCATCTGCCCCCAGTAACCACTATGTATTTGCCTATTCTAGATATTTTACATTGTTGTTGTTGTTGTTATGTGCCATCGAGTCGGTTCCGACCCATAGCGACCCTGTACAGGGTTTCCAAGGGTGTAAATCTTTACGGGAGTAGAAAGCCTCATCTTTCTCCCGCGGAGCAGCTGGTAGTTTCGAACCGCTGACCTTAAGGTTCGCAGCCCGATTCGTAACCACTACGCTACCAGAGCTCCTTAACATAAGTAGAGTTATATCATACTTATCCTTTTGTGCCTGGCTTATTTCATTTAACATAATGTTTTCAAGGTTTATCCATCCTGTAGCATGGATCAAGACTTCATTTCTCTTTATGGTTGAGTAAAATTAAGTTGCATAAGTATGTATACACCACCTTTAATTTATCCATTCATCTGTCGATGGACACTTGGGTTGTTTCCACCTTTGGGCTATAATGAATGCTGATACTACAAAGAACACTGGTGTACATGTTCTGTCTGAGCCCTTGTTTCAATTATTTTGGGATAATCACTGGAATGTGAATCTCAAGGTCAGTGGTTCCAGCCCACCAGCCACTCTGAGAGAGAAAGATGAGGTTTTCTGCTCCCACAAAGATTTTAAAAGCCTCAGAAACCCCATGCAGGATCACTATAAGTCAGAACAGACTCGACAGCACTTAGCAACAAGAATTGTTGGGTCATATGGTAATTGCATGTTTAACTTTTTAAGTAACTGCCAAACTGTTTTCCATTAAAAGATGACTTTTTAAAACACAACCACAGTACTAATGTTTCACATTTTTAAAATTAAGGCTAATTCCTTAATGACATCAAATACCAGTCAAAATTTAAATTTCCATAATTGTCTTTCCTTTCTTTCTTTTTTTTTTAAACTGTTTGTTCAAACTAAGATCCAAATAGTTTTATTACGTTGCAATTGGTTGATAATGTCTCTTAAATTCCTTTTGATCAATAGGTTCATCTCCTCTCTTTTTTCTTTCTTTCTTTCTTTTTTTTTTTACTAGCAATCTATTTGCTGAAGAAACTGGGTCATTTTTTTCCATGAAATTTCCCACAGTCCAACTCTCTTCTAGCTTGTTGGAAAGCTAAAATCAACATTCCCAAGAATACCTTTGAGCTAAGATTTCATCAACTTGGCTTCTCCCATACAGGTATACTGCATGAGACTTGATGGTGGGCAGTCATGTGAGAACTGGCTCTGTGCTGGAGGTGCTGGAGTTCTGGGGGTGGGGACTCTGGGACTAACTAGTCCCTGGAACCATGGGAGAAACAGCTGGCAGGGTGACACTGGGCTTTCAGTCACCCCATGGTGTTTTGGAGTGTTCCTCTTCATTGCAGAGCCCCTACCTCAATGTTTAAGCCTGGTTTCTTGTCCTTCTCAGGGATCCTGTAGTAACCTGTTTACTTCCCAAATCTGCTGCAAAAGACCTCATATGCATGCAAAAGCTGGACGATGAAAAAGGAAGACCAGAGAAAAATCTATGCATATGAATTACAGTGTTGGCGAAGAATACTGAATATACTGTAGACTGCCAGAAGAATGAACAAATCTGTTTTGGAAGCAGCACGACTGGATGGCTCCTTGGTGAGACTTGTCTCTCGTACTTTGGACATGTTGTCAGGAAGGGTCAGTGTCTGGACAAGGACATCGTGGTTGACAAAGTGGAGGGTCTGTGAAAAAGAGGGAAACCCTCAACAAGGAACGACACACCGTCTGAAATAATGAGCCCCTCAGTGCTTGTGAGTGTGATGCAGGAACAGGCAGTGTTTTGTTTGTTGTACACAGGGTTGCTATGAGTTGGAACTCCACCTAACAACCATGGACGCCTGGTGCGGAGCTGTAGGATCAACACTGGACTGCGAACCACAAGCTGCTCCTCGGAAACCTACACAGGATTGCTATACATTGGAACAACATCTATGCACTTAACAATAACAACATAACACCTGGTGCCATGGGGGTGGTTGTGTGCCATCAAGTCAGTTCCTACTCATAACAACCCTGTGTAGGGTTTCTGAGGCTATAAATCTTTATGGGAACAGAAAATTTGATCTTTGTTTGGTGGAGTGGCTGGTAGATTCAAACTGCTGACCTTTCAGTTAGTAGTCTAACTCATAATTCACTACGCTACCAGAGCTCCTAACTCTCCACAGTAAATCCCTTTATGTGCAAACTGGCTAGAATCACACCTTGGCTGCTTAGTGCTACTGTAGCAAAAATACTACAAGTTGGCAGTTTTCAAGAACAGAAATTGATTTTCTCACAACTCAGGAACTAGAAGTCTGAATTTAGGGTACTAGCTGTTGGGAGAGGTTCTTTCTTATATACAAGGGTAAGTCAAAAGAATTGCTACTAGACGTCCAGTTCACACATGCACGGGTTTACTTAAAACAAAACGTGCCAAGACATGTTTCTGCAATCAGTGGATGGCTGCAGACAAGTTCTCTCATTCATACCCTTGTCTTAGTCTCAGTAGGGAGTCCTAGTGTGGCTCTGTGGGATAAAGAACTGGACTGCAAGGTCGGTGGTTCAGACTCACCAGTCACTCCTTGGAAACCTTATGCAGGGTCACTATGAGTTGGAATCGACTCGACGGCACTTAACAACAACAATCTCATTAAGGTGACTACAAAAAAAAAAAGGTCCAATCAGAATAGAAGCTTCTGAGAGAATCTGCTAGGCCAGTTAAATACAAGGAAGAGAGTTCAGTTCAGAAATTTATGTCAACTTTTTGAGACTTCAAAAGGGTAACCTTGATAGATTATCTCAAAGAACACAGGGTGATCACAGGAGCTTAACAGGTTTAATAAAGTTTAATAATAATAATAAAGTTTTCATAAAATTGAAAACTTCATTGAAAAGGAAAAAGCCCAGAAGTTGCACCAAGGAATGTTTTCCTATCACAGCAATGCACCTAGTCATTTTCTGAGGGTCCTATGAGAATTTTCTTGGAAAACCATCCACCCTACAGCCCTGATTTTGCTCCTTCAAACTTCTTTGTGTTTCCAAAATTCAAAGAATATTGAAAAGGAGTACAATTTGAGTCCCTTGAGGATGACGAAACGACTGTTTTGACGTGGTGTAAATCGAAATGCACAGGATTCTTCGGGGAAGGGTTGTTGTTGTTGTTAGGTGCCATTGAGTCGGTACCGACCCATAGCGACCTTATACACAGCAGAACGAAACACTGCCCGATCCTGGGCCAACCTCACTACTGTTGCCACGCTCAAGTCCATTGATGCTGCCACTTGGCCAATCCATCTTCTTGGGGTTCTTCTTTTTCTCTGACCCTCCACCTTACCAAACATGATATCCTTCTCCAGTGACTGGGCCCTCTGGACAATATGTCTAAAGTATGAGAGACGAAGTTTGGCCATTTCCTTATATCATCCAGCAATGAGTAGGTTTAGGATATATCTGGTGTCTCGTTAACATAACAAAAAAAAACACCCTATTTCCAAATAGGGCTATACCCATATGTATAGGGGTTAGGATCCCAAAACGTATTTTTTGGGGGGGAGGACACAGTTCAGTGCATAACAATGGATTCCACTGACTGCACTAGAGATCTAAGGAGAGAGATGGGGAATAAAAATAAGCTACATAAAATTTAGGAGTTTACAAGCCATTCTCACATACATCATTTCATTGGGTGCTCTTAACTTCCCCACAAGATAGGCATTATTATTCCCATTATCCAGCACAACCAGCATACCAAAGTCTCACAGAGCATATCAGCCAAGAATCAATGTCATGTTGAGATTCCAAGTCTGACACTTCTCTCTCCTCACAGACTGCCATCTTCACAGCATAAATGAGGCAGGGACTGACACTGAGATGGCAACACAGAGATATGTTATTGTTGTTGTTAAGTGCCGTCGAGTCAGTTCTGACTCATAGCGACCCTGTATTGGGTTTCTGAAAAGCAGCTGGTTAGCTTGAACTGCCAACCTTGAGGTTCAAACTAACCTTGAAGTCCAGTGTATTAACCCACAGTGCCACACCAGGACTCCACACCAAGACAAAGAGTTGTGGAGTTTGCTTAAGAATATGCATTCTCCTCAAAGTTCCCTGCACAGGAATATCAGCTATAGGGTTGTTTAGGCAAAGTCCTGGGGTATGAGGGACTGGATGCTTTTCTTCCCAGCCAAGTTATAATGGAGAGATGGGGCAGGAGGTCAGGAAAGGTCTCAATCCAACCTGGAGTTTGTCCACCAAATCCCCTTGAGTCCCTTATTTATGGGGGGTGTAGGTGGGGCATGGTGGGATGCATTTGGAGTTCTCAGAGAAATAAAGTGGAAGGGGGCTCTGGGGACCCTGAGAGCAGTGTGCCTTTCTACCGTGCATTTCGTTCAAGTTGAAGTAGCAGCAGTGACCTGGGGTTGTCTGAGGAGGGAACAGTGGGGACTCCAAAGTCCTCCACGCTGCCCTCTCTGATGGACAGGAGCTTTGATCCCTGGATCTAAGGCCCATAAATAACGTCCCAGGACAAGTGCTCTGGGACTTCTCCAAGGGTGGTTGGCTGACAAGGCAGACCTGACCGGGCCTCGGTGGGCAGCCTTGGCCCCACTGCAGTGGGCTGTGACAGGTTTACAGGCAGCCGGCAGACAGTAGTTACCTCAGATTTATTATCCTTCCATGAGGGCAGAGGGAGCCGCTAAAGGCTAGGCAGGAACCCCTAAATCACCATGATAGGAAATGCTGTCTGAGAAGGGAGAGGAAAGATATGCAGGTAGGAGCCATCCTGGGCTAGGGCTGTCCACTGGCTTCTTGGAGCCTTAGGTTATGGTCCTTTCTGGAGGGGATTTACAACCCTGGAGCCCAGCTCCAAGCAGACCCTGTGAGGGGAGCCAGGAGGGATCCCAAGAGCTGAGGCTGCCTGGAGCTCCAGCTTGGCTGGTCCAGGAGAGGGGGTGAGGAGGAAGTGCAAGGAACTAGTACCCTATGAGCCTCAGTGCCCACACCACAAGCAGCCACTGCCAGCTCTGCCTACGCACGTGCCTACCTACCTGCCTCATGTCCGTCTGCAAGCTGGGCTGTTTACAGCAACTCAGTATGCTGGTTTCTGTGCCCTTTTCTAGTATGTGTGCATTGTTGTTGTTAGGTGTCGTCGAGTCAGTTCCGACTCATAGTGACTTCATGTACAACAGAACAAAACACTGCCCAGTGCAGCACCATCCTCATAAATGTTATGTTTGCTACCAATGTGTCCATTCATACTGCTGAGTGTCTTTTACCAGGACTCTCTACTTTACCAGGACTCCTGGTGTGGCACTGTGGGTTAATGTGCTGGACTACAGTTAGTTTGAATCACAAGGTTGGCAGTTCAAGCTCACCAGAAGCTCCTCTGAAACATTGTGCAGGGTTGCTATGAGTTGGGACTCACTCAAAGGCACTTAACAACAACAATTTTACCAAGCATGATGTCCTTCTCCAGAGACTGGTACTTCTTTATAGCATATCCTTAGTACATGAGACTAAGTGTATGTGTGTTGTTGTTGCGTACCATGGAGTCAGTTCGGACTGGGTTTCCAAGGAACTGCTGGTGGGTTTGAACCGCTGACCTTGCTGTTTGTAGCCCTGTGTTTACCGTACAGCACCACACCAGGACCCCATGTGTGTATTGTTTTTGTAGTTGTTAAGTGCCGTCGAGTCAGTTCCAACTCATGCGACCCTGTATGGTTTTCAAGGAACTGCTGGTGGGTTTGAACTACCAACTTTTCAGTAAGCAGTCCAGTGAGTATTCTATGGTGGCACCCCAGGCCTCCATATGTGAACTGTTATTGTAGTTGTTAGGTCCGAGAGTGGGTACTGACTCTAGCGACCTTATGCACAACAGAACAAAACACCACCTGGGCCTGCTCCAATCTCACAGTCATTGCGAGGCTCGAGCCTATAGCTGCTGCCACTTGGCCAATCTACCTCATTGGGG
>NW_006408603.1:8205747-8217275 GCF_000296735.1 Chrysochloris asiatica
AAGTAGTTTGTCACTCCTTCTTCCTAGTCTGTCTTTGTCTGGAAGCTCATCTGAAACCTGTCCACCATGGGTGATCCTGCTGGTATTTAAAATACACATAGCACAGTTTTCCAGAACCACAGCCACTCACAAGCCGCCACATGGATGTTATTTATTGGCCCAGTTGTGAGGATTTTTGTTTTCTTTGCATTGAGGTGTAATCCATACCAAAGACTGTGGTCTTTGATCTTCATCAGTAAGTATTTTAAGTCCTTGTCACTTTCACCAAGCAAGGTTTTATCATCTGCATATCACAGGGTGTTAATGAGCCTTCCTCTGGTCCTGATGCCACATTCTTCTTCATATTTTTCTAGGATTACGTGCTCAGCATATAGATCAAATAAGTATAGTGAAAGAATACAACCCTGGTGCACTGCACAACTTTCCTGATTTTAAACTATTCAATGTCCCCTTCTTCTGTTCTGACTGCCTCTTTATAGGTTCCTCATGAGCACAATTAAGTGTTCTGGAATACCCATTCTCCATAATATTGCCATAGCTTGGCATTATCTACACAATCAAAAGCCTTTGCATAGTCCAGGAATGGAGGACCCTGGGACCATCAAGGAAGAAGAGCAGGAGCAGAGTATGGGACCCAATTCAGAGAAGCAGCAATGCCAGCGATGGAGGCAGAGAAGATGAGGTGAAGAGATGAGGAGGCTGGGGACTCTAGACTCATGGAAGGAGAGGGGCTGTGTTCTGGTGGCCAGGGGGCAGGGTTGCAGGGTATGCCCTTTGATTGTTTGAATGATTATAGATTCCTGAGTGTTTGGGTGTACATTAAAAAAAAAAAAAAAAAAAAAACAGAGAGAATAAAAGCAAATACTGTTGAATGATGATACATGGAGGGGATTGCAATCATTGCAATGAAACGAAATACAATAGGATGAGTATAAAGCTAATGTTCTCCCATGTAAACTATCACTCAATCCACAATAAAAGCTTAAAGCCTTTGCATAGTCATTAAAGCATAGGTAAACACTTTCTAGTGTTCTCTGTTTTCAACCAAGATCCATTTTACGTCAGCAATGATATCCCTCATTCCACATTTGGGTTTGAATGCAGCCTGAACTGGCAGCTCCCTGTCAATGTACTGCTGCAGCTGTTTTAAAATTATCTTTAGTAAAACTTGGCTTGCATGTGCTATTAATGATATTGTCCGATGATTTCTTCATTCCATTGAGTGGTCTCTCTTTGGAATGGAACAAATATGGATCTGTTCCAATCAGTTGGTCAGGTAGTTGTCTTCCAATATTTCAAGTCAAGGCTTGAATTTTTTCTTCAGTTCTCTCAGCTTGAGAAATGCTGAGTGTGTTCTTCCCTTTTGGTTTTCTAACTCCAGGTCTTTGCACACTTCATTATAATATTTGAGTTTGTCTTCTGGAACTGCACTTTGAAATTTTCTGTTCAGTTCTTTTACCTCTTCATTTCTTCTATTTGCTTCATTCAGCTGGAGAGCAAGTTTCAGAGCCTCTTCTGACAACTACTTTGAGCTTTTCCTTCTTTCCTGTCTTCTTAATGACCTTTCGCTTTCTTTCATATGATGTTCTTCATGTCATCTCATAACTCTTCTGGTCATTAGTGTCTAATGCATCAAATCAGTTCTTAAGATGATTTCTAAATTCAGGTAGGATATATTCAAGGTCATATTTTGTCTCCCATAGACGTATTTTAATTTTCTTCAGCTTCAGCCTGAACTTCTTTATGAGCAACTGATGGACTGTTTCAGTCTGCCCTAACCTTATTTTGGCTGGTGATATGGAGCTTTTCTTTCCACATATGTAACCAAATTGATATCTATGTATTCCATTTGGTGAGGTCCATGTGTATAATCATCTTTCAAGTTGTCGAAAAACGGTTTTGGCAATTAAGAAGTCATTGATCTTGCAAATTTTCTGTCATGCGATCTCCGGCATCATTTCTATCATCAATGCCCTATTTTCCTATTTTCTATTCTCCCTCTTTGTTTCTTCTTGGATCAACTATCAACACTCACGAAGCAACAGCCAAAAAATCAAGCGACGTATTTCATTGGGCAAATCTGCTGCACAAGACCTTTTTAAGTGTTGAAGAGCAAAGATGTTAGCTTGAGAACTAAGGTGCACCTGACCCAAGCCATGGTATTTTCAATAACCTCATATGCATGTGAAAGCTGGACAGTGAATAAGGAAAACCGTAGAAGAATTGATGCTTTTGAGTTATGGTGTTAGAGGAGAATATTGAACGTGCCATGGGCTGCCAAAAGAATAAACAGATCTGTGTTGGAAGAAGTACAGCCAGAGTGCTCCTTGGAGGCCAGGATAGCCAAACTTCATCTCTTATACTTCAGACATATTGTCAGGAGGGACCAGTTGCTGGAGAAGGATATCATGTTTGGTAAGATGGAGAGTCAGAGAAAAAGAAGAAGATCCCCAACGAGATGGACTGGCCAAGTGGCAGCATCAATGGACTCAAGGGTGGCAACAATAGTGAGGTTGGCCCAGGATCAGGCAGTGTTTTGTTCTGCTGTGCATAAGGTTGCTATGAGTTGGTACCTACTTGATGGCACCTAACAACAACAACAACTCTTTGTTTCCAACCTTTGCTTTCCAATCCCAAGTAATTAACAATGTATCCTGATTGTTTGATAAATTTCAGACTGAAGAAGTTGGTAGAGTTCTTCAATTTCATCATATTGACTTTAGTGGTTGGTACATAAATTTGAATAATAGTACTATTATCACTGGTCTTCTTGCAGGTGTAGGGCTATTATTATCCTATCTTAAACAGTTGTACTTCAAAATACATTTTGAAATGTTATTTTTGATGACGAATGCGACACCATGTTTTAGTTTCCTAAAAACAACAACAAAATGATGCCTTGGAGTCGGCTGTGACTCATGGCAATCTCATGTGCGACAGAGCAGAACTGTTCCATGGGGTTTTCTTGACTGTAATCCTTACAGCAGGAGAAAGATGAGGTTTTCTGCTCCCTCAAAGATTTAAAGCCTTGGAAACCTTATACAGGGTTGTTATGAGTTGGAACCGACTCAACAGCACTTAAAAATAACAATCCATAGAGAAGCAGATCACCATGTCTTTCTTCCGAGATGCTACTGGATAGATTCAGGACACCAACCATTAGGTTAGTAATCAAGTGCAAACCACTTGACCACCCAGGGATTTTATTCATTTCCTGGGGCTGCCATGAGCACTGGTGGCACTGTAAGATAAGAACTAAACTCTTAACCACAAGGTCAGCAGTTCGAGCCCACCAGCCACTCTGAGGGAGAAAGATGAAGTTTTCTGATTTTGTGAAGATTTACAACCTCAGAAACTCTATACAGGGTTGCTATGACTTGCCACCAACTTAACAGCACACAACAATAGCAACAGGGCTGCCATAACAAAGCACCCCAAACTGAGTGGCTTAAAGGGACAGGAATGTATTCTGTCATAGTTCTGGAGACTAGAAGTCCAAATTCAAGGTGTCGGCAGGGCCATGCTCTCTGCAATGGCTTTAAGCGAAGGTTCTTCCTTGCCATATTCTACAATCCTTAGCTTATAGATAGATGCATTACTGTACTCGAGGCCTTCCTCTTTGCATGAACAATTCCCCCTGGGTTTCTCTGTTTGTGTCTCCTCTTTTTATAAGAACAACACTCATGTGGGATTAGGAACCGTATCATATCAACATATCATATCAAAAACATCTTAAAAGACTATTTCCAGACAAGGTCACAGTCACAGGAACTTGGGGTTAGGTCTCAGCATGTCTTTTTAGGGAACACAATTAATTCAACTCATAACAGTATGTGAATTGTCTGTTTTGAGGTATAGATCAGCAAACAGGTGCACATGTGCAGTGAGACCATTTCTCACTGCATTTGAGCAGCGAGTCTATAAATTAGTATTGCACATGTGGATCAATGAGGAGAGTCAGGGTTCTGGATCTCTCTCCATGTCTGTCCACTAAGTGAGTCTGGTGAAATCTAAGAGAAAAGGGGTACACAGGAGGACAGGGAGACCCACTGATATTGCTGTTGTTTAATAGAAGGGCAACTACTGATGACTGAAAGGGATGAGAAGGAAGAGTGGTGGGCAGGGGTTGCGTGGAAAGAGCCATAAGGAACAGAAAGGAAGCATTCAGTTGTCCATTCAAACGTGGTGAGAGAGAATGGTAGGGAAATGGGGAGAAGAGGTAAAAGAAGAACAGCAGAAATGGCAGGGAGAGGAGAAAGGTGACCTGGAGGGGCGGAGTAGGTGGGGCAGTGGTGGGAACACCATCTGCTCCAGAGGACACCGGGATCTGGGCTTTGCAGCTGTTCCTGCCTCAGCCCTTCTATGAGTGACAGCTGGTTCAGCAGCAGGATCCTAACCCAGGCAGCTTCTTGTTGGCCACTCCCCTGCCAGAAGCTGGCAGCCACCCCACCCCAGTCTCAGGACACAGGGAGAGTGAGTGAGCCAGGCTGTCTCTGATTGCACTGTGAGGGATCTTTCATAGCTGAACTGCCTGGGCCAGGCTGCGTTCACTGGGCTTCAGAAACTTGAACCCAGTAAGGCTGGAAGTGGCTCAGAACCTGAAGTTCCCTTCTGCTAACCTGGCTCTGCTACCGTAGACCACAGCCTATGAGTCTGAAGTGTTGAGGGGCGGGGAGGTGTCTGTGTGTTTGTGGATGTGTCCCTTGGGTGTGTATGTCTATATGTCTGTCAATCTCTGGATGTGTATGAGACACCCAGCAAGGTCAGATATGTTGAGCAAAGTGACAATATTCCAGGTGTGCTATGTGGACTCCCTTGGGTGTCAAGTAAGGAGTTCTGGTTGTGCAGTGGTTAAAGAGCTTTGCTGGTAACCAAACACTTCAGAAGTTTGAATCTATTCGCTGCTCTGCAGGAAAAAAGATGTGGCACTCTACTTACATAAAGACTGTGAACCCTGTTAGGAGAGTCCTGGTATGGCTTTGTATGATAAGCACTGGACTGCTAACTGAAATGTCAGCAGTTTGAACACATTAGCTGCTTCTCAGAAACCCTATACAGGGTTGCTGTGAATCAGAACTGACTTGATAACACTTAACAACAACAATAAGCCCTATAGAAATCCTTGCAAGCCATTTTGGAAAAGTCCATGTAGCAGACAAGGTCACTGTCACATTCGAATTCCTAAGGGTGGTCTCCAGCCAATAACCTACAACCACAAGGAAGAGAATTCTGCCATCAGCTTGGGTGAGCTGGGAAGTGAACTCTTCCCCATTCCTGGCCGACAGCTTGACTGCAGTCTCAGGAAACTCAAAGCAGAAGATTCATCTAAGCTGTGCCACAGACACTGTGGGATAATACGTATGTTTCATTTTAAATCGCTAATTGGATGCCATAGGATCAGTAATGAACCTTGGTCAGCAGTTCAAATCCACCAACCATTCCTGAGAAACCCTATACAGGGTCACCACGAGTTGTAAACAACTCATTGGCACTTAACAACAACAACAACAAAACTTGTAGTCATTTGTTACATAACTACAAAAAGCTAACACCTTTGTCAACTCCCACAATAAAGACTGTTGGCATCAAAGTGATTTCCAGCTCATGACAACCAATGCACTCCATAGCGTGTTCTTGGTTGTAATCTTTACTTACACAAGCAGACTGCCAGGCACTACTGAGTAGGCTTGAACCACTCACCTTTTGATTAAGAGATGGGCCTACCCATTCATGCCACACAGAACCTAACACCTACCCTGAAATAACTGAAGTCTCTGTGAAGCTCTCCCTGATTGCACTTCACATTTAATATGGCTGAAACACTGAATATTTTCTCTATGCATATGCCTCTAAACAATGTATGGGATGTTTAAAATTATATTAAACTTCATATTTCTTTGTAAAAGTCTATTCATAATATATGTGCTCTTTTGTTGGGGTCCATCCTGATCATTTCACCACCGCCAATAAATTCCATCCCTGATGTGGTGCCACACAATGCTCTGTGGAATCCAGCCCTGCTTCTGAGAGTTAAAACAGCTTAATTATGTGACTTCATGCCATTACACAACCTGAGCATTGGAAGGCACCTAGAGTTCAAGTCAAGCTCCTTCTGCATCCATTTTGCAAGGTAGGAATCTCTGCTCCAGAGATACAAAGGACCTTGCCCAAGGTCACACCACACAATTGGCTAATGGTGTAGTCAAAACTGCACCCCAGAGCTGCCTGTGGGCTTTCCACCCTTAGATCTTTACTTGTTCAGGGATCAGCCTCATTATTATATTTCACACCAGGTGTTTTTGTCAAATTGATCCTGATGTGAAATCCCAGACTGAGTACTTCTGGGATACCACTAATAGGATTGCTCCAAAATACGAGGAATTTAACCATCTTATAACTACCACCACCATAACCAAATCCAAGGGAGCGCTGGTGGTGTTGTGGGTTATATGTTGTGCTATTAACCACAAGTTAGGTGGTTCGAATCCATCAGTCACTTCTGGGGAGAAAGATGAGATCTTCTGCTCTCATAGAGATTTACAGGAAACTTATACAGGGCCGTTATGATTTGGAACCAACTCAACAGCACAAGACAACAACATAACCAAGTCAGGTGGTGCTTACTGCGTTTATTACAGTCATTTCCATGTTGATTTTTTCCCCCACTTAGTGAAAGCAAAATTGTATTCAAGCTAGTGCAATTAAAGACATCGAAATAGAAGCTGACAATCTATGCCCACCCCTCCTCTCCCTAATTGAACCTCCTTGGGAAACATGCAGATAGATGCCCAGAGCCCTACCCATTCCTGCCAGCACACATCAATATGGGTGTCCCTGTGTCTTCCCCCCACAACTTGCCTATGAATTTGTCATACTGTAGGGGTTTTGCCTGTTGCTGTGATGCTGGAAGCTATGCCACTGATATTTTTAAAACCAGTAGGGTCACCCATGGTGGACAAGTTTTAGCTAAGATTCCAGACTAAACCAGACAAGGAAGAAAAGGCAGCAGACTAGTTCTGAATGTTTAGCCACTGAAAACCTTTTGACTAGCAGTGGAACACTATCAGCACCAGAATATTGAATATTGAAACATTAAGAATAGAACTAGAATTATGTCAGATATGGTGCCAGAAGATAGTTCCTCAGGGTGGAAGGCACTCAAAATACAGCTGGGGAAGACCTGCCTCCTCAAAGTAGAGTTCAGCGTGATGTTGCAAATGAAGTAAAGCTTTCAGTACCTTCATTTGTTGATGGGGCACTACTCAAAATGAGAAGAATTAGCTATAAACACCCATTAATCATCAGAATATAGAATGTATGAGGTACAAATCTAGGAAAATTGGAAGTTGTCAAAAATGAAAGGGAATGCATAAAGACTGATATCCTAGGCATTAATGAGCTGGAATACACTGGATTTGGCCATTTTGAATCTGAAAATCACATCATTTACTATGCTGGGAATCACAAATTGAAGAGGAATGATGTCGCAGTCATCACAAAAAAGAACATTTCAAGATCTAGTTTGAAGTATAATGCTGTCTGTGATTTGATAATATCCATACGCCTACAAGGAACACCAGTTAATACCACTATTATTCAAATTTATGCATCAACCGCTTAAGTGAAATTGACAGTGAAATTGAAGAATTGTACCAACTTCTTCAGTCTGAAATTGATCAAACATGCAAGCAAGATGTAATGATAATTACTTGAGAATGGAATACAAAGATTGGAAACAGAGAGGAAGGATCAGTAGTTGGAAAATATGGCCTTGGTGATAGAAACGTTGCTGGAGATCACGTGATAGACATTTTCAAGACCAATGACTTGTTTGTTGCAAATATCATTTTTAAACAATGTAAAAGATGAAGATACATGGGCTTCATTGAATGGAATATACAGAAATAAGTGGAGTCCTGGTGTGGCGCTGTTGGATAATGAGACTGCAATGTCGTTTGAACTGCAAGGTTGGTGGTTCAAGCTCACCAGCTGCTCCTTGGAAAGCCTATATAGGGTTGCTATGGGTTGGAATTGACTCGACGGCACTTAACAACAACATCAACAAAGAAAGAGAAGATGGAAAAGCTCCATATCATCAGCCAAAACAAGGCCAGGGGCAGACTGTGGAATAGTCCATCAATTGCTCATATACAAGTTTAGGCTGAAGCTGAAGAAAGTAAAACCAAGTCCACGAGAGCCAAATTATGACTTTGAACATATCTCACCTGAATTTAGAAATCATATGAAGAACAGATTTGATGCATTAGACACTAATGACAGAAGACCAGAGTTGTGGAATGACATCCAAAGCATCATACAGGAAGAAAGCAAAAGGTAATTAAGAAGACAATACTAAAAATCAGAACTTCAAAGATTTCACCAAAAGAGTAAAAAGGGAACCCACAGACTGGGAAAAAATCTTTTGCAGTGACATATGGGACAAGGGACTAATCTCTAAAATCATAGGAAACTACAACACCTCTACAACAAACAGACAAATGACCCAATTAAAAAATGGGAACAGGACAGGAACAGACACTTCACCAAGGAAGACATTCGGGCAGCCAACAAACATATGAAGAAATGTTCACGATCATTAGCCATTGTTGTTGTTGTTAGGTGCCATCGGGTCAGTACAGACCCATAGCGACATTATGCACAGGTTTCAGATGAGCTTCCAGACAAAGACAGACTAGGAAGAAAGAATGATGAACTACTTCCAAATCATTAGTCACTGAAAACCTTATGAATAGCAGAGAAATGCTATCATTAGCCATTAGATAGATGCAAATCAAAACAACAATGAGATATCATCTCACATCATCAATAAAAGGGAAGTTCAAAAAAGCAGAGGACAGTAAATGCTGGTGTGGATGTGGAGAGACTGGAACCCACCTACATTGCTGGTGGAATGTAAAATTATTCAACCACTCTGGAAAATGGTATGGCGCCTCCTCAGAAAGTTGGAAATAGAAATACCCTATGGTCCAACAATTCTTCTACTGGCATAATGTTGTTAAGTGCCGTGGAGTCGGTTCCGACTCATAGCGACCCTGCACAGAGTTCCCGAGGCTGTAAATCTTTATGGGAGCAGAATGCCTCATCTTTCTCCCACGGAACCGCTGGTAGTTTCGAACTGCTAACCTTGCAGTTCACAGCCCGATTCGTAACCACTACGCTACCAGAGCTCCTTACTTGGCATGTATCCACAAGAAATATGAGCCAGAACATGAGCAGATAAATCCAAACCAATGTTTATTGCAGTACTATTCACAATAGCAAAAAGAAGGAGACTGCCTAAGTGCCCATCAGTGGAAGAGTGGATAAGTAAACTTTGGTACATACACACAATGCACTATTATGTTACCTAGAAGAATAACAATGAAACTGCAAACCACCTCATAACATGGATGAACCCTGAGGACATTATGCTGAGTAAAATTTTTTTTTTTTTTATTGCTGTGAGGTGTCATTGAGTTGGTACCAACTCATAGTGACCCTATGAACAACAGAACAAAACACTGCCAGGTCCTGGGCCAACCTCACAATTGTTGCCACGCTTGAGCCCATTGATACTGCCACTGTGACAATCCATCTCACTGGAGGGCTTTCTCTTATTCTCTGACCCTCCACCTTACCAAACATGATATCCTTCTCCAGCAACTGGTCCCTCCTAACAATGTGTCCAAAATATGAGACACAAAGTTTGTCCGTCCGGGCCACCAAGGAACACTCTGTTTTTCTTTTGGCAGCCCATAGTACTTTCAATATTCTCCTTCAACACCCTAACTCAAATGCATCAATTCTTCTACAGTCTTCCTTATTCACTGCCCAACTTTTGCATGCATAGGAGACTATTGAAAACATCATGGCTTGAGTCAGGCGCACCTTAGTCCTCAAGCTGATATTTTTGCTCTTTAATACTTTAAAAGGTCTTTGCCTAATGCAAGACATCATTTGATTTCTTGACTGCTGCTTCCATGTGTGAAATTAGTCAGTAACAAAAGGACATGAGTGAAATTAGTCAGTCTAAAAAGGACAAATATCACATAAGACCATTATTGTAAAAGCTTAAGAAAAGATACCCATACTAAAAGGAAAAAAAATTTTTTTTCTTTGTTGGTTACCAGGGATGGGAGGAAGGGAATAGTAGAGTACAGGTTAGAGGACGGACACATCAGGTGTTAGGGACGGCAATACACAAGAAGGGGGAGGAAGATGGAAGAACATGGTAGATAGGGGAACACTGAGGCAGGTTTGCATGGGCTAAATGGGACAAGGTAAATGGTGATGTATGTTTAACCTTGGACCAACAGGGTTCTGTGATACAGGGATTGAGGTATAGTCTGAATGAGTAAAAGAGGGGAAATGATGTTAAGATGCTTGACTGTCTTATGAATATTGGTTTCCCATGACTACTACTGTAAAATAGACACTTGAGTGGGATAGAAAGGAATACCAGGAAACATGATTACAGAAAGCTTATAAGCCTGTCTTCAACCTATAGCTGATGCAAATACCTAAAAGGGGTTCTAGAACTTGCCCAGTGAAATAGGCTTCTTGCAGAACCTTTGTAGTGTATAGGACCTTAGGTGGAGTCCTGAGCCCCTTCTGAAATGGGACATTCCCACTTGAAAGGACATGCAGATCTGATAGGGGCAGCTAGCTGAATAGAAGATTCTTTCTGAAAGAAAGACCAGCAGGAAAAAACAAAAATGGCAGTCTGTTTGGTTATTACAAGAACAAGCAAGCTGTTGCCGGGGAGTCATCAAGGCAAGAAATCAAGTCCCTTCAGGACAAACACCCCTCCAAGACTGAAACTCAAAGGGAGCACATGAGCAGGTACGTAAGCTCACATGGCTCTATATGTGAGTAGAAGAGGGGGAAAGGCAGTAATGAAGACGTGGGCTGAGCTCAACCACATTCCATAGAGTCCTGTTGACCTTGAGATGAGAGAGAGAAGAGGGAGGGCTGGTTGGTCCAAAGTTTGGAGAGACTTGGGAACACCTGAGCCCATGGAACGCTGGAGCTGAGAGTGAAGCTTGTTATGAAGTGGTGGGGAGACGAACAACAATGTTCAAACTTGTAGATAGTACCCATTTGACCTATCTTCGATGGCTTGTTGACCAGAGCTTGACTAGAGAAAGATAAAGAAATTTTATAAAGGAAGCAAGTGTAACTTGTTACAATTTGATGAACTTGATCTATACTTATGGATGTTGTTGTTGTTGTTAGGTGCCATCAAGTCGGTACCGAGTCATAGTGACCTTATGCACAGAAGAATGAAACACTGGCCGATCCCGGGCCAACCTCACTATTGTTGCTACGCTTGAGTCCATCAATGCTGCCACTTGGCCAGTCCATCTCATTGAGGGTCTTCCTCTTTTTCTCTGACCTTACCAAACATGATATCCTTCTCTAGCGACTGGTCCCTCCTGACAATATATCCGAAGTATGAGAGATGAGGCCATCTTGGCCTCCAAGGAGCACTCTGGCTGTACTTCATCCAAAACGGATCTATTGGTTCT
>NW_006408603.1:8221280-8251270 GCF_000296735.1 Chrysochloris asiatica
ATGGGAGAACAAGTAGGCATGTTTGAATGGGCTAAGTGGGACAGAGATAAAGAATGATGCATGCACAACCTTGGAATTACAGGGCTCTGGGATACAGAGATTGACCCATGGTTGGAATGGGGAAAAGGGGGGAATAATGTTAAGATGCTCGGCAGTCTTTTGAATCTTGGTTTTCCTTGCATTATAATATAAAATAGACACCGGAGGGGGAGAGAAAGAAATAGTCAGAAACATCACCATAGAAAGCTTCTAAGTCCGTCTTCTGCCTATAACTGATTGGGATACCTAAAATGGGGCTACAAAGTGCCCAGTAAAGGAGGCTGCCTGCAGAGCCTTTGCAATACATAAGACTATAGGTAGAAGCCTGAACCACATCCAGATCTCCAGAGATGGGAAATTCCCACTTGAAAGGACGAGCAAACCAGCCTGGAGCGGCTAGAACAGAAGACACTTCTTGAAAGAAAGACCTACAGGAAAAATACAAAACAAAAGAGGCAGATGGACTGTTACTATAAGAACAAACAAATTGCTGTCCAGCAAACATCAAGGCAAGTGGTTGGATCCCCTTAATGCAAACCCCCTTCCAAGACTAAGACTCAGTGGGAATACACGAGTACTCTGATTGGTGACCACGTTTGTCACTGATAAGGTGAAGTGAGGGAAAAGCAGGAAGAAGCTGCAAGCTAAGCCCTACAATGTTCAATAGACTCCTGTGAACCCAGGTGGGGACCTAGCTGGCCAGCAGTTTGGCAAGACCTGGGGACTCTTGGGCCCAGAGTCAGTGACATAGCCACAGAGGACTAGAGTGGAGAGTGAAGTGTCCAGCTGATTAAGAAGAGAGGGCATATGTGTAAGAACATCCACACTTACAGATAATACCCACTCAACCTGGGTTCAATGACTAGATGATCAGAGCTCAACTAGAAGAAGAAAGAAGAGGAAGAAAAGAGTAATCTGATACAATTTGATGAACTTGATCTACACCTATGGATGCAGTAGCTCAAAAGAGGGAACAAATCTTTACAGCGAGGATCATTCCCACCTCCTCAATACACAGGGTAGACAGGGATGGGCAACTTGGACATTGGCTACCCAAAATGAGAAGGCTACAAAGGCAAGAATTGACTGGCTTATAAGCTTTAAAAAGGGAGCCTAGATCCAGAGGGCACGGAGGAAAGTAGAATCTCCACTGAGTAGAATCCAATCTGTCTGGGTGGGGCTGATGAAAAGAGATGGGGATGGCACTCTTGTGATACAATAGTGAATAATTACTATCAGGACTGACTGTGAGAGTTGGAAATGTAAAGGTAGATGTTTTGTAACAAAAGGAGGGGGGTGATGACTTTGCAGTCCAGGACCCGAGATCACCATCAAGGGACAAGAGCAGAGTGTGGGACCGTACCCAGAGAAGCAGTGACGCTAGAAATGGAGGCAGAGATGATGACATGGAGAGATGGAGTGGCTGGGGACTCTAGACCCCTAGAGGGAGAGAGGCTGTGTGCTGATGACCAGGGGGCAGGCTTGCAGCTTAGTTGATGATGCATGGAGGGGATTGTAACCATGGCAATGAAACGATATATGATAGGATGAATGTAAGGTTAATGTTCTCCCATGTAAATTATCACATAATTCACAATAAAATGTTTTTTAAAGAAGAAGATGGAAGGAATACACAGAGTCACCGTACCAAAAAGAAATGGATGATGTTCAACCATTTCAACAGGTAGCATATGATCAAGAAAGAATGATACTGAAGGAGGAAGTCCAACGCGCAGTGAAGGCACTGGCAAAAAACAAGATTCAGGGAATTGATGGAATACAAATTGAATCCTTTCAACAAATTGATGTAGCAGCGGAAGCACTCACTCATCTATGCCAAGAAACTTGGAAGACAGCTACCTGACTGATTGGGAGAGAGAGATCTGTATTTGTGACTATTCCAAAGAGAGGTGACCCAACGGAATGTGGAAATCATCAGACAAAATCATTACTATCACATGCAAGTAAAACAACTAGCAAGTTTATTTAATAACAGAAATCTCACTTAATCCTGAACAAATAAGCTTCTGCTGGGGCTCCCATCTAAAATGAGGCACTCAGGATTTCTGGGAACCCTGGAACGGTGTAAACTCCCTCCTTCTTCAACATATATATGAATTTTGATCCTGACAGACCATTCTACACCCCATCATTTAGGACTATATATAGCGGGAAATAAGGAGCTCTGGTAGCGTAGTGGTTACAAATCGGGGTGCTAACCTCAAGGTCGGCAGTTCGAAATGACCAGGGTTCCGCGGGAGAAAGATGAGGCGTTCTGCTCCCATAAAGATTTACAGCCTCGGAAACCCTGTGCAGGGTCACTATGAGTCGGAACCGACTCAACAGTACTTAACAGCACTTAACAACATAGGGAAAAATGCCAACATCGTATTTCAAGCATGACTGCAGCTTGATGTTTAAGCGGCTTCCCAGCATCCCTTTGCTGCACTGTGTCGCACAAGACAGCAGGGGGCGTGCTTCTCTTTAAGCTGCCTTCTAGCGGAAGCCTAAATCCTTAGCCTAAAGCCAAGCACGGAGTAGGAGAATCATAAATGTTGAACACAGAATAAAGGACTGATGAAGTAAACAGCATACGTATCAGGGTGCTGTGCCTGTTTCCAGCATAACAGCTCTTCTTTCAGGGGTCTGGGACGGAGGGGTATAGATGAGCCGGGAAGGAGTTAGAGCAGGACACCAGATTTCCCTGTGAATAGTAACATCACCTGAACTCCTACCTGAGCAAAGTAATTTCCTAGGGATGTGTGCGGCCTTTCAAGGTAGGGAATGGGGGTGTGGGAGAATGCAGGAGAAGAACTGTCACCTCCAGGCCCACCATGCAAGGACGGCACAGAGAACCCTCAGCTGATTCACTGGCATGGGTGTAGGTTTGAAATAAGGTGAAGCTGGGCACGGTGAAGCGTTTCCGTGACAGCAGACCAAGAGCTAGGGGTCCCTGCATAGGATAATAGGATAGGATTCATGGCAGCACTTGGAGCTGTTTCGGCCCCCAACCATCTCAGTACCACCACCACCACCCCTCAAACACACACCTGCTGCTCACTGATGCTGTAAATTCATCTGTTCAGAGATAAACCCTGCCACCCTACAATGAGAAAACAGCCTCGTGTAAAACTCTCCCTGGGAAAGGAAACAAATGGATCTAAGCTCTCAGTAAAGGGTGCTATGGTATTTTTTCTTGCCGGGGCCCAGCTTTGGGAGGGAGACAAGAACAGAAGGATCCTGGGGAAGAGTGAAGTCAGTGGAGGGGGGACAGACACGGGCAACGAGGGCAGACCAACTTTCCTCCTTTCAGTGGCATTAGAGTCACCCTCCCCTGTAGCACTGGGGACAGGCCAGACACTCAAGCTAACCAGAGAGAAAGCAAACATTTCCTCTGTCCCTCATGCCAGCATCTCTCAGCAAAATGTATAAAACGGCCCACTTATTTTTATCGCTCACAGATTTCCTGAGAAATGGTCTGTTAGTTCCCCTAATGTAAAGATAATAGGCTTGTCCCTGTTGGCAAATGGCACCACCCCAGCACAAACATGCTCACAAACTATCAGGGGGCCTCCCCTGCTGAGGATGAGAGGAGGCATGAGGGGGGCGGGACAAGGGGGAGAACAGGACTTGGAGAGGAACCAGCAGTGGGCTTGGGCTTCTTCACCCCCAACCTGGGTGCTATCTCCATGGCCACTCAGGCTCAACCCACTGTACCCCATGGAGGCCATTCATGTCTTCAGAATCCCTGACATTTTGCTTCTATTGTCTGGAAGGGGATGGAACATTGGTAAAGAATACAGGACCTGAGCTGGAATGAGGGAGTCTCTATCTCTCTAAGGTGGGGATATCCTCTACAAGGCAGGCCCACAGAGCCAAAGAGAAGCATCGTTCTCGGGTCCATCCCTGCCACCGCAACTGACCCTATCCTTGCGAGACCTCATTTCCAATTATACAGCCTTCACACCGAACCATCACAAACACCGACGAGCTAAGGAGACACTATTAGAATCATCCCCCTTTAGCTGATGGAAAAACAGAACATCACACAGGGAAAATGAGTTATCCCCGGTCACACAATGACGCGATCCCTGAGTGAGGGTTGGATTCTAGCACATCAGGCTCCACAGGCTAGTAACAGGATGCTTCCCAGAGAAGCAAGCCCTGCTGTTAGTTTCAAGATGTTCTCTCCCTCCCAATCTTTCCATCCCCATCCCTCAGGACCACAATTGCTGCAATGATGGCACCTCAGGGGCTTCAGGGATAAAACGAGGGACCATGGCTCTTAGGAAGTTCCCCCAGCCCTCCCCTCCCTATTCACAGCATGTGGAGCACCTTAGCCCTTGGCAAAGGCTGCTCTCTTCACACCAAGAACAGAAAAAAAGAGTTTGGCTTTCCCCCATGGTCCTCAGATGGACGGATTCCTTCATCCAGAGCCAGGAACCCTGCCAGGTTGTGGTTGCCGCCGGGCATTGAGTCACACAAGGTATGCTTTAACTGCAAGTTACTATTTTACTTTTCACATTTATGCTTGTTCTTCCATCTAGGCTAAATGTTGAGAGCAAAGATCCCAACTGGTAGCATTTTTTCTCCCAGGAAACCTTGGAACATACCAGGCAGGTAATGAGGGCTCCGTGATACACCTATTGGTAGATTGGATTGGGGAGGGGGGGGGGGCGCACAGCCAAGGCTCTGTTCACATTGGTCTCAGTGAGTGCATGGCTGTGCAACTTCTACTCAGCCTCAGCCTCAGTTTCCTTCTCGTCTGAAGCCCATGCTATTTCCCTAGAGCTCCAGGCTATATCTCCAGGGTCCAGCTCCAGGCCTAGCACATAACATAGCAGTGCTCTCCTGCCAGCTGGCCTCTACTGTCCTGTCACCAGGGGCACAAGGCAGCCACCTAACAGTCCCACTTCTCTGGCTGATAGGGCCTGGGGGCAGGAAAGAGGGTCTATAGCTGTGGAGCCTCAAGTCTGGGCAGGAGGTATGACAGTCTGGGTGCTGGGCACACTGGAGTGAAGCTGCCAGTGTGGAAGGAGATGTAGTCCCTTGGGGTTGTCCATTGGGTGGCCAGAACTCCTTTTCAGAGTAGCAATGGAGGTGAAATCATTCTGCATTTGAGAAGGGAGATGGATGCCTCACAGCCACAAAGGAACAAATTTGTTCTGATAGTCAAAAAAAAGGGGGGGGGGGGGGGAGGGGAACTACTGAGGAACACAGAAAGGAGGAGGCAAGGAGAAGTTGAGCTAGCAGAGGGTGGAGAGGCCAGTTTACTGGTTAGCCTTTTTCTCCTTCTTTGTTGTGTTGAGTGCGCTCCTCTGGGACCAGGGTCTCACCATCTGGTTCCACTGCTAAATCCTCCCTTAGGAGGTAGCAGGCCAGCTGATCCAGGGCTTCCAGGCTCACCCTCTGCAGACGCTGCTGGTGCTCGTGCCTCAGGATCCGCAGCACTGCCTCAGCGTCCTGTGGCCTGAAGTGCTTGGTCAGAATCTGGTCCAGCTGGTGCCACAGGGGCTGAGGCCAGGGGCTGGGCTGCGTCTTCTTCAGTGCTGCCTTCTCTGAGGGTCGAACAATCACACTGATGGAGGCACTGGGCCCGATGCAGTAGTCAGAGAGGCATTTGTCATCGTCCATGAGCTGGCCACGGAAAAGCAGGTGCTGCTGCTCTTCTAGTATCTGCAGCCGCTCTGACACCAGCTTCTTCAGCGTGGCCACGCTTTCTTTCCCAGACACCTTCAGGCTGCATTTCCGGCCCAGGAGCAGTTTGACCGTGAGGAGCATGGGGCTGGGAGTGGAATCAGGAGGCAGTCATGTTTAGGGGCTGCCCTGACTATCAAGGGCCCTGCAAGAGAGGTTGGTGTCCCTATCAATAAGGGACTCCTAGATCCATGGATTTGGCCCTGGTGGTCAACCATTGGCCAATACACAATGATGCCACAATGCTGCAGAGGGACTCATTCCATAGTAGAACTTGAGGGAAAGCAGTGGAGCATTCTGGGAGCGTATCCATGGAAAGAGGAAAGGGAAAAGGAAGGCCAGGAAGAAAACGGAGAAAGGAAACAAGAAACGACATCTTATCTGTCTTGGTATACCCATCTCCAATGCACAGGGCCTGGTACATGTAAGGTCTCAAATACATGCTCATAGATTGAAGGAAACAAATATTGGGTCATGCAGGAGGATGCAAGGTCCAGGACTGCAGACTGAGGGGACAGATCAATCTGCCTGCAGCCCTCCCCTCACCCTACCTCCTCCCCCCATAGAGATGGAAATCCAAAATTACATAAAAATAAATCAGAAAGCGATCCCTGTCTTTACCTAAGGATCTTCTACAATATTTCTTTAAAGAGCCAACTCCCTTGGTGCATTTGAAATAGGATAGAATTTGCAAATGTACCTACAGATGAACTCTCTGGTGTCAGGGAATAGAGAAGTAGATGGGGTCTCTCTTGGACCATCCGGGAGCTCCCAGACTCTAGAGGAGAGGACCCCAGAGTGGACAAGCCATTGAAGGTGAAGGAACAGATTGGGGATTTACTTTGGGCGATGCACAGAGCAGAGCTAATCCAGAAAGGCCTTTCTGGAGAGCTGAAGTTTGTGCTGGGTTTTCTACAAAAGACAAAAGGAAGATGAGATGGGGAAGAGGGTGGTCTACAGTCCTCCTAGGTTATGGAACTTGTGCGGGAAGGAGCAGAAGCCAGAGTTGTGAACATGGAGGAATATGAGGAAGAGCTACCTACGTCCAGTCTACCCTCCTCAGAGCTGTCTACCAAGTTCTAGAGGAATAGGAGGACAGAAACTTCAGAATTAGGGGTGTTCTGAGGAACTGAGAGAGACAGTTACCACCCTGACCCCTGACCCTCTGCCCTGGAACTCTCACTGTTCTGGCCAAGGAGGACAGTGGGGGACACCTTGCTGGACCCTGAAATCACATTGGAAGCCTGGAAATTTCATAATTTTCCCTCTGTAATTGCTTGTCTTAATTATGCAATTACCCTGAGAAAATGTAATTGTGTAATCAGAGCATGCAATCAGACAATGATTGCCATAATTAGGGGGGAAGATTAGAGGGAACAAGTGGGTTTTGTGACTTGGGGGAAAGGAAGGAGTGTGTGCAGAGAGAGTGCTGGACAGTAGTGGTCTTGGGCCCTGCTTGTGGACAATTACAAAGGCAATTAGTGTTGTTTGGAAACAAGCACTGTCTTGGGTGGAGAAGGGGGTGAAGGGGCGGGGAGGTGCTCTGGAGCAAGTCTATGGGTATTCAGGGACCTGCAGCCCTTTGCACTAGCTTCTGAAGGGACTATTCAAGCATCAGGACACTGAAGACCTGAAGTCTATAGAAAGAAAGCCAAGTGCCCAGCTGCCAGCCTGGGGCCCTGGCCTTGAGCAAGCCTGTTCCTTGAGTCTCGTTTTCCTCCTCTGTCAAATGGGAGAGTCATCACTGCCCAGCTGACCTCCCAGGGCTGCTATGAGGGTCAAGAGAGGCAGGTTATGTGCCCCAGGATCTAGCATAGTATCTGACTCTAAGAGACATCCAATATATATTTACTTAAATTTATAAATCTAAAAATAAATAAATAACAACAACAAGAGTTGCCATTGAGTCAGTTCTGACTCATAGTGATCCTAGGTGTGTCCGAGTAGATTCAAACCACTGCCTATAGCTTTTGGTGCCTAAAGTGCTATGTAAATGTGAGCTGTTATTAACTGTTATACACACATAATCACAGCAGACCACATTGCATCTAGAAGCACAGGCCTGGGGCATCCCCACTGCTTCTACAGGAAGGTAGTTCAAACTGTCCTCTACAGACATGGTCAGCCAAGAAGGAAAGGAAACGAGAGACATTTGCTGACAGCTGAGGGGCTGTGGGAAGTTTATGACCATTCCCTGGGGCTGCATGAAAGACTCATCAAAAAGATAAGTTATGTCCTTTGCCCATCTCACTCTCCGGGCAAGTTATCAAGTTCTTAGGCTTTAATGATGTCAGGTTGGTCCTGCAGAGGAGACTGGGGAGAGAAACAGAGCGAGGCAAAAACAGACACTCAAAAAAGAGAAAGCAAAAAGAAACACAGAGAGAAACAGAGACATGAGGAGCAGAGAAAGAGAGAGTGAGACTGGTAGCATTAGGGGGCAAAGGAAGGGAATGGAAGGATGAAAACCAAGTACAGAAAGAGGAGAGCACTAGAGGAACCACAGTGGATAAGAAGAGAGAGAAGGA
This sequence comes from Chrysochloris asiatica, assembly GCF_000296735.1. Lineage (NCBI taxonomy): Eukaryota > Metazoa > Chordata > Mammalia > Afrosoricida > Chrysochloridae > Chrysochloris > Chrysochloris asiatica. Next base: position 8,229,542 of record NW_006408603.1, read on the forward strand.
GAAGGATCAGAGGCACAGGAGAGAAGGTTTTTACTAAAGGACACTTGTGCCAGGAAACAGTAGGTTCCCGATCGCACAAGTGGTTTGAATTCACCTATTAAACTAACCACCACTCGTTGGAAGTTGTCAAAAATGAATGAAACACATAGATTGATAGCCTATGGATTGTTTTTGTTGTTGTTAAGTGCCATGGAGTCAGTTCTGACTCACAGTGAGCCTGTATAGGGTTTCTGAGGAGTTACTGGTGGGTGCTTATCCTACAGTGCCACACCAGAATCTGAAATGGACACTTAAGCCAGTCATGATGAGATTGAAGAACTCTACCAACTTCTTCAGTCTGAGATGGATCAAACATGAAATTAAGATATATTGATAATTACTGATGATTGGAATTTAAAGGCTAGAAACAAAGAAGTCTGGAAAATATGATGCTGGTGATGGAAACGATGCTGGAGATTGAATGATTGAATTTTGCAAGACCAATAATTTATTTATTGTAAATACATTTTTTCAACATGAAAGTTTACTATAATGTGTACCTCACCAGATGGAATACACAGGAATCAAATTAACTACATTTGTAGGAAGAGACAATGGAGAAGTTCAATATCACCAGCCAAGACAAGACCAGGGGCAGACTGTAGAACAGACCATCAATTGCTCATATGCAAGTTAAAGCTGATGCTGAAAAAATTAAAACAAGTCTATGAGAACCAAAATATGGCCTAAGTATATTCCATCTAAATTTAGAGACCATCTCAAGAACAGAGTTGATGTATTAGACATCAATGACCAAAGATCAGAAGAGTTATGGGACGACATCAAGACCATCATATAATGACTTCCAGCAAGATGATGAACAAGACATACGGACCCTTTGCAACAAAGATATGTGAGACCAAATTAACCTGACACAGATGAAAATCCTGGAACCTTCAATTTAAGAGGAAAGGTTAGAGAAGTGGCTTTAGTGCTTGCTGGGAGGAGCTGAGCAGGGATAGCGAGAGAGGGAGACTGAGTGGTGACGGGCCAGCAAGACTCAACACTACCATCTAGAACTTCTGTGAACCCCTTTGGTGACAGAAGGTGGCCTGGCAGAGCAGATTCACGTAGACGATGGATAGGAAAGGTGGGATTCCTTCTTTTTCTCCACAATCCCCTGGTGACTAGAGGTATGGGCAGCTTCTACTGTCATCCACTCCCAGTGCAGCCACTGCCCTCAGTGAATCTGGAACCCTGTGGTTGGGAGCCACGTCCGTGTGAGGTAGGGGCCACCTATGCCACTTTGGTGCCTGGATTCAGGTGGGCTTGGATCCAGACCTACAAACTAGTAGAGCCACCAGACCAGCAATAGTCTAGCAGAAACCCTCATAACGGCCACCCTGCCGCCCAGCTGCTCCATCAAGGGCCTTCAAGAACTCTTTCCTGATTGAGTGCCCTGAACATAGTTAACATCTAGGCCTATATAACTATAGTCCTGGTATGGTGCTGCAGGCTGATGCGCTGGATCGCAAGGTCCGTTTGATCCACAAGGTCAGTGGTTCAAACCCACCAGCCACTCCTCAGAACACTATACAGGATCGGTATGGGTCGGAACCAACTGACTGCACTTAGCATCAACAACAGGCCTATACAATAGGAGGCCTGGTGTGGTGCTGTAGGATAAGCACTGGATTGCTAACTGCAAGTTTGGCAATTCCACCACCTGGAAGCCCTGTACAGGGTTGCTATGAGTCAGAATAGACTCCATGGCACTTAACAACAGGCCTGTAGGAGCTCCATCTAGGGCCAGGAACTTTGCTGCCAAATCCCTCCCACAGCCACCTCGTGAGCTTCTTGGCTGGCAGGAGCCTCACAAAGTTGTCTTCTGTCTAGGTCTTACAGCTGCCTGCACTGGTTTTTTTTGTAGTTGTTTCTATTTTTTGTTTCCTTTTGCTGTTTTTGTTTGTTCTTTCTTCTTCTCTTTCTGTTTCCTTGTATTTTATCCCATCTCTCACTTTTATTTTTCCTTCTTTCTTCTGCTTCTCATTTCCCCTTTGCTTTTTTATCCTTTTGATCTTTCTTTATAAGTTTTTATTCTCTTTCTCTTTGCATCTTCCATTTCTCTAGTTTTTCCAACTGTTTTTATTTCTTTCTTTTATTTTTCTCTTTTATGGCTACATTTTCCTGTCTCTCTTTTCTCTTTTTAGTTATTATGTTCTTTTTATCTGGTTGCTGCCTGTTTTTATTTCTCTCTTCTCATTTATTATTTTCTCCTTTTCTTGTTTGTATATTCTATTGTGTTTTCTTGTGGAGTGAGCAGTTCTCCTCTTTCCCACCTAAGAGACAGCAGCTGTGCCCATACAACCCAGCCATAATTGTACCCTCGGCAGCTCCACCCACTGGGCAAGAGCCAATACCACCACCTGAGCAATTATACACAACAGCCAACATCAGTCAAACCCACCCCAACCTGAGGTGCACGAACAGAGAACAAAGAATGGTGTACACATTTCCATTCTCTACATCCACAGGAGACAGTTAGGAACACACCAACATACAATCATCAGTTACATACATATATGACAACACCACAATGCCCTGGAGACAAGAGACAATTTTAGGGCACACAAAGAAACAAAAGAGAATGGCTCAAATTACCAAGATTTAGAGCCAGAAAATGTTTCTGAGGAAGAAAAGGTAATGGAAGTAACTGAAAAATAATACAGTTCATTCTTTTTGAGAATGATATTAAGGCACCTTCAAAGGATTTACAGAAAGATAGAGGAAAGAAAGAAAAAAACCAACAAAACAAGTGCAAATTCTGAAGTAATACAAAATCTGCAATTCGAAATCCACAAGTTTAATACTAACATTTCAAAAAAGGGCAAAGGCATAAATTCGAAGCAATGGAAGCCCAAATTAGTGAGCTTGAAGATAAACCTCTCGATACCAGTATGCTAGAAGAACAATCAGAAAGAAAAAAATCCAAAGAATGCCTAAGAGTTCTCTGGGACACCATGAAGAGATTGGAATTCCAGAACAGGAAGAGAAAATGAAAAGCACAGAGAAAATTGTTGAAAAACTTCCCTAACATCTTGAAAGATGAGAAGATAGGCACACAAGAAGCTGAATGAACTCCAAACAGGATAGATTACAAAAGAAAATCAAGATACATCATAATCAAAATTTGTAAAATCAAAGCAGCCCAAGAGAGGTGGGTTGCAGTCCCAGATATGTGTTGCGTTCTGCGGGTCGCTCAGCATCCCCCAAGGCCTCGGACCTCGTGCAGATGATGAAGTCCTATTCTGCACTGCTGGACCCCTGAGAAGTCAGACACTGCTTGGGAGTAGTTCAGTGGCTCTGATCCAAAGCGCCTTCTGGACAGTCTCGTCGGGGCTGCAGGCTGTTGTTACCACTAGATGTCGCTGGTGATCCCTCAGGCAGGCTCCAGCTGCAGACGCCGCAGCAGCTGGCGTGGGACAGACCTTGTCACACCCTTGGGGCTGGCACACAGGACGGGGACCATCCCTCACCCCAGGTCCAGAGCCGCCTCCGAAGACGAGTCTCACTCCCACACACTACCCGTCGTTCCCCTGAACACCTTCACGTGCTCCAGCAGGCAGGCTCCTAACAGATGTCATTGGCCGCCCAGAGCTGAGCACTGTGAAGGGTGTTGAGGCAGGAACGGAGGATAATAAGACATGGCCCTGCCCTGCCCTGCCTCACATCCCAGTGGCACACGTGTAATGAGATTGACATTTTAGCACCACCCATAAACTACCTAACTCCTAACTCTGACTGGAGGCTTCACCAAGGAGGACTTGAGGTAGACTTTGAAGGAGGAGCAGAAGTTACCACAGTGAAGAAGACAAGAGAGTATCCTGGCTGAGGTGTCCACGGCGGGCAAAGACTCGCAGAGGGGTGTGGGAATGAGAGAATCGGTGTCGCTGGTGGTGAGATTAGGCTGAAGGTGAGTAATGTCAGCAGTGGTAGACAGTCAGGGGCCAGTCACCTCACAGAGCTGTTCTTTTCTGAGACCAAAACTTTTCTCAGTTTAACACATTCCACCCTAAATCACTGCAGTACATAACCATAGGAATCCTGAAGGAGCACTGTCTTCTACATACATATGTATGCACGCACACAACAAACAGACACCCACATCCACACACATACTCTGCCAACCTAAGCTTGATGTCAGTCAAGAGATACTTCCCCCTCTCCTTTCACACCTACCTTGTTCTCTCAGGGTCCCCAGGGCTGTAGAAAGAGCTTATGCTATCAAAAGGTGACTTCTTCTCCTTCCCAGTGTTTTCTGTAGGGAGCCAGGAGAAGCCCCTGCCTGTGGTTTGAAACTTCAGTTTCAACCATGATGAACATGGGGTATCTTCTTTCCCATATGCAGTCTGGGCTGTACAATTGTGGCTGCTAACAGAAATAACATATATGTTTAATATATTTATTATATATTTTAAGCCTGTAGCTGTAAGACCATACATTTAGAGTCTAAATATACTAAATTTGAGGCTACTGTTATTATAAATCCTCAGAGACTAGAATTCTGCAAGGCCTCTCCTCAGAGAAAAGACCATCAGCAAGCACTGGGGGTTCAGGGAGGCTCTAATTCACTGAGCCCAGGCTTGTTTATTCACCCATGCATCCGTGCTTGCATTCCACACATATTCCTTACAGACTCAATACATGCCAGGCATGTGCACTAGAGTGTGAGGAGCGCTCTGAACACTTACCAAGAACAGATTGGACTCACACATAGCAGGTGGGCAGAGAGCCCAGGAAACTGGGAGAGAAGGAGTTCTCCAGACCTAGAAAAAGGGACAGGTGTGAGTAGGAGTTCTGGGAAGAGAGCTTTGGGCAGAACTAGCCTGAAGACACCACACAGCAATGGCTTTCAGAGTAAGATGAGGGGCTAGCTATGAAAAGCCTCCTCCTGAACAAGGTGAAGAAAGTCCTCCTGAGGCTGTGGGTGGCCTGCGCACATAGTTTTAGAGACCAGCAGTGCATCTTTGGGGACAAATTGAAAACTGACTTGGGGCACTTGGTTTGAGGTAGTGTGAAGAGAGCTGAAGGGCTTTGGTAGCTGAGGCTGAAGTTGACAATCCAGGCCAGGTAAACCAACAAGAGTCCATTACCAAACAAGCCAAACCAAACCGACTCCCTTGAGTTCATTTGGATTCATAGTGGCCGTGTAGGACAGAGCCAAACTGCTCCTTAGGGTTTCCAAAACAAAACCTTTACAAGATCAGATAGCCTCATCGTTCTCCCAAGGAGAGGCTGGTGGATTTGAATCGCTAATATTCAGTCAACAGTCCAATGCTTGGCCCACAGCGCCACCTCTGGTTCCATTAAGTGGAACTGGTTCCCATTGAGTAGATCCCTACTCCTGGTGATCCTATGTGCTGCAGAGTAGAGCTGTGCTCCACAGAGTTTTCAAGGACTGTGATATTTTAGACGTAAATTGGTAGAGCTTTCTTCTGACGCATTTGTGGGTGGATTTGAACTGTCCATCTTTCAGTTAGTAGCTGAGCAATTGATCATTTATGTCACCCAGGGATGGATGTTTGCAGCTATTTCTTCTCATTTTGAGTTGTGCCCCAACAGCAAATGAAGGTCCGAAAGCTTTGCTCCATCCATGTCACTTAGGTCAACTCTACTTTGAGGAGGCCCCTCTTCCCTAGATGTATTTTGAGTGCCTTGCAATCTCAAAGATTCATCTTCCAGCACTTCCTTAGACAATGTTCCACTGCTATTCGTAAGGTTTTTAGTGACTAACCATTCAGAAGTGGTCTGCCTCTCCTTCTCCCTAGTCTGTCTTAATCTAGAAGCTCCACTGAAACCTCTCCACCATGAGGTAACTCTTTCGGTGTTTAAAATATCAGTGGCATTGCTTCCAGCATCACAGCAACACACGAATCACCACAGAATGACAAATTGACAGATAAGTGGTGACCATTAGGACTGGTGTTCTTAATGTATCATGTTGGTTCTCTTGTTCTTGGGTGTTATTTCATCCTACTTTCCTTATAAAGTACTCCCTGAAAATTCTATAATTTTGTCTTAGTTGGAACAACAAGAAAAAAGATTAATTCACATCTAGGCCAGATTAAATGGAGAAGAAGCAAAGTCCTCCTGGATCGGGTGGAATGGTGAGACCCAGCTGAAACCCAAGGGATCCTGGAGGACGTGGCATGGACAGATGCTTCTCTTGGTCTTTGATTAATGCTCCCCTCCATCCATTGTTACCTTGAAGATGTGTCATGTCAACCAGAGTGTTAGGAACACACACACACACACCATGTAACAAAAATAAAATATGATCATTAAAAGTGTCAACAGAGGAGGTGTCTCAGAGCCCTGCCCTGACTACTTACCCTCTTATTGGTCTTGTAAGTCCATAATGGTCTCAAAGGAGATGGCTGTGGCACTCTAAAGGTCAATTCAGCAGGACCAAAGAGGCTTCTTGATGGTCTTAGAGAAATATGAAGACTGGTCTAGCAACAAGGTAGCTTGTGTCAGCCTTTCAGTCTGGCTATTCACCTAAGAGTACTAAGACTAGGCCTTGGATGAGATTCCTGCCTACTAGCTCCTTGGGAAGATGGTATCTAACAAACTGCATTAATTTTGTACAAAGGATGCTGGGGACAAAATGGAGGTCCAGTGGGAAAAGAGAAAAGGAAACTGGGAACAGAAGAAATTTGAGGCTAGGCTTTAGGAGAAATAGAGGCTAGCTTCTATTAGGAGAAAAGGGACCACATTTCAGTCAGACAAGGGAAGTAGTAAACTTGGATTTGATCTGGACTTCATTAACCCAGTTGGCAAGTGGGATTGGTTGGGCAGATTCCTAATAATTGTAGTATTTAGTTTCTTGTTCTTCTAACTGGTAGCTCTAGTTACATACAGTGTATCAATTTGGTTGGGCCATGACTCACTGGTTTGGCAGATACATAATGGTGTAATCATCACTCATGATGTGATCAGTCAACCAAGCCTATGGATTAGGGTGGAACACAACTTCCTTGCTCAGATCACAGCCCTGATCCATTGTAAGGGGAGTTTTCCTGAGATGTGGCCTGCATTACTTTGGATCTTGGGTAGAGTAAGTGAGCAGAGAGAATGGGACCTGACTACCATCAAGAAAAAAGAGTTGGGAGCAGAGCACATCCTTTGGATCCAGAGTCATTGTGCTGAGAACCTCCTAGACCCAGAAGACGATTGATGCCAAAACACGTGGAAATCTCCAAGGAACCAGGAACCAGAAACTGAAGAGACAAGGACCTTCTCCCAGAGGCAACAGAGAGAAAACCTCCCTACAGAACTGGCATCCTAAATTTGGACTTTCAGCCTCCTAAACTATAAGAGAATAAATTTCTTTTCATCCACTTATAGTGTTTTTGCTATAGTAGCACTAGAGAACTGAGATGTCTGATATCAATACCCAAGTGTTAAAAGTTGACTTGTATCCCCAAAAAAGATACGTTGAAGTCTGAACCCCTGGTACCTTTGAACGTGGTCCCTGGAAATAGGGTATTTGCAATAATAATGAGCTGAGTTAGGATTGGGTTATACTGGAGTTGGGTGGATCCTAAGCCATTATGACTGCTGTCCTCACAAAAACAGGAGAAAAGATAGATACCTAGAGGAAAGATGGGTACTTGATCATGGAGGCAGAAACTGAAGTTATGCTGCCTCAAGCCAAGGAATGTCTGAGATTGTCAGAAGCTAGAAGAAGCAAGGAAGGATCTTCTCTTAAAGGCTTCAGGAAGAGTACAGCCCTGCTGACCCCTGAATTCTGACTTCTAGCCTCCAGAATTATGAGAGAATCAACTTCTGCTGTTCAAAGTCAGCCAGTTTGTGGTATTTTTTGCTACAGCAGTCCTGGGAATCTAATACATTAAATGACTAGCTGCTGGTCCAGCAGCCTGAAATCCCAGCTGACGGCCATCCCTGGGGTGGGATATACTCAAGATCATATTTGGTTCTCATGGGTTTATTTTTATTTTCTTCTACTTCAGTCTGAACTTGCATATGAGCAATTGATGGTCTGTCCCACAATCAGTCCTTGGCCTTGTTTTAGCTGATGATATTGAGCGTCTCCATCATCTCTTGATTCCTGTGTATTACGTCTGATGAGGTCTATGTGTATATTTGACTTTTATTTGCTGAGGAAAGGTATTGCAAAATTCTGTCATCAGACTCCAGCATTATTTCTACCACCAAACCATATTTTCCACTACTGATCCTTCCTCTGTTTCCAAATTTCGCATTACAATCACCTGTACTATCAATGCATCTTGACTGCATATTTGATCAATTTCAGTGTAATCTTCAATTTCATCATCTCTGGATTTAGTGGTTGATGTGCAAGTTTGAATAATAGTGGCATTAACTTATCTTCCTTGTAGGCATATGGAAATTATCCCATCACAGACACCATTGTATTTCAAGATAAATCTTGAAGTGTTCTATTTTATTTTTGATGACTTATCATTTTCATAGATTCATACTTCATACATTCCACCTCCTTATTTTCACTGGATGTTCGTAACTGTTTCTTCTCATTTTGATTTGGGCCCCATCAGCAAAGGAAGGTCCCCAAAGTTTTGCTCCATCCACGTTATTAAAGTAAATTCTACTTTGAGGAGGCAGGTCCTCCAAAGTTGTATTTTGAGTGCCTTCCAACCTTAGGAGCTCATCTTCCATCACTGTATCAAACAATGTCCCACTGCTATTCATAATGTTTTCAGTGGCTAGCCATTCAGAAGTGGTCTGCCTCTCCTTTTTCCTAAGCTGTTTTAGTCTGGAAGCTCAGCTGAAACCCGTCCACCATGGGTGACCCTGCTGGTATTTAAAATATTGGTGGCATAGCTTCCAGCACCACGGCAACATGAAAGACACTACAGTATGACACACTGGCAGACGAGTGAAGGATACAATGAATTGTCATTGTTAAATGCCGTCAAGTTGGTTCTGACTCATAGCGACCCTGTATAGGGTTTCCACGGAGCAGCTGGTAGGTTTAAACTGCCAACCTTATGGTTAGTAGTCCAATGCTTATTCTACAGTGCCACACCAGGACTACAGCTACAATGAATAGGACAATATAAATCATGTTTTATTGAGGTTTTGCTATTTTTCAGGCATTTTGCTGCAAATGGGTATCATTTGTAGTTCTCATTTAATGTACTACCATTACTTAAACCATCCCTTATTATCTGATGATTTTATTTGGCTTTCCTATGGGTGTCAACACATTGATACCCATAGTCCATCTATGTCTTCCAAATGAAAATATTCATAAGGTATTTCATGAACATTTTGGTTTCTCAGCCAAGAATTCTACTTCAGTTGTATTCATTTCAGCAATTATTTGAATATCGTCTTGCATTTTGGCCATACTATGTTATTGTTGTTGTTGTTGTTGTTGTTGTGTGTCGTCAAGTTGGTTCCGACTCATATTGACCCTGTACAGGGTTTCTGAGAAGCGGCTGGTGAGCTTAAATCACCAACCTTTTAGTTCAAACCAACTTTGCAGTCCAGTGCATTAACCCACAGCACCACTATGTTATTCCATGCTATAAACTGAATTGAGTCCACCAAAGAATATATTATAGGTTAAGGAAGCATGTGGTTAAGGAAGCCTGGTGACACTGTGAGTTAGGCATTTGGCTGCTAACTGCAACATTGGTGGTTCAAACCTATCAGCTACTCTTCAGGAGAAAGATGAGGCTGTCTACTCCCATAAACATTTACAGTCTTAGAAATCTCATGGAAGGTTGCTATGAGTCAGAATCAACTTGATAGCAGTGGTTTTGTTTTTTACGCCTATGATCAGAAGCCCATTTGAGAGCGGGTGGTCTTTTGTTACATTACTGAGACAGTATAGAGTGTGTCTTAACTCAAGCTCTTTTGAGACATAAAAGACATGAATCAAGCAAGCAAAGGCAGCATAGATGAGGAAAGAGAGATACGAAAGCACATGAAAATCACCTGAACAGGCAGCAACTCAGAGACAAGGACTTTTCTCCACAGTCGGCCAAGAGAGGAAGCCTTCCCCTTAGAGCTGGCATCCAGCTTTCTAAACTGAGAAAACAACATTTCTGTTTGTGGAATCCACCCATTTGCAGAATTTCTGTTAGAGCAGCACTAGATAACTAAAGCATATCTTGTGTCTTCCACAGGAAGGTATTTTTTGAAACTTTGGTTTCTCAACCCAGAGTTCTATTTCAGTTGTGTTACTTTCTGCAATTATTTTAACATTTTATTACATTTTGGCCACACTACATTATTTCATGCATTCAAAATGAAAACACAAATGTGCTGATGTAGCCATTGTTGTTGTTCTGACCCTGTATAGGGTTTCTAAGGAACAGCTGCTGGGTTTGAACTGCTGACCTTGAGGTTCGCAGTCTAGTGCTGATCCTACGGGACTCTGATGCAGCCATATCAGGTTTTTTTTTAATCTAAAGCCATTGATGTCAAATCAACTCCAACTCATGACACCCCAATGCATTAAAAAGGAGAACTGCTTTATGGCGTTTTCTTGGCTGTAATCTCTACGGAAGGGACGGCAGTGGTTCTATTCAATAAACATTGAACTGTGAACCACAGATAGGAAATTCAAGACCACCAGCCGCTCTGCCGAGAAAGATGAGGCTTTCTGCTCCCAAAGACACGTACAGCTTCAGAAACCATACAGCAGGGATGGGGAACGTCCAGCCCGCAGGCCGTATGTTGTTATTGTTGTTAAGTGCCGTCGAGTAGATTCCATAGTGACTCTGTATAGGATTCCCAAGGAGCAGCTAGTGAGCTTGAACCACCAACCTTGCAGTTCAAATGACATTGCAGTCTGACACATTAGCCTACAGTACCACACCAGGACTCCGCGGGCTGTGCAAACCCCACAAAATCATTTGGTCTGGCCAACACCACCACAATTCCAGGCATCACATTAGGGATGAGTTAATTAAATGTTTGACCAAATATAGCAGGGTAATTCCTAAGTTGATAATTTTTGTATGGCCCGCAAATGCTTTTATAAATTTTGGCAGAAAAAAGGTTCCCCACCCCTGCTATGTTGTTGCTGTTGTTAGGTGCCATCGAGTCGGTACCGACTCATAGTGACCTTATGCACAGCAGAACGAAACACTGCCCGATCCTGGGCCAGCCTCACTACTGTTGCCACGCTTGAGTCCATCGATGCTGCCACTTGGCCAATCCATCTTGTTGGGGGTCTTCCTCTTTTCCTCTGACCCTCCACCTTACCAAACATGATATCTTTCTCCAGTGACTGGTCCCTCCTGACAATATGTCCAAAGTATGAGAGACAAAGTTTGAATATCTTGGCCTCTAAGGAGCACTCTGGCTACACTTCTTCCAAAACGGATCTATTGGTTCTTTTGGCAGCCATGGCACTTTCAATATTCTCCTCTAACACCATAACTTAAAAGCATCAATTTGGTCACTAATGAGTCAGAACCAACTCGATTTTACTTAACAACAACAATCTTTGTGAATTCAGATCACCAGGCCTTACTTTCATGGTGCTGTCAGGTGGGTTTGAACCACCAACCTTTTGTTGTTAGTTGCCATCTAGTCGAGTCTGACTCATGGCACTCTTGTGTGTCAGAGCAGAGCTGCTTCATAAGGGTTTCAAGGCTGGGCCTTTTAGGCCTGATTCCTGAAATGCCCCTGGATGGGTTTCAGCTGCCAACCTCTCAGCTAAGTAGCCAAGCACTTAAATGTCTGTGCCACCCACGGACCTTATAAGCAGCATTAAATAACCCAAACCTACTGTCATCAAGTTAATTCAGATGCATTGTCATCCTATAGGACAGAGTAGAACTGCTCCAAAGAACTGTTTCCAAAGTTGTAAATTGTTTCAGAAGAAAGAAAGAAACAAAACACACTTTATGGAAGCAGATTGCCACACTTTTTCCCAAGGAGTGACTGGGAGGTTCAAATTGCTGACTTTGAGGTGAGCAGCCAAGCACTTTACCCACTGAGCCACCAGGGCTCCTATGTTACTGCTTTTGTTAAGTACCATCGAGTCGATTTCAACTCTTAGTGACCCTGCATAGGGTTTCTGAGGCTGTAAATCTTTGCGGGAGCAGAAAGCCTCATCTTTCTTCTGTGGTGGGCTTGAACCACCAACCTTGTGGTTCACAGTCCAGTGCTTATCCTCTAAAGCCACCATGCCCCCATATAAGAAGTATAAAACCACAAAAACCAAGTTGGAGTCAATTCCAACTCATAGCAACTCATATAGGGTTTCCAAGACTCTTCATCTTTATACGACCAGCAACCTCATCTTTCCCCTGCAGGATGGCTAGTGGGTTTGAACTGCTGACCTTGCAGTTAGCAGCCCAACATGTAACCCACTGTGCCACCAGGGCTCCTTGTAAGAGGTATGCTGCTGTTGTTGGTAAGTGCCATCAAGTCGGTTCTGACTCACAGCCATGCTGTATAGGATCTCTGAGGAGCAGCTACTGGGTTTGAACCACCAACTTTGTTATTATATTAGCAGCCCAGTTCTTACCCTACAACACCACATCAGATCTCACAAATATAGTAATAAAAATAGGTTCAAGAATAGATCTCTTTAGATGTCCCAGGAGATAAATCTCCTCATCAAAGCCCATAGACTGGGACCTGGGGGTATCAGGACTCCCCCACTCAGGGCCTCAGTTTCCCTTGGAGGATGATAGAAGGCTGAGTCAGAGACACTCAAGGGTGTCAAGACTGTGGAATTTGTGTCTCAGGAGGCCTGTAACAGTAGAAGATGGGAGAGAGACAAAGTGACAGAGACAAAAGCTGAAAGTGAAAGAGACTAAAAGAAACAAGAAAAAGAGAGATACAGAAACAGAGAAGGAGACTTCTGTGAAAGCTCTTGGCTGATCCTGACACTTGCCGACATTAACCAGGAGACTGGCTTTGGTTGTGAAGGAATAAAACAAAATTAAATAACATACCTGGAATGCCGCGAACATATCATGTGTCTAGAAAGCAAAGTACAATCAGATTTTTATGCTATTTTTTTCATTTTTAACTTTCCGGAAAATCTGCACACACCTTTTTTCTGCTTATAAAAGCCAGTTGCTGTTAAGTAGATCCTTATTCATAGCAGCCTCATATGTGTCCGAGAAGAACTGTGCTCCACAGGGTTTTCAGGGACTGATTTTTCAGAACGAGATCACCAGGACTTTCTTCCAAGGTACTACTGGGTGGGCACAAAACTCCAAATTCCAATTAGCAAAGTGTATTAATCATTTTCACAACCCAGAGACCCCTCTTCCTTTTATAATGCTAACTAGTCAGCACTCTTACCTTCCTCACAAATTATTTTGAAAGTAGAGAAAGATCTTATCGATTCTGTAGGATTACTTTCAGCAAAAGAACTTTCTTCTTAGGAAAATTGCCTTTTCTGGAATAGCTCCAAGCTTTTCTCCCCATCCTTGGCTCAACAAGCCCCTCTCAGAACTGACTGGTTTTGACCTAGAGTGAGTTTGCTTCGAGGCCTACCTGAATGGAGTGAGGGGGGGGGTGGGGGGGGCGGGGTTAGGAGGATCCTGCTTGTGAAAGGCTTTGTGAACCAGGACTTTCTTTTGTTGTTGAATCAAGACTGTCCCATGTTCCACAATTTTTGCCTCTCCCTTCCCATCCAGCACAGCCAGAACCTCAGTCAGTTAGAGACCGTTAGAGGCTGTCCCATCTATGTCATTTGTATTTTGGCCTGGATACAAGGTGCTCAAAAGAGGCCTGGGAGGCAGTGGACAGGTGGCTGGCTTAATGGAGCCTGAGGACCAGGCCTGCAGCCTGAGCTCTGGACACCAGCTGTTCATCAGAGGCCAGTTTCTGTGAGGAATGGTACGTATGCAACGGTGGTCCTAGGGCCAAGAAGCAGGGTGGAACAGGCATATGAGGTGGCCGTTGGCTCCCTCCCTGCCTGTTCTGAGCCCAGATGGACGGAGAAGACCTCCAGCTGTGAGGATATGGAAAACAGCCCCTAGACTATGTGTCCTGATGAAGCTTGTGTGCTGGGCATTGGGTTTTTTACTCTGGAACCCACTGGTCCCTGGCTGGGATTTTTGTTTGTTTTATTTTAGCTTTTTATTGTGAATTGAGTGAAGGTTTACAGAACAAATCAATGTTCCATTCAACAATTTAGACACATTTTGTTTCATGTCATTGATTACATCCCTATAGTGTATCCCACTTCTTCCCTGTGTCTCCTATTTCCATTTCTCCTCCTTTCCTAATCCTTCTGAATTTTGTCATTGGGTAAATGCTGTCCTTTTGATTTCAAATGGTTGATTATTCTAAGTGCATACCTCCCTAATGTCATTGTTCTCTTATTTGTTGGAATCGATTCAAGTCGATTCCAACCCATTGCGACCCTATATAGAGTTTCCAAGGAGCAGCTGGTAATCTTGAACCACCAACCTTGCAATTTAAATGACTTTGCAGCCCACAGCGCCACACTAGGGTTCCGTTCCCCTTATAGGATTGTCTATTGTTTGACTAGGAGCCCTGGTAGTGCAGTGGGTTTAACAATAGACCGCTAACTGCAAGGTTTGTAATTCAAACCCACCAGCCACTCTGCAGGAGAAAAATGAGGCTGTCAGCACTCCTGTAAGGTCTATGAGTTGGGATGGACTTGGCAGCAATGTGTCTGTTGCTTGGCTGAAATTTGAGCGACATGGTGAGTCATTTCCAGACTTGAGGAATAGTGACCAAGAGCCATCGTCTCAGGAGTTCCACCGGTTTCTAGTCAACAGTAAAACTGGTCTTTTTAATGTTTTTTTCTGAGTTTTGTTCCACATTTCTTCCCCCACTCCACTGCGGACATTTTAATGTGATCCCTTTCAGGGCACCATCAAGTTCTTCTGGTCTCGGGGTCTCAAAGGTCAATGTTCAAGTGGTCCACTAGTCCACTAGGCTAATTGTTTCCATACATCTTCAATTTTCTTCATTCTTCTTTCCTTTGGATGGAAGGATTTTGCACTTCGAAGACCCCAGTCGCTGCTTACCAAAGTAGAATGTAGAACATTGTCAATGTGGACTATGATACGCCAGTTGGCCTCAGTGTACCCTGAGACCTGATCCTGAGCCCCCAGGACTCATTCCTTCAACGTGTTTATGTCTAAGAGAAATTTTCATAACTTTGTCCTTTTATATTCCAACACATTCGTAGATATATTCATAGATAAGTAAATACACATGTGGAAATATCCTGTCAAACTTATGGCCATGGGTAAAATCCCATTCTCCCTCCCACACCCATTCAGCCTGCATATCTAATCATGTATCCACTTGTAGGTCAACAGTTATTGCAAGATTATACGTATAACAGTATTTATCTCTGTTCAGGCTGGGTTTTTTGCCAGACCAGAACCAATGGCCCAAGAATGGATGTGGTGGTAATCACATGGGTTGGCAGATGGACTCAAAGTGAGTTCTAGTGAACACAGACAGGGTTACATTTCCCATGGCTTTAGTTGGACAGAAAGATCCCACGTTCTTGTTCACCATAACTAAAGCTTAGCTAAGACAATGGGAACAGGCAATTATAATGCATTGATCATGTTGTGATCAAAAGAAGAGGTGACTGAGGTCCTGCTGCCCCCTAGACTGGGGCCCCGAGTTGTCATATCATAGATTGTCAGAGGGAAAGGACCCTGAAAGAACAAATCCTACCACCCCAGAAAGAAACTAGAGCCCAGAGAGGCAACATGGTCATTGCAGGTCTACTGGGGAGGGGTTTCTGTACCCATGGACCCCTGAGGAGAAGCCTTTCAGGAGAGAAGCTGGCCCCAGAGCTCAAAGAAATGAGGCAGACTGGGTGTAGGGAGTGGTCCCCAAGGCCCCAGGCAAGTTTCTGGGCCCCAGATGAAGAGCGAATCGCAGGTTCCCCCTGGAGAGGAACAGTCAGTCACCCTGTAAAAGTTGATTTTTATACATGTCTGATCTATTTCATGTCCGCCCAGATATTTTGACACATATACAGGAAATGTAATTCTCCCCCATATGGCAGTGTTTGCTTGGCCAGACCTGGGGGAACTCAGTTGGGTCACAGAGGAGCAGAGGGGAGGTGCAGCATCAGGAAAGACTGCCAGGCCACCATGCCCGAGGGCCAGGAATACACAGGGGTTAGTGCAGAAACCCTCCTGCAAGGCCCAGAGCCCCAGGGCCTTGGCCCACAAGGCTGAGTGTAGCTCTGGTAGCTGCACCCCGGGAGGAATGGCTGAGGGTGAAGCAAGTATAGAAGAGGACAATGTGAACAGCCAAGTGTTGTGGGAAAGTCAATGAGTCGGGCTGAGAGGGAAGCACAGAGGACAGACACCACTGACCTCAGCAAAGGAGCATGCTTTCTTCCGTGTCCTGGAGTCCTGGATGGGGAGATTGCAGCTCTACTTAAGGGGTCGCTGCATGGTGTACATGGTTAAGTGCTTGACCACTAGCCAAAAGGTTGTTGGTTCAAACCCACCCAGAGGAACATTGGAAGACAAGCCTGAAGATCTGTTTTGAAAACATCACAGCCCTGAACCCCTGTGGAGTCCAGCTCTACTCTGCAACACGTGAGCTGCCATGACTTAGAAATGAATGGACAGCAACAACATCACAAAGGGGCAGGGAAAGAGCTCTAGGAAAATTACCACATTTTCGTGAACTTCAAGTTCCTCGTTTACAAATTGGGGGAGATATTTTCTAGCTGAGAGGTCAGGGGGTGTGGAGTTAAAGGAGATAGACAGGTATGGTTTCTAGGAAAGTCCCAATAAAAGTCAGCTCTGAATCATGGAGACCCCACATGTGCAGAGTAGAACTGTGTTCCATGGGGTTTTCTTCAAATCTGTGATCTTTTGGAAGCAGATTGCCAGTCTTTTCTTCCAAGGCACCTCTGGGTGCCAACTTTTGACACTTAACTGTTTGTTCCACCCAGGGACTCCTGATGAAAGTAGAGGGCTTGGTAAATGCTAGTTCTCTACTTCTTTCTCCTTAACTACAAAACAGAGAAGGTACTAATATCCCTCTCACAGGGTGCTGGGAGGATGAAAGAGGACAAAGTAGGTGTATCACCATATAATGCTGGCATCAGAGGTGGTCCTTCTTATTCAATAGGCATGGAGCTCACAGTCTAGAGGGCCTAGAGGACGCTGTGATAAGCACTGAAATACATAAGCACAAGGTGCTCTGGAAGAACAGGGAAGGGCAACTGTCTTCTTGCACAGTGACGGAGGGTCTAACTCAGCTCAGACTTGGTGATTCCACCTTCCCATAGAGAAAAGCAAACATGCATAGCTCATAGTCCAAGAGAGATTGTGGGACAATGATTTAGGGTGGAGTGTAAATTGTTTGGTTTTTTAAGTTTAAATTTACAGTCTTCACATTCACACAGAGTATCAAGGGAGGGCAGGTTGATTGATGGCATCCCTAACTTACAGAGTAGAGATGGGAGTTGGGCAGATAGTCTGCTCTCTTCCCATGATCCCTGGATGCTAGCAACCAAGGCAGGGTATGGGGGAAACAGGCTGTGGAACAATCTCTCCTAATGAAGTCATTTGGATTTTCCTGCTCCTAACTCTACCTGCTAAGTCCCACTCCCCATCCACCCCCCAAAAAAGAATGAAAAACAAAACTGCTGCTGTCAAGTCAATTCTGACTTGTGGAAACCCACCCCCATGCTACAGAGTAGAGTTGAGCAACATAAGGTTTTCTTGACTGTAATCTTTACCGAAGCAAATCACCAGCCTGAATTCCATGGGGGGTAGTTTCAAACAGCGAACCTTTAGGCTAGTAGTTGAGTACACCTAGGGACCATTGCCTGCTCCTACATATTTACTAGGAGTCCTGGCATGGCACTGTAGGATAAGCACTGGACTACTAACTGCAAGTTTGGCAGGTCACACCCACCAGCTGCTCCTTGGAAACTCTATGCTAGGTCACTATGAATTGAAACCAACTTCACAGCACTTAATAAGTACCACACTGATGGGTAGCAAAAACAGCTAAGCACTCAACTACTAGACATAAGACCCAGAGGTATCTTGGAAGACAAGCCTGCGATCTGGTTTTGAAAGGTCACAGCTTGCAAAACTCTATGAAGCAGTTCTACTCTACACGGACGGTAGAATTCACTCAATGGAAACTGACAACAGTAAGCCTGGCCTCTGTCTCTTGAGTTTTCCCTCTCTCTCCATGGTTGCTTCTGGCCTGGATTATTTCACAGCCCCCGGGGACGGGTTCAGGACCTCAGAGCATCAGCAAGGAGCCTCACAGTCCCTGGTTGGTAAATGGAGTGAGACAGCCAGGAGTTGCTGTTTCCTCCCAGGCCAGGCGGAAAAACCCAGGGTGTGTCAGTAGGCCAAGGCAGCGCTTGGCCTCACCTCACCCCATTGCCCCACTCACCCTCCCTGTAAATCCTGGTGACACAACAGGAAAGCCCTTTAACTAGCACATAAAAGTGCTTTGGGCTTTCAAAGCCCCGCTCTGTGTTTATGGGGAGCCAGAGACTTTTATGGGCCATTTCCAGTCCCCCTCCCCTGACCTACTGATGCATCGTGGTTTCTAACTGTGGTGTAGGGAACTGTCACAGCCCAAGGCAAGTGACCATAAGGCAAGGATGAAGATGAGAGATCCCTGGAAGGCAATGCTGACAAGCCAAGACCAGAAGGACCACCCACCACTCTCTATGAGCCCTTGCAGTCTACTAGGGCCCCGTTCCGTTCCGACTCACCCCTCTGCCCTTCAGGTAGGGCACTGAAAAGCTGCTCATAGAATTGCTGTTTATCAGTTGATTGATTTGTACCCACAATAGCTGTCGCTCAGTGTCTGAAAGGGTGATCAGGATGCTGTCACACAAAATACTTGATCCATTCTGGAGGTGGCCAGGCAGGCAAGCTATGTAGACTAGGATTCAAACAAGGGACATTTAAGATCTCTTTTCTCCAGTTGTTGTTGTTATTAAGTGCCACAGAGTCAGTTCTGACCCTGTATAGGGTTTCCGAGGAGCAGCTGGTAAGCTTGAACCGTCAACCTTGCAGTTCAAACGACTTTGCAGTCTGGTGCATTAAAGTGCAGCGCCATACCAGGACTCCTATAAAGACTATGAAACCACAGACTTATAAGGTTTGGGGGGACATAATTATTAAGCATCCCTGCAATGTAAGGTAAGGGACTTCCCCAGCTCTTCCCCTTGAAGACAGGGGAGACATTCCCCTACCTGCTCCTCCAGGCCTCAGACCTCTCCCAAGGATCTAAGTGTGGTGGGTGGGGGCAGTGCTCAGGTTGCCCAGTCTGGGAACTGGCAGAAGCTTCCAATGAAATGGGGAAGAGGAGCCAGACCCTCAACCAGCATACTGCCCCCTCCTGAGTGGAGGTCCCAGCTAACCCCTCACTGAGGTCCGCCCACTGGCTCCTTCTCTCTTCCCTTGCTACTTATTTGCTCGCTTTTAGTTTTCCTCTACTTCTCTTTTCCTATCTCTACTCTCATTTCCTCAGGTGGCCCTTGAACAACACAGGTTTGAACTGAGCAAGTTCACGCACATGCATATCTTTTCATTATTTTTTCAATAATTTTTCATTATTTTCCTCTTTATCTGATGCCATGTGATGCTGATCACCTCTGAGTGAGCAGTTTGTCTCTCTAGTAAATTGTATATTGCAGTAAAAAGGCATCTCTTGTGGTTCTCGTGCATTGTTTCATTTTGTTTGGTTTAATTCTGTAAATCTTAAATAATATCAGGGAACCACTAGTGATACTGGAAGTGATCCCAAAAAGTGGAGAAAAGTCAAGACATTACAAGAAAAAGTTGAATCACTTGATATATACCTTAGATTGGGGTCCAAAGCTGTGGTTGCCCAAGTTCAAGATCAATGAAAACCTTGCACTTTTTCAAAACACCTTTTTATCTTATATTAAAAATTCAGCTTTTATGTGGACATAGTATATAATGCACATAGCATACAAAATGTGTCAATCAACTGCTTATGATATCAGTCAGGCTTCCAGTCAACTATTAATAAATTTGGAGGGAGTCAAAAGTTATATATGGATTTTCTACTGCATGGGGTCAGTGCCTGTAACTGCCCCAATATTGTTTAATGGACTATTCTATTTCATTTTATATTTTCTCTTTCTCTTTTTCTCTTCTTTATCTGATTTAATGATCTTTTTTTTTACCCTCTCGCACCAGATTGCCTCTGAAGGTCTCTTTTTTAACAATAAAATTACGCCATTTTAAGATGCCATGCACAGTGATTACTAAATGTTAAAATTTCAAATATGGCACTTTCATGTTTATTATATTTAAGCCTCACAACCATTCTCTGAAGCTGGATTTGTTCCCATTTTACAGGTGCTGAAAATGAGGCTCAGAGAACAGGCATAATTTGCTAAAAACCACACAGCCATTACATGGTAAATCTAGGATTTCCTCCACCTGCCTTCAATAAAAACAATAATAATCAACACTTCCTTTGGTAGCATATAGTATGTTGGTGGCATGTAGCATAGGGCCAGAATATATACTAGAGTCCTTAGACATACAGTGTACTCAGCTGCTAATCAAAAGGTTAACAGTTCAGGTCTACCAAGAGGTGCTTTGAAAGAAAGTCTGCTGATGTTAAAAATCAGCCATTGGAAATTGTAATGAGCACAGTTCTACTCTGAACACATGGGAGCGCCATAAGTCAGAATCAACTTGACAGAAATGAGTATATATATATATATATCTCACATGTTGTTGTTGTTATGTGCCATGGAGTCAGTTCCGACTCATAGCGACCTTGTACAACGTTTCCAAGGCTGTAAATCTTTATGGGAGCAGAAAGCTTCATCTTTCTCCCCCAGAACAGCTGGTAATTTCCAACTGCTGACCCTGAGGTTCGCAGCCCGATTCGTAACCACTAAGTCAGAATCAACTTGACAAAAACGAATATATGCATAAGGAGCTCTGGTAACATAGTGGTTATGAACCAGGCTGCAAATCTCAAGTTCAGCAGTTTGAAACTACCAGCTGTTCCGCAGGAGAAAGATGAGGCTTTCTGCTCCCGTAAAGATTTACAGCCTCAGAAACCCTGTATAGGGTTGCTCGCTATGAGTCAGAATCAACTCCACAGCACATGACAACAATAACAACATATATATATAACACACATGAGGGGGATTCAAAAAGTTTGTGGAAATTTTTCATTATTTTTTATCCCATTTTTCAATGAGCTTTTTGAAGCCCCTCATGTGTGTGCATATATGCAAGTCCAAAAATATTGTTATTAGAATTCCAGTTCACACATGGCACAGGCTTATTCTAAACAAAACTTGTTTAAATGTGTCTCTGCCATCAATTGATAGCTGCAGACAAGTTCTCGCAATAATACACTTGTCTTAGTCTCCTTGTTGTGGTAAAGTATCATCGATTCATAGTGATTCTGCATGGGGTTTCTGAGGAGTGGATGGTGGGTTTGAACCACCAAATTGGGGTTATCCTACAGTGCTACACCAGGACTCCTAGTCTCCTTAGGGTGCCTTCAAATTTAAAAAACAGTGTCTTCTGGGGGGGATCTGCTGGATCAGTTACACTCAAGACAAAGAGGTCAGTTCAGAGGGTTATACAGACTGTTTGGGGGTTCCCAGGGGAGGAGCTCTGGTAGCGTAGTGGTTACGAATTGGGCTGCGAACCTTAAGGTCAGCGGTTCGAAACTACCAGCCGCTCCGCGGGAGAAAGATGAGGCTTT
>NW_006408603.1:8252800-8267653 GCF_000296735.1 Chrysochloris asiatica
GGGGGGGGGGGCAGGCTTATAGTGTATATCAGTTTGGTTGGTTGATGATACATGGAGGGGATTGTAACCATGGCAATGAAACCACACAGGATAGGATGAATGTAAAACTAATATTCTCCCATGTAAACTATCACATAATTCACACACACACACACACACACACACAAAAAATACACTAGTAAGGTATGCTCACCATGGAATGGTCAATCATTCAAAATCGAAAGGGTAACATTGTTCTAAAGATAGAGTTGAGAAGGGATGGAAAGGTGGGTAGAATGCAAATAGGAACCACAGGGAGGTAGTGGGATAACTGTTGTTACATAGAGGGGATTGTAATCATTGAGATGAAACAAAGTGTATGATTTGTTGAATGTAAAGCTGAGGACCTTGTCTGTAAACCTTCACTCAATTCACAATAAAAAGTTAAAAGTAAATAAATAGAAAAAAACTTGTTAAAATAAAAAGTATAAAAACCTAGATGGAACATATGTAGAGAAACAATACCTTGATCTCTTTGTTTAACAAACGTTTCTATGATTTTGTAGCAATATTTTTTTATGTATCTTTGTGTGTGTGTATAAATGCATATTCAGTTAGTATAATATACAAGCACACAAGTCTTAACAGCAGTCCTATGAAGTAGGTTTTACTACTATTCCCATTTTACAGATGATGAAAATGAGGTCTGAAGAGATTGAACAACTTGCCCATAGTCACACAAACAGGAAGTGATAGAGCATAACCTATACCAGGTCCTTGGCCTCCTGACTCTATATATACCATCAGTGGATTCCCCTCTCCCACATACTACAGTGCACAGTCTTTGGGAAACTCAGAATGATGAAGGCATGAGTTCTGGTTCAGACAGTAATGGGTTCTCAGAGGTGTCTGTAACATGTGTCTGGGTCTATGTGTCCTGGATAACTCCAAGGTCAAGGAAGGATGTCACGGAAGGAGATGCCAAGACAAGCGGATCCTGTCTTGTTTCCTTCCAGACTAGAGAGAATAAAAGCCTCTGTTGGGAGTCCCTGCCCCCTAGCTGGCTGCTCCCAGAAGGGCCTTTTGCCTCCCCTTCTGGAACTCCCCTTTCCACTGTCTGGGAGCAGCAACTGAATTGTCCCTGGGGAGGTGACCAGCCATGATTGTCAGCCAGTACCCTGTTTGGACCCCTGGCCACTGAAGACTTCTTGATGGGTCTCTGTCTCTGGCTCTCCCACTGGCATGGTAAGGAATGCGTTTCTGTCATTCTATCCCCCCTCCCCAACTCTAGCTCAGCACAGAATTGGATTAAGAACAAAAATATGAGCTGTGTTTGTTTTAATCAGCTTCAAGACATGGGGGCTTTTAAAGGGAAGGCGAGCAGGCCGGAGCTGGCCCCAGGGCAGGCGGGCTGGGCGGTGATGCCGTCCTGGGGTCAGGGGCATGCTGAGCTGGGAGTGCATCTGCAGGTCAGATCCAGGGGCAGATAAGGGCTGAGGGGCGAGGACTCAGGGTAGAGGGTTGGGGCTGAGGGAAGAGTGAAGGAGGGAGGGAAACATACAGGTTTTCCCTGAGAGTCTAGAGCAGTCAGGGTTGCCCACAATCCCTGTCCTGGAATTAGGGAAGGGAGGAGATCATGGAACCCTCAGGAGTCTGAAAAAGCAAAGACAGAGTAATTCAACATGGCAGGGGCTTTCTCCTGGCCTTTCCAATGAGGGAGGATGGGAAGGAGGTGAGAGAGGGTCAACAATGGTCTGCCCCACCTAAACTCAGGAGAAGTTCCTGCCCGAAGCTGCCACAGAGTTGGAGCAATGTGCCAACACATTGCTGTTCCTAAGGGAACAGGTGCTAACATTAAGTCAAACAGGCAGAACCCAGAAGAAAATGGGAGGTATCAGGTTGAGGGGAGGAAGGTCTCATGGGACAGGGTGTTGTTTTTAGGTGATACTGAGTCAATTCCAACTCATAGAGACCTTATGCACAACCAAAAGAAACACTGCCCAGTCCTACACCATTCTCACAATCATTAAGCTTGAGCCCATTGCTGCTGCCACTGTGCCAATCCATTTCGTTGGCAGTCTTCCTGTTGGTAAAGCCGACCCTCAACTTTATCAAGCATGACATCCTCCTCCAGGAACTGGTTCCTCCTAATTATATGTTCAAAGTTTGAGAGATGAAGTCTCGTAATTCTGGTTTCCAAGGAACATTCTGGTTGTATTTCTTTCAGCACAGATTTGTTTATTCTTCTGGCAATCCATGGTACTTTTAATATTCTTCTCCAACACCGTAACTCAGATGCATCAATTCTTCTATGGTCTTCCTTATTCAATGTCCAATTTCCACATGCATATGAGGCTATTGAAAATACCATGACTTGGGTTAGGCACACTTTAGTCCTCAAACTGACATCTTTGCTCTTGAACATGGAACAGGAGGCTGGAGAAAAATGACATTGCTGGGCAGATCTCAGGTTCAAGGACAACCTAAAGCTATAGGGTGTAAGGAAGGGTCCTGAAATGGGAGCCAGGAACTTGGGTCCCAACACCAACACTGGCATTTCTCTGTTGGACTCCAGGGCACCTTAAACCACTTCCTCTCTCCAGGCTTGAAATCAGAGTGATAGGATATGATCTAGGTGCAGTGGGACTTAAGACATTCACATTTATTGTTGTTGTTAAGTGTTGTCGAGTTGCAACCCTGTATAGGTTTTCCGAGGAGCAACTAACTGATGAGTTTGAGTCTTCAACCTTGCAGTTCAAACCTTGACATCCAGTATTTCTGTTTTAGAGTTGCTAAATAAGCCATTTGTTGTTGCTGTTGTTAAGTGCCTTCGAGTCACTTCTGACTCATAGTGACCCCGTATAGAGTTTCCAAGAGGCAGCTGGTAAATTTGAATCGCCAACCTTGCAGTTCCAACCGACCTTGTGATCCAGTGCATTATCCCACAGTGCCACATCAGGATTCCAAATAAGACATCTAGAAACTTCTAAAAGAGAAGTCCCTTTGGCCATATAACTGCACACTTGCTATATCTGTGCTCTCACATTAGCCTTATAAGTTAAGGAAAGGAAACCTGAGAGGACCAGGGGCCATCCAAGGCCACCATACAGACAATGAAAGAAGCAGCTGGTACAAGATCACTCAGGCTATCTGGTCAGTGCCCCACCCAGGAACAAAGAACCTCAGACTAGTTCTCAGGTCAGAACAGCCAGACGGAAACAGTGCTGCCAGAAAATTGAGGCTGTGCTCCCAGAAGGCCTCCTCAGAACCCAGTGGGAGAAGGGCCTGAAACATGAATCCAGTACTTCTGCTGCTCCTTCTTGTGGGGACTGAGGATCTGAGCCATCCTTACCCACACCCCACACTTCCCTTACACCAAAGTATGGGTTCCTCAGGAGCAGATCTGGGTCATCTAATTTAAGTCCACCCAATGGTTTTGGTTCATGATGATTTTTTTACAGTCTTTGGGAGAAAGAGAAAAGTCCATAGTGAATTCTTTACAGGTTATGTTTAGTCAGTTTTAGAAATTGAAGTGATATAATCCCTTTTCTGGTTTAAAACACCCTTTCTTATTAAGAAACAGGATGAAAACAGGATTTCTGGAAAGTCTGTTTTTGGCAAAAGAGAAAGTGTCAAACCTTCAATATCCTTTCCTTCAATTAAAATCCATTTTAATTGGTCCATACATCCACAAGTTTGGGAACAACTGTATTATTAGGGGGTGGGCATCCTTACCTGGGCTGTGGCACATCCCAGGGCTCTACAGTCAGCTGTACCAGGTGCCATAGAGGTGACTCCAGCTCACAGCAATTGACTGGATCTCAAAGGCGAACCCATGGGGTTTTCAGTGGCTGATTATTTGGATGTAATCACCAGGTCTGTCTTCCAAGGTGCCCTGGACTTGAACCTCCAATCTTCCAGTAAGCTGCTGTGTTCGCACCACCCAGGACTTCCTGCAGGCTACAAACACTTCACAAAGGCTTATCACAGATGGGCAGTGAGGGGGAGGGACTTGGAATTGGAGATCTGGGGTCTAGAACCTCAAATGGCTGGGCTGTCCTGAGCAAATGACTGTATCTTCAGCTGCCTCCTTTTCTTCTTCTACAAAAGGAGGGGGCGGGGTTATGAGGGACATGCTGATGAACTCCAAGGTTGACTCTGAACTCCCTGAGCAGCGCAGAGACTGGGCCAGTCTCAAGCCAGAGAACACAGTTGCACTCCAGGCAGAGGTTTCTTAAGAGAGGAGGCAGGGATGAACTTTTCCAGCCTAAAGACTTTCTAACCACAATCTAGCAATACAACAAAGAGTCTGCCAACCACAAGAATGCTAAAGTGGACGTTAGCCCAAACCTTGCTCCAAGGACCGCCTCATCTGCATCTACAACCTCTACAAATAGCCATTTGCCTTACTGCCTCAAGCCTCTGAACACATCTCCCAGCCCTGCAGGCCTGGGTCAGCCCTGTCTTTTTCCAGGAGCTGAGAGTCAACCTATCTCTTGGTCAAGCTTATCCAATCTAGGGCAGAGACTTTGACTTAACACTTACTCTGTGCCAAGGGTCAGAGACAAATGCCCTCTCTAGGAACAGTGGATGAGTACAAGCTGCATAATATACATTTAAGATATGTGGATTCTTGTACACCTACTGCACTCAAGCCAATTTATTTACACTAAATACTGTCTTTTATGCACACTGTTAAGAATCCCCCAAGCTCTTGGCCCATTGTTACAGGGCCCATCTGTTACAGCTTTCATCTTCCACTATTATACTGCATTGCTCGGTTGTATTGTGCTCTGATTCCCCAGTGCACTCTGGTTACTCCAAGACCAGAGGTGAGCCCAGTCCAGGACTGGTGCACAGGGCACATCTGATGCAAAAGGAAAGAAAGGTGCTAGGGACAGGACGGAAGTGGAGCAGTCTCCACCCTCAAGAACCTTGAAAAGTAGTCCTGCTGGCCCTGAGAGAGATTCAGAGGAGGGGGTGGGGACCCAGGCTAACCAAGAAAGTGGGTGCCCGGCACAGGCCCAGTCACAAGGTAGAAGCAGAGACCACTGATGTGGTCTGGGATGTAGGTGTTTCTCTGAACCATGGAGCTGAAGCTGTTCTGTCCTCTCCAATCACACCTCTGTGGGTAGGGAGGGCTTGCTTGTGCCTGTCTGGAAGCAGACACTGTCCACCCAGGTATGGGTGGCTTTTTCCAGCCTTGATCCTATTGTGTAGCAGGAAAAGAGATTACTTTTCCCAAGTCCCTGCCTGCTTTTAGTGTGGCAGGGACAGGACATGGTGGGGCCAGGCTCCGGCAGTCTTCCCTGTCCCCTCGGGCCACTCAGTTCTGCACAGTCTCAGCCCCATTCCCCAGACACCGAGGGACACCCGCTAGGAGCACCATGGCTTGGGTTTCCCCTGGGCTGGCTCAGGCTCCTGTCACCAGACCTGCCAGGAAATTGCTGCTGACACCCGGGGAAGGGCATTGGGAGTGGGGCGGCAGGGACTGTGAAGTCGGTGAGTTCTGAGTGAGCCACAGACAGGGCTGGGGCAGGGGAGACAGCTGTAGGTCGGGGGGGATTCTGACCATGTCAGACTGGACCTCTGAGTTCCCAACGGGCACTTCCCTTCCTGGATTCTTCCCAAGAGTATTGCGGAACCTTGCTTATGACCAGCCTGGCTGCGTGGAGTGAGATGGACCAAGGGTTGTGGGCCCTTCCCCCAAGGCTGTACAGATTCATGTCTCAGCAGCCCACCCTCCAGGAACAAAGCTAGGGCTGATCTACCCTCCCCAAGGCTGTGTGCATGTCTTAGGGATTCCTCCACCAGCTTTAATCTGAGGACAGATCCTGTCCCCCTCCTTATAGGCTTTCCCTTGCTCACTCTGTCCCACCAGGGCCCAGGCAGCCTGCCCTGCAAGCCCACCCTGAGTCCATACAGCCACCCTTTCTCTCTTCTGTGCTGTATTTGTCCAAACAAAACTCCCCAGATGTGCCTAAGCATTTCAAAGACCCGGGGAGAAATTGAGGAAGAGGCTGGGGGGTAAGTGATAGGATGTAGGGGCAGATACTCAGATTGGGAATAAAGATTCCCCCAGCTGCTACTATCCCTTTGGTTCTTGGTTAAGAAGTGAGAAAGTGTATGTGTGTGTGTTGGGTGGTTGTAGGGGGTGACAGGATGACCAAGGCCACATAGCGCTCTGGCTCTCAAGGACAACGCTTATAGTTGACTGAGCCTAACCTGCTTGCAAAGAAACATCTGTGGGTTTCTCTCCCTTCTTAACTGCACCCCCACCCCAAACAGCCCTGAACTGAGACATCCCCATAGTTTTGATCCTAGAGTGGCCCACCCTAGCCCCAGTCGCAGGCAGGAGGATGAGGAAGGCTAAGGGAAGAGCAAGCTGGTGCTGATCAGAAGTCTGGGGTGAGGCACCGCAACCTGGGGATGGAGACAGGACTTGGGTGAGTGGGGAGTGTCTAGGTGAGGGTAGGAGTGAGGTGGCGTGTCCCAAAGGCAATAGACATTTTGTGGTACCAGGCTAAAAGACTAGGGTGTCTGACCTGGCCAATGATAGAGGAAGGCCAGCTTGTTTCCAGGAACTCCTTGAGGGCACGAAAAGATCATCAGTTGTAAACAAGCAATCTCTCAGCTGATGTTTTAAACACCTGCACAGGCCAGGCAACATGTGTGACAACATGCAGTAATTTCCCCACACAGCCCACTTCTTCCTGAACCTAGGACCCGGAGGACACTCTTCAGAGCTGGTCGTCAAGGGGAGGTGGGGGATTTTAAAGTGTTGTGCTCATCCCCAAATCTGGTGTTAACAAACCATGCAATTATATTTGGAATGTGGCACAGTGGCTAAAGTGCTTGACTGCTAAATGGAAGGTCAGCAGTTTGAATCCTCCGGAGAAAGAAGTAACAGACTACTTCCCTAAAGATTACTGCCAAGAAAACCCTTTGGGCAGTTAAACTCTGTTTGTTCTATAGGGTAGATATGAACTGGAATCAACCCAACGTCAATAGGTTTGGGTTTTTTTTTTAATGTTTGTTTTTCAGGGGATATTTTTAATTTCATCATAAAGCAAGAGCATTAAAAAACAGACAAATAAAGGTATTTTAAAACACAAGTGATTAAAATAAAACACAGTCTTACCCCAAATCAACGGACAGCGGTTAGAATAAGAGCTACTTTGATAGAGAACTGACTGAGTGGAGGAAGCCTACAGGCTGCTGGTCTAGCTTTTGTTCCAGATCTGGGTAGAGTGTGAGTAGAAGTTTGTTGAACTGAAGTTCACCTGGGCTCAGTACACTGCTTATGTAAGTTATGCCTCAATAAAAAAGTAAATAGAGGCAGAATAGTCTGACCTTAAGCCATGACCTTCGGTATCATTTTTCATGGATCTGAATTCCAGCTCTGCCTCTTGGTGATATCTGTATGACTTTTAATAAGTTAACCTCACTGTGTTTGTTTCATCCTCTCTAAAATAAGGATCATAACTGTACTTACCTCAAAAAGTTTTTTGTGTGTGAGAAAGAATTAAGTGAATTAATGCATGTAACTACAAACCAGTTGGAGTTCTCCTGTTGGCGCTGTAGGATAAAGCGCTGGACTGCAAGGTCTGTTTGAACTGCAAGTTTGGCAGTTCAACTCATCAGCCGCTCCTCGGAAACCCTATATAGGCTTGCTATGAGTCGGACCAGACTCAATGGAACTTAACAACAACAACAAACCAGGTACTGTCAAATGGCAACCCCATGTATGTCAGAATACAACTGTGAGCCACAGGATTCTCAATGGCTGATTTTTTCAGAAGTAGATCTCCAACCCTTTTTTGGGTAGACTCAAAAATCTCTACTCTTTCAGTTAGCAACTAAACCCATAAACTGTTTTCACCACACAGGGACTCATAATACATAAAAGTCTGTTAAACTGGGTTTGTTGGTGATTTTGTTAAGTGCCATTGAGTCGGTTCCTACCACTGGTGACCCTGTATAGGGTTTCTGAGGAGTGACTAGTGAGCTTAAACTACCGACCTTGTGGTTCAAACCAACTCTGCAGCCCAGCGCATTAACCCATAGATCCACGCTGTGTTTGTTGTTGTTATGTGCCGTGGAGTCGGTTCCGACTCATAGCAACCCTGCACAGGGTTTCCAAATCTCTATAGGAGCGGAAAGCCTCATCTTTCTCCTGTGGAACAGCTGGTAGTTTAGAACTGCTGACCTTGCGGTTCGCAGCCCGATTCGTAACCACTATACTACCATAGTTACTCAGTAAGTGGTATTCATTGTTAATATTATTCCAAGGAAGCCCAGCTGCCAGCTTTATACTGATATATAAAGATGTATTGGAGTCCTGGTGTGACGCTGTGGGTTAATGCGCTGGACCCGTAAGGTCAGTTTGAACTGCTACGTCGGTAGTTCAAGCTCACTAACCACTCTTCGGAAACCCTACACAGGGTCGCTATCAGTTGGAACTAACTCGACAGCAATTAACAACAACAACAAAGATGGATTAAATGGCTTCAAACAAAGATAATAAAACATAAATTAATCTTATAATATGGATTACATTGTATGATATTGTTTTCTTATGCACATTTATTATTCAAAAACTCCATATTTGCTTAGAGTCCTAGTGTGGCTCTGTGGGTTAATGCGCCAGACTGCAAAGCCATTTGAACTGCAAGATCAGTGGTTCATGCTTACCAGCTGCTCCTCGGAAACCCTATACAGGGTCGCTATGGGTCGGGATTGACTCAACAGCACTTAACAACAATAATATATTTGCTTTATTACTCTATTTATTCATTATTCAATAAATATTTATTGAATACCAGTAGCTTCCAAGGCTGTTCTAGGCAATGGGAATAAAGCAGTCATCAGATCCACAAAGTCTCTGTCCTTGGGAATTTAATCGCCATGTAAACAACAAATTTACATTCTCATGTAAGCAAACATGTCAGCAAATAAACTAGTAATACAATGTTGATAGGGATACATGCTATGAAGAAAAATAAATAGAATGAGGGGTTAGAGAAGGGTGGGAAGTGCTACACCAGGGTGGTCAGGAAACCCGTCTAAGGAGGTGCCACCTGAATAAAGGGATGGTGCCCACCATGAGCCATGAGATGAGGAGAGAGAACAGAGAGTACAGCACCAGCAAAGGTCCTGTAGTGAGATGGAGCGCTGGAGCAACGGAAAGACGCCATTGTGGCTGGAATGGGCAGAGCAGTGAGGTGAGTCAGAAAGGTGGGAAGGAGGCTGGATTTTATTCTCAATGCCAATGAAAAGCCCTTGGGGAATTTTGAACTAAGGAGTGAAACAATCCAATTTACAACTTAAAGATCACGTTGAAAAACAAAAACAAAAAATCTGTGCATCAAAAGACACTATCAAGAAAGGGAAAAGACAACCTGCAGACTGGGAGAAAATATTTGGAAGTCACATCTCTGATAAAGGAGCCCGGTGCAATGGTAAAGTACTTGGCTGCTAAGCAAAAGGGTGAGGGCTGAATTTACCAGCGGGTCCCCAGGAGAAAAGACCTGGCAATCTGCTCCCACAAAGATGGTTGTGGTTGTTAGGTGCCGTCGAGTCGGTTCCTACTCATAGCGACCCTGTACAGGATTTCCAAGGCTGCTAATGTTGATGTTGCTATAAACATATGTGTATATGTGTATGTATATATATATATATATGTATATATATATTGTAGCATAGTGGTTATGAATCGAACCTCAAGATCAGCAGTTCGGAACTACCAGCTGTTCTGTGGGAGAAAGATGTGGTTTTCTGCTCCCGTAAAAATTTATAGCCTTGGAAACCCTGTGCAGGGTCACTATGAGTCGGAACCGACTCCACGGTACTTAACAACAACAACATATATATATATATATTTATATATATACACATGAATATAAGGAGGCCTGGTGGCACAGTGGTTAAGTGCTCAGCTGCTAACTGAAAGGTCAGCAGTTCAAAACCACCAGCCGCTCCACAGAAGAAAAATGCGGTCGTCTGCTTTGGTAAAGATTTATGGGCTTGGAAACACTATGAGTTTTACTCTGTCTCACAGGTTGTTATGAATGGGAATCGAGTTGATAACAATGGATATTTGTGTTTTATATAATTTTAACATATTTTATGTATTTACAATATATAAACTCACAATGTATATAAAATATGCTATGTAATA
Source organism: Chrysochloris asiatica (assembly GCF_000296735.1). Lineage (NCBI taxonomy): Eukaryota > Metazoa > Chordata > Mammalia > Afrosoricida > Chrysochloridae > Chrysochloris > Chrysochloris asiatica. The sequence goes on from NW_006408603.1 coordinate 8,262,960, forward strand.
GATATTCTTTTTCACTATCATATTTTTTCACTATCTATGCTGTTGTTGTTTTGTGCCGTGGAGTCGGTTCCGACTCATAGCGACCCTGCACAGGGTTTCCAAGGCTGTAAATCTTTACCAGAGCAGAAAGCCTCATCTTTCTCCCGCAGAACAGCTGGTAGTTTCAAACTACTGACCTTGCGGTTCGCAGTCCGATTCGTAACCACTACACTACCAGAGGTCCTTATCTATAGTGGGCATATATATGCTGTAGCTAGTTGCTATCAAATAGAACTGATCCATAGGATTTTCATGGCTGTGACATTCAGAAGTAGATCTCCAGGCATCTCTTCCCAGGCATCTCTAGGTGGGGTTCAAACTGCCAACCTTCTGGCCTCGTAGTCAAGCACTAAACCATTCACAATACTCAGTTTTTTAAAAATTCAGTTTATAGTACAAATGACAAGTGGTGCTGAGATGGGACCAAACTCATGAAGGTGACACTCTAGTGACTTAGTAGGACTTAAAAAAAAAAATGCAAAAGCAAAAATATGAGACCTGTGCTTCATATTCTTGTACAAAGCTCATAATCAACCAAACCTCCTCTAAATCAAGGATGGGAACCCTTCCGTTCCCTCCCATAACCCCCTGCAGGCCACAGGTGGACACTGTCTCTCTTCAATGCTACTGTCGGTATTGGCTGTGACAAGACTTTAGTGAAGGGAACATTCCCTGAATGTTCAGTTCTTACTATCTCAAGGCCACCAAATCAATGATGTTATAAATGATAACTTCCCAAACACTGCAAGTTCAGGAAATGTCTTCTCAATCAGCAGAGATGGTGCCCCTTTAAATAAGAGCTGCACCTGGTCACACTTCTGTGAGTAAATTCTTGGTATGAAACTTTTGAACTGTAATGTCCCCAGATAGTGAGCTCCTCTGAAATAAGGAGGGGTCTTCACATAACCCAGCACCCAGTGTAGTACCTAGAGGTGGCCAGATCCCAAGTGGACTCTGAATGTTTGGTGGTCCTTATAGTACTGCCTGACAGAGTCAGATGAGAGTTCAAACCCACCAACTGCTTCTCAGGACGAGGCAGTCTGCTTCTGGAAGGATTTACAGCCTTGGACAGACTGGCTGTGGGGCACTTCTACTCTGTAGTAGGATCACTATGAATCGGAATGACTCAGTGGCAATGGGTTTGGTTGTTAGTTTTTGCTTTTGTTTCTGTTTTGTTTGTGAGGGGTGGAGTGTAAGTCCAGAGAACCAAGCTGGAAAGGATTGAGGACAAAGTATTCAGCCCAAGTCCTGGATGACTCTCTTGGGACTCTCTGGAAGCTACCATAACCCTTCTCTGGAGACCTCTTGGCCCACCGATGTTATCCCCAAAGTAGGAAGTGTGGATCCTTGGTTCTCAGCACCTCCAGCTGCAGCTGGGCTGAGGGAGGCACAGCTGTCTTGCTGGAGGCTGTGTCCCTTGTGAAGGAGAAACATCCGGCCAATTCCACCAAGAATGTCAGTCAAAATCCAGGAGAGTCATCGGTCAGCTCAGCCATCCTGTCCAGACAGCTCTGTTGTTCTAGGAGCAGGCGCTCATACCATCCTCTGCCTCAAGAATCCGGCAGCCAGGATGGGGAGAGACCCATCTCCCTAGGACTTCAACATTCACAGACGCTGTCGCCTTGCTCCTCTGTCCCACCCAAGGCCTTGGGCTGGTGGCCTGCAGGATGTGACCCAGGATGCGGGGACCCGCAGGCTCCACAGAGAGATATGTGGAGGTGAAAGGGCAAACCTGTTTCTAGTATCCTTATCAGGAATGACTGAGCAAAAGGGAAGTGGGCAGCCCCGAGGTCAGGCTGGGGGGTCATGGCTGGGGCAGGGCTAGGCCCAGGAGATCTGAGAGGAGACCCTGCTGGGCAGGGAAGAAAAAGAAAGGAGGGGGTGGGTGCTGGAGGGAGTCTGAAGAGGAAAGGTCCTGGGAGGGACAGCTAGAGTGCCCAGCCATCTCATCTGCCTGGGACTGAAGGGTTTCCTGGGATGGAGGACTCTCAGTGCTAATACCAAGATGGCTGGTCACCCTAGAAGCAGCCCTGGCTAGTGAACAATAGGAACCCATCCCACCATACTCTAGGACAAAGTCTCAGCTCCCTCTCCCTTGTTTGAAAATCTCCTACCCTTCCCCATCCCTTCACCAACTATGTTCTACTATGAAATATCTACTATGAAATGTCTACTATGTTCCAGACAGAGACCCTGTGGGGTGAAAAGGGTTAAAGCATGTAGCTGTTAACTGAGGTGCCTTGGAGGAAAGGTCTGGCAATCTACTGAAAAGTCAGCCATTGGAAACCCTATGGAGCACAAGGGGTCAGCATGAGTCAGAATCCACTTGCTGGAAAATCCACTTGCTGGCAACTGGATCCTGATGATGTGCCAGGCCTGCAGAAAGGAGCTGGGGATTGACTCAGCAGTAGAGGGCCGGACCTGTGTGCTTCTGCCATTCCAGAGTTTGTGGATTATTCATCCTTCAAAGCCCAAGTCAAATCCTCCTCTCTGCCACTTGCCCAACAAGTCCCCCCTGTGGCACCTCTGGAGCATGTTTCTAGCTCTGGTAGTGTAGTGGCTACAAATAGGGCTGCGAACCGCAAGGTGAGAAGTTTGAAACTACCAGCCACTCCGCGGGAGAAAGATGAGATGTTCTGCTCCCGTAAAGATTTACAGCCTTGGAAACCCTGTGCAGGGTCGCTGAGTCGGAACTGACTCCACGGCACACAACAACAACATAAGTCCCCCAAGGTGGGAACCGTGCTGAGCACAGGATCTGAGAGGCTCAGGTATGAGGGCAGGCTGGAGATGAGGGCTGTCTTTACTCACACTGCCACCACAAGCGCATGTACTCGGCGACACACTAGCCTTTGAGTGACACTCCAGTGTGGCGCTGTAGGATCAGCACTGGACTGCAAATCCCCAGGTCGGAAGTTCAAACCCACCTTGGAGACTCTATACAGGGTCGCTGTGAGTCAGAACTGACTCCATGGCACTTAACAATCACCTCCACCACCACAAGCACCAGGCAGTTGGCGACACATTTGCATTTGAGAGACATTCTCCCTGACCCAGCGCAGTCTAGACTGGTCTGTCCACCCCACTCAGCTTGGGGCTGGGAGGGGGCCCTAGAGTAGATACCAGTCTAGGCTGAGGGAGGGCTCTGTTTCCTCAGGGGTCTCACCTACAGGGAGACCACAATAGACAGTGCACTCCAGGTGTCTGGGGCATCTGTGGTGGCAGGGCCAAGCCTGGGCTTCTTTGGTCTCGGTCCTTACAGCTTAAGACTCTGAGTGAAAGCTGAGCAGCTGAAGTAAGCAGAGGCTGCCAGCGGCAGGGTGCTGGGAGACGCTTTGGGCTCCAGCTACAACTTCAGTAGACTCCTCTGGCTACTTAAATAGGGAATTGTATCATCAAAGTCTCCATGGGACTGTAAGCATCTCGAAGGCAAGACCTATGTGTATTCATCTTAGTATACCTGACAGGGCAATGCTTAGTGTGGGGTGTCAGCCCTTCTGTGGATAAAGCTAAAATCAAGTCTGGCCCTGATAGCTGAGCCCCACGTTTCTATCCTGTCCCCTGGTGGTGTTTTATTGTATTGCATCTCACAGGATATAACAAAATGGGAAAGGATTTCTGACTGGACTCAGCCCACTGTACTTCCTGTCTTTGGGGTCTGGTTGTAGGGTGTTATTACAGCATCCCCTGAGTATTCTGAAGGCATCTGGAATCTTGCCACTCCTGAGCAGATGAGGACTGGGGTGGGGGGGGGGGTGGAGCAAAATGTGGAGCAACTGTACCAGAGAAAACATTGGCAGTATTCAGTGACCAGGACAGTAGCTTTAGTCAGTCCCATGTGGCCTAATGGACCCTCTATCCAAAGACAGACAGGTAGATCACAAGAAGGACTTTGGGATCATTGATAACCTGAGGGGTTTTTTGTTTGTTTAAGTAGAAATTTGGTGTCCAGAGTTGGATTATGACTTAATCTTGGTCTTTGGTTCACAACATACTCTCATAGTTCATTTACCCACAATCATCAAGTTGATTCCAACTCAGAGTCACCTGATAGGACAAAGAGGAGTGACTCCTTAGGCTTTCCAAAACTCTTCATCTTTAAGGGAGCAGACTGCCACAGCTTTCTCCTGAGGAGTGGCTGATGGATTTGAATCATCGACCTTGGAGTTAACAGTCCAACCCTTAACCACTACCACCAGGGATCCTTATTTAACTCCCTAGGTAACTATTTCTTATCATGAACAACTATGAACCAGAGACTTCATTCCTTTTATTTATTTCTTTTTTATTATTATTATTATTTTTTATTCTACCTTCCTCCAGGCCCTCTGGGTCTAGGTTCCCTCTTGAAAGCTTGTAAGCCAGTCACTTCTTGCCTTTGTAGCCCCCCACCCCCCATTTTGGGAAACCAGTGTCCATGTTGCCCATCCCTGTCTACTCTGTGTGTGGAGGGGGTGGGAATAATTCTTGCTTTAAGGACTTTTTCCCTCTTTTGAGCTACTGCTTCCATAGGTGTAGGTCAAGTTCATCAAATTGTATGAGAATACTTTTTTTTCCTCATCTTTTTACTTCTGGTTGAGCTCTTATCATCCAGTCACTGCAGCCAGGATAAGTGGGTATTATCTGCAAGTGTGGGTTTTCTTATGCATATGCCC
>NW_006408603.1:8267753-8281967 GCF_000296735.1 Chrysochloris asiatica
TACCTTCCTCCAGGCCCTCTGGGTCTAGGTTCCCTCTTGAAAGCTTGTAAGCCAGTCACTTCTTGCCTTTGTAGCCCCCCACCCCCCATTTTGGGTAGCCAAGGTCCAAGTTGCCCATCCCTGTCTACTCTGTGTGTGGAGGGGGTGGGAATGATCCTTGCTGTAAGGACTTGTTACCTCTTTTGAGCTACTGCTTCCATAGGTATAGGTCAAGTTCATCAAATCCTTTTATTTCATTTTAAGTAGCAATCTGCCTTTTTCTTCCAAGGAAAACTTTACATGGAACTCCAGTAAATAATGAGTAGAACTGATAGAAGAAGGAATAGGGGCTGGCCCCTGCCTACTTGTCCTCCCCCTTCCCAGAGGCCTAAGTAAGCCCTTGGGATTCTGTTGAGCATGTGCTATATACCATGAGTTCCCAAGAGAACAGTGACCTCCTCCTCCATTCCTATGTCCCCTGCTTAGCATGTACCCATTGGGAAACTCACTTCAACAAATGTTGTTGTTGGGTGCAGAGAAATGTTGTTGACTCTGATGCAGAGAAATCCCATGTGACACAATAGGCCCACCCATAGGGTTTTCTAGGTTGCAATCTTTATAGGAGTCATTGCCGGGTCTCCCTCCTACATGGGGGGCGGGTATGTGTGTGTGCCATAGAGTCAGTTCTGACTCACAGTGACCCTGCATAGGATTTCGAGGCTGAAAATCTTTATGGGAGCAGAAAGTTTCATCTTTCTCCCACAGAACAGCAGATTGTTTTGAACTGCTGACCATGAGGTTAGCAGCCAGACGCATAACCACTACATTACCAGGGCATTCAATGTGCTCCAACAACTACCCAGATCTTACTTGGGGACAGGGCATCAGTAAATGCCTCTGGCTCCAAAGGCTTCCCCTGTCAGTCTGCTGTGATGCCCCAGGCTGCCACCAGGCATTCTAAGTCTGCTCATCCTTCACAACCTGGTGCAAGCATCACCTCCTCCATGAAGCTGTTCCAGAGAGCCCCAGCCAGAAGTTCTCTTGCCTGCCTTTGAATGCATTATTAGGTCTCTCTCCTGCATTCTTCACACTTAGCCTTCTGAAGCCCATGTTATTTGCATCCAGGTCTCATTTCCCTGACAGTGTAGCTGCTGCACTCCTGAAAGGGAAGGTACCCACGAAGTAGATATTCAATAACGGCTGGAACAGGAAGGCAGGCTCTCCTGATGCTTCTAAGGACACTGTGTCTCCAGAAGGGCCTGTTAAAATACTCCAGGAGGGGCACCTGGAATCAATTTGACTAACTACAACATTAGCATGGAGTAGTTTATCGAGCTCTGAAAACTGTCACCAAGAAGAGCACATGGAAGGGGAATCCAGGATTGGATAGCTTGGGTGAGTAAGAAGCATCTTGGGCCTCTCTGGTACCAAGCTGCAAGCAAAGGACAATTCCTTGCCCTGAGAAACATCCAGAAAGTGTGAAGGAGGAAGAGTCGGTGGTAAGGGGAGGCAAAAGGGTGAAAACGCTGGGAAAGGTTCTGGATCCAGCAGTATTTCTACATGCCTCTCCACCCCGTCCTGGCAGGGGGATGAGGGGGAAACTGGCAGGGACAGAGGGGACTGGCTCCCTTTAACCCCAAAAGAACATCTGGGACTGCATCAGACATAAAGATCTGGTAAAGAAAATTGTTATGGAAATATGTAACCGTGAGACGTTATCAAAGGCGTCTTTAAAGTCCCCTTTTAACCCGGAGCCCGGTAGAGGGGCTTGGAAATTGGAAAACTGGGAGACGATTACAGGACCATCAAAGTGGCCGAAATTCAATCCAATCTGCAGGTTTAAGGATGGCTAGCAGACCCCCTGCCCCAGCCCAGAAGGCTGCAAACCCACTGTTTAAAAACCAAATCAACTGGCATCACCAGATCCGGGTCTGGAGCAAACAAATGCGCCCACAAAGGCTTCCCTGGATTTCCCTTGCGTTGGAGAAACCTGAGAAGTGAGGCCCCTGGGAGGCAGCCTGGCCCTGGGGAGCCACCCGCCCCGCTTCCAGAGCTTCTATCGTCTCCCCCCTCCCCCCAGTCTGGGCTCCGTTCTTTGTCTCCCCATTTTTCTTCAAGTTTTTCTTCTAGCTCTCTCTGAATTTACACTTTTCCTTCCATCGGTCTCTTTCCTCTTAAACCTCTCTATATTTCTCTTTCTAACAACATTCCTCTCTCTTTTTCTCCGTTTACCTCTCAACTCTATTTCCCTCTCATAATCTTCCCCCACCCCCGAATTTTCATCTCTTTTGTACCTCTCAGTACTGCCATGATCTCAATTCCATATCCCACCCTCTTCCTGTATCTCCTTTCTTTTTCTGTCTCCCCCCCACCCCCACCACCACTTTTTTTTCTCCTTGGCCTCTCTTCAATTTTGCTGCTTCCGAATTCCCTGTAATTTCAGGCTATGAAGTACAGGATCTCCTTAGCTGGCTTATTTGACAGTGTATGTCTTTGCTCTGTCTTTCCCCTAGGTGCCCAAACAGAAATGACTCACATAGACAAATACCCTTCGCCCAACGCATCACCCAAAACTGTTCTGTCAGTTTCTCCATCGTGGCAATGTAACGGTGCCAGTACACGCAGGCAAGCACACAAAATAGACATGTGGTTTTACCTATGAGCAGGGTCTGCAGACGTGGAAATTTATGTCCGGAGGGGTGGAATGCTACAGCACATAAAACTGATACACACAGAGAACGTCCAAAATTTACAATTCTTTTTATGTGGGGTGAGAGAAAGAGACTATAATTTTGCTACTAATAAAGTTCACCATATTTATACCAAAGATGTGAAGGTTTTTCCATTCATTTCTCGTGGCCATAACCTCGAAGGTGTTGTCAGATGGTAGGTTTATTATTAGGGGGAAGGAAAAAAAAAAAAAAAACGAATTCGCATGTTCCACTAGAAACACATAGGCGTTTCATCCCACCCTGCAAAATCTATCCGTGACCGTGAAGAGCTAAAATAAATTTCCATTTTGAGTCATTCACCTTAGAAAGATTATTCTGGGAAGAGAAAAGGAAGCATACACAAACAAAAGTTTATCGAAGAGTGGAATTTACGAAGGACGGAGAAAAACGAAAGCAGACGCAAGGCCCTCGCAGCAGGAACCCCGGGCAGGCTCGGGAGCCGACGCTGCCTGGCGCCGGCAACCTACGGAATTCAGAAATTCGTTGTATGGTGGCTAACAGGGCCTGGGGCTCCGGCGCGTTTGGAGGAGTAGAGCCTCGCCCGTCCGTCGAGTCAGTCGGCTGCGCATTTCCTCCGCCTAGCTTCTCCAGCTCGGTTCCCCAGCAGGCTTGAACCGCCCAGCGGGCCACCTGCGGGCTGCTAGCCAGGGACCAGGCCCCAAATTTCCTCGCTGCGTCCATACCGCTCACGTGCGCCCCGGCCCTACTCAGGCCCCAGACTGCGGTGTTCCAGTCGTTGGCCTTGGCTGGAGTGAAGCGCTCGCTGGGGGATCGGAGAAGAAACCAAGCGCCTGTTCCCTTTGATCTAATTTTATAGAGATGTGATGTTGACATTAAACATTTGATGCTTTTATCTATTTCAGCCTCTCTCCTCTTCCCACTTTTGGAGGGACTCCTCTGGCCTGCACAGGGAACAATCCCTGCGGGGCAGGCCAGGGCGCGCGAGCGGGACCCCGGGACCCTGCATTGCCGGTCGGACAGCGCGAGGATAAGAGAAGGCGACGATGTGCGCAACCTTTCTCTACACCCACACCCAACCTTCACTCGTCCCACTTGCTCCCACCACCTACAACCCGTGAGTGGGGCTCATTCTCCGAAAAGCCTGAGCGAGAGGCCGGTGCAAGGTTGCGGAGCGGCGAAGAGCAGGGAGGCGCTGAAAGCAGCCGCGGCCGCAGCGCTTTGGCCCTCCCGCCGCAACCTCAGCACCCACGCCGAGAAACTCAATGACTTTCAGGTGTGGACCACTTAATAAAATAAATCTTCTGGAACAGGAGGCAAGTGTTCAGGGACCAAACTCAAAACAGCAGACTTCACATTCATAAAGAGGGTTTCCCTAAATACCCCCGAATTGTTTCTATGGAACAGGGGTGCCATTGGCTAGGTAAGAGACCCAGAGCGACTTCTTTTTTTTTCTGTTTCTCCTCATCTGGGTCTCTTTCCATCTCTTCTCCTTACAGCAGAACAGAATCAACCATCTTTTGATTGAATCACATTTAAACTAGCCAGAACCCTTCAGCTTAATCGGAGACCCTAAGGAAAAAAGAGAGCTCGGCCTCTCCCTCCTCTCCCTCTCCGTTTTCTCTTTTGTCTGCACCACCCATTGCCCAACTTTCTCTTGATCTGAGATTTCCAAACCTAGTTTTGCAACACTCCAGGGAGACTGATGATCTCGAAGACTTTGTGAAATGCTCAAAACGAAATTAACTTTAATTATTTGACTGCAGGTTATGGACCCCTGGTTGGGAAAGGGACTGGGGAGATCAAACAGACCATCCCAGGTGTCACAGCTCCCCAAATTGGGTGAACAATACCTGATTTAGAAATTGCAAGAAAAGAAACCTGGTTTCAGAAAGAGAAAAATAAATTCCCAGGAGGACAGAGGCTTAGATTATTAAGCGTTGAGGTCAGGCAAGGCTTGCTCTGACGGAGGGGCCAGAGACTCCATTCTGTCCTGAGTTTCCTTCCCCCTAGCCAGCCTTGTCCATCCAGGCTTTTGTAGAACTACGGGAATGGGCTTCTCCCTTTTCATCTGTCCTTACTCCCACTTCAAAGCCCCCAGTAAAGTCCTCTTTACACTGGACAAAAGCAAGCCAGTTTGAAGCTAAGCAGCTCAGGCTGCAACAGAATTTTCCTCTGAATTTCTCAGAAATTCAGAGCAATGTAAACACACTATTTGGTTCTCTTTTAGAAAAGTTACTCACCCAAAACTCTCACACCACTGGAACTACGAAACTGCCCCTTTCCTGAGCTCAGCAAGGGGAGCCCGAAGAAGTGACCAGATCGCTCTGATAGAGGGAGTCTCTCTTGGTCTGACAAGGGTCCACATGTTTCCCTTACCGAGAACAAATCTTCCCCATTAAAGCGTTACTCCGTTGGGGAAAACATTGCTGCAATATTGGAAACATGCTGGGCCGCTGTGAGCACCGGAAGGAGAGGCAGGTCTTCTCGGGAAGGCAGCGCAGGCCAGTGGGCGAGCGGAAGCCCCCACATCCACCCTCATTTGGCCCCCAAAACTAAAGGAGGAATTACTGACCGAAACATCGTCGGAAGGGAGGCTCTGAGGCTGGTAGGCTGGTTCACACCAGTTACAGAGAGAGAACCGGGGACACACTAAGGAAGAAGGTGCAGGTGACAGAGGAGTGGCAAATTGGGCTTGAGGCTGGGCTTGGAGGCCACTTTAAAGAGCTCGGACTTTATAGCAAATTTTCACAGTTTGGACCCCAGCGACACTGTGGACCTAAATAGCTTTTTAACAAATGGAAAATATATAAACACCTAGCAACTGCCTCTAAGAAAAAAATTGATTAAAATCCCCTCTACATATTATTTGTAAAATATATAGCTGAGGCCATATGGTAAGGGGAAGATGGCTGTGTCCTAATGAGTTGCGGGCAATAGCCCCAGTTTTCCCATTTCTAAATGAAGGTGACGGACTAGATCCAGGATGCTCAAACTCTAAAGTACTATCAGAATCAACTGGAAAATTAGTTAGAACAAGGGATGATGAGCCCCATCCAACCTGAGTTTCAGCTTTAGTGGGGGGTGAGGGGGAACCCAATGATTAGCATTTTCCACTGATTCCTGCTGCTGGCCTGAGCAGGACACAGAACCTTTGGACTAGATTCTGCTTAAGCTCATGGGACCTGACATTTTGTTATGTCTGCTCCTGCCTGATTCCAAAATTTCAGGAAAAGAAACCTGGGTTCAGAAAAAGAAAATCGCATTCCCAGGAGGGCAGGGGAACTTGATTTTATGAGGAGTTCAGTTCAGCGAAGACCTGAGCCCCTGGAGCCACAAATGAGAGGACTGCTTTTTGGCACCCAAGCTCAGCTCCTTTGTCATAAGTGTGGAATGCATCTTTCAGCTGGACATCAAGGACTGGTCACCCTGATAGCCAAGGGATTCCTGACTTCTCTGTACTGGTAGGACATATATTCCGGCTTGATTTACCCCCCAGCTGACTGACTCAGAGACCTGAATCCTCCAACAGTGGCTAATGCTGGTTTCCCTTTGTGCCAGGCAGGGCAGGACCTAATCCTAGCTAAATCCAAGGCAGGTCTATTGTGTAGAGGGTTGCCTCCAGAGGGGGTGACAGTAACCCAGGGTATGTCTCTGGGTTCCCCCCCCCAGCGGCCCCCAAACACACACACACACCTCACCTCACATGTACATGTGTGCACACACATCACCACACACACATGCATATACTTTACACACACATACACACACACTTCACCACACACAGAGCCTCTGGTCGTCAGGAAAACTAGTTTTACTTTGATGTACCTCTCGCTGCACATTTGTTTCAGCTCCTCTCCTGGAGCCACGGCCTTATTTATCTTCTTGGCATGGGTTCTTAGAATACTTCCATTCAAGCAGCAGCAAAATCACTCAGCTCTACTATTTTATGAAGTTTATCAAACAGCAAAATATCCGGTCTCTTTGTCCAATGAATCTGGTATGACTGTGCCTACAGAAGTGCTTTTCCCCAGGCATCCCAGGGTCTGCGTGTGGCTATAGATCTCCTCCCCTGTGAGGACCTCACCAAACCCTGGGCTTGCCTATTTCTCACTGCAAGGGGCCCCCAGTGCAGATGCAGGGCTTCAAGACTTCTTCTGACCAGAGAGACACAGACACATACTCCACACATGCACATGCTATGTTCACACCCCACCAACAGAGCCCCAGGCACTCACAGCAGACAAGCCTCCCTCTACACCCCCACCTAGGCCTTGGCACTGTGCCCTCCCCAAAGGCAGGAGCTGCTGCTAAACTCATGGCTGTCATCTCAACCCCAAAGTTTGGAGCCTTTCCGGAAAGAGCCACCTCCTTGCTGCTGAGGACCTCGGGCCCTCCCCAGCCCTTTAAAGGGACCAAGTGTTCTATAACCTCCACCCACCCACCCACTGCCAGTGAGGTGATTCCCACTCACACACTCCTATAGGACAGAGCAGAGGTGCTCCATAGGGTTTCTGAGACTAAATCTTTTCAGGAGCAGACAGCCTTATCTTTCTCCCATAGAGTGGCTGGTGGGTTCGAACCACCAATCTTGTGGCTAGCAGTCCAGTGTTTAACCTGCTGAACCACTGTTGTTGTTGTTAAGTGCCATCGAGTCAATTCTAACCCATAGTGACCCTGTATAGGGTTTCCAAGGAGCAGCTGATGAGCTTGAACCACCGACCTTGCAGTTCCAATGACTTTGCAGTCTGGCACATTAACCCACAGCGCCACATCACTAGAGATCTTTATATTCTCCACAGGGAGACTCAAAACAGTCATAGGCCTGGTCTTCCTACCCTTGCCTGTCCTTGCCCTCCTGCTTCCCAGGAATCACACCAATACTAGGATGTGAGTTTTCCACCCCTGCTCCTACCAGAGGCCAGGACTAGGGGTGGCCACACTCTCAGAGGGAAGAGGATCCTTTGCAGATGACCTGATTTCATGCTTCACAGGATGGATGTACTGGGTGCAGGACCCCTTTCTGGAATGAAATCTGGCACAGAGGTACGAGGTGTTCACTGAAGACACATCTTGTATCCTGTCTCCAGAGAGGGCCAGCTTATTATCCCTCCTACTGAAGCCAGACTCGGGGTCTCTGTGCCCCCCATTCTCTGGGATGCTGATCCTCCATATACCCCATCTCCCCCATCTGGCAACAAATCTGGTCGTTTCTTTCTATTCAATACCTCTTCTCTTTCTCCGGCCTTCTTCACTCTTTTTACCACACCCTAGGTCTCTGTCACCTCATGACAGGACCATTCTCTTACATGCTGGCTGTGTTAATTCTCCTGTGTTAGTCCCCCTAGTGACCTCGGGCAAGTTACTTACTCTCTCTGTGCTTTAGTTTTCTCTCTGTAAAATGAAGATAATGACACCTCTTAAAGACACTGTAAGAATTAAATGAGGCAATGTCTCCTTTCCCCAGTCACACAGTTTGAAGTCTAAGGCCAGGGTTTCCTTGCTGAACTTACAGAAACACACTTAGGGGATTCGAGTAGCCTGCTCATGCTTCTCCTCTGTAAAGCACAGAGAAAAGATTCCTTCCTCCACCAACATGAAGGAAGAAACCCTGTGGAGCCCTCAGATTCACTCACTGTACTGACAGAGCCATTGGGTGTTGCCTGTGGTGCCAGTTGAGCACCTGGTACAGAGGAGAACAAGGCTGCTCCAGGTTCTCTCCAGGCCTCCTCAGGACAGGCAGTGGAGCTAGCTCTGCCTAGTAACACCAAGACTTGTCGAAGACCATAGCATGCTCCTTCAAGTCTTCTTCCCCTCAATACAGTTACCCTTTCCAGCTCAACGTTCAACAGCGGAGCCTTAGTTTTGACTTTCAGAAACTTGGGTTTGATCTCAGCAACACTTAGCAGTTATGGGATGACTAGAGGTAGTTGTCTGAATCAGCCTATGGTAGTCAACCTCCAAAGTGGCCCCCAAGGAGTATCACTTTGTGTAATCATCTCCTACCCTAACCTGTGTGACCTGAAAAGCAATGCAGAAGTAATAGCATGTGAGTTCTGAAGGTCGATCATAAATGGATTGCAGCTTCCACCTTGGTCTCTTGGATCATTTGCCCTGGGGAAAACCAGTCGCCATGTTGTGAGAACCTTCAAGCAGCCCTGAGGTAAGAAATGAGACCTCTTGTAAACAGACAAGAAGTCGTGGGTGGTGCAAACAGTTTAGTGCTTGGATGCTATTCAAAAGTTTCCTGGTTTGAGCCCACCTAGAGGCACCTCAGAAGAAAAGGTTGGCAATTAAATAAAAATGAGCCATGGAAAAACTTATGAAGCATAGTTCTGCTCCAGCTTGTCATGAGTTGGAACTGACTCAATAGCAACTGGATTGTTCTGTTGTGTTGTTTTCTGGTCAACAGTCAATACCAACTTGTAAGTCATGTGAGCGGGCTACCTTGGAAGTGACTCTTCCAGCCCAAGTCAAACCTTCAGAATGCTGTATCTGATTTAGGGTCAACATCTGACTAGAGGTCATAAGAGTCCAAGCTAGAACCACTCGGTCAAGCTGCTCCTGAATCTGTGACCAATAGAAACTATATGAGAGAATAACTAGGAAAACACTACAGGAACAAACACACAAAATAAACACAAACTTTGAAATAATAAAATAATAAAAAACCTGCCATTAGAGGATCAATATGAAGATATCAGAAATGGACACTACATTGAAATGGCAAAGGAATAGATTGGAATCAATGGAAGCCCAAATTAATGATCTTGAAGATAAATCTCTCAATACTAATAAGCTAGAAGAACAATCAGAAAAAAGAATGAAAAAATCTGAAGAAAGCCTGAGATTTCTATGTGTACCATAGAGAGAAATAACACAGGTTACACAGACTACCAAACATTTTGAAAAAAAAAAAAAAAAAAAGCACAGAAAAAAGAATTGTTGGAAGAAAACATCATGAAAGACAAGAAGATGACCATTGAAGAATCTGAACAAACCCCAAACATATTGGCCTCAAAAGAAAATCACCAAGACATATCATAATCAAACTTTACAAATCCAAAGACAAGGAAAGAATTCCGAGAGCAGCCGTGCAAAAAGGAAAAGTTACCTACAAAGGAGAAACAGTAAGACTAAGCTATGATTTCTCAGCAGAAAACACACAGGCAAGAAAGCAATGGGATGATATATACAAAGCTCTGGAAGAAAAAAAGTTGTCACCCAGGTATCATATGCCCGGCAAAGCTATCCCTCAAATAATGACGGTGAGATGAGAACATTTTCAGATAAACAGGAATTAAAGGAATTTGTAATAACCAGATCAACTTTGCAAAACAATACTAAAGGGTGTTCTTTGGGCTGAGAACCAAGAGCAGCAGTCATTAACATACATGATAGAGATTAACATACATGACAACACCACCCAGAACTCAGTCCAGATATTTGTTGTTGTTGTTAGGTACCATCGAGTCAGTACTGACCCATAGTAACCTTATGCACAGCAGAACGAAACACTGCCTGATCCTGGGCCAACCTCACTACTGTTGCCACGCTTGAGTCCATAGATGCTGCCACTTGGCCAATCCATCCCGTTGGGGGTCCATATACAGAAGCATGCTAAGTAAGGCAAAGCTACGAGAGATAAGACTAAGAAATGTTTTTAACCTGTAAGTTTCCGGGTGATTTGTTTTGCAGCATTACAGAACCAATACATAGTCCAGTTTCAGAATTGTACTCCGTAAGGTTTTCCATGACTGAATTTTTCAGTAGATTGCTAGACCTTTTTCTAGCCCATGCTGGGTGGGTTCAAATCAGGAATATTTTGACTGTAGCCAAGTGCTGAACTGTCTCACCACCTAGGCACTCCTTGTCCACTTGTTACATGGAAATATTGACAGCAACTCTTAGCCTTGGGAGGATGAAATGAGGTGGTGTTTGCCTGGCACATTGCAGGTAGTCTATAAACAGTGGCTACAGTTATTATTACCCATGCCACTACCTTTCTTTCTCTGGAGATGCCAGGGGTGACTGGGGAGAGGGAGGCCTTACCATCCTCTCTGCCTGCTTTTCTCCCAGTTTTCACCCTCTCCTCTGTTCCACAGCAGCAACAGACACTGGAGCGGATGTATCTGTGGATAGTAATGTGTGCTCTTTGCAGAACCCTCGTGGGTGGGTCCCACTCACAATTTCTAAGGTGGTTCTGTGGTGTGTTCGCATTTCTTCTGAAGGGCCCGAAATGTGATAATTACATACTTGTTAGCCTTGTAAAATAACAAATCTGGAATCTACACTCTGGAACCAATGGATTTCCTGCTAAAATAAGTTCAAGGGGTACCCTGGCCAGCATTCCCCGAAAAGAGTACTGCTAAAAAGGGCCTCACAGATTACCCACCCACCCAGCACGAATCTCCTCTGACCCTTCCACACAACACTCCACCCCCTTTTTGCCTTGTTGTTATTTTCATGTTTTCTTACTGTCTGCTTGCTGAGGTAGACCCTCCGTCCCCCATAAAGTCGGGGAACTGCCTAGGGTCTGGGTATCCATCTTCCATATCTCCTGCTAATGAATCCAGTGCTGGAAGTTGTGCTTGGCAGACACCATCGATGCATAATGCCTGTGGAGCCATCTTCGCTGCCCCTGGACATTGTCTTGACTCCTGTGAACTCCTCCACCTTTGTCTCTCTTCTTTCCATCCCGACCCAAACTCATCTGCCTGTCCCAGCTCCAGCATATGCACACATTGTAGGTCCCCCCAGTATGCCTTCCTCTCTTTCACCTCTGGGCCCTTCTATAGCTGTTCTCCTTGGAATCCCTTTGCCCCCTCTCCTTAGACTGCCCCGGGGTTCCCATCCACTCAACACTCTGGGGAGTTCCTTGAGCCACTGTCCCCAGCTCAAGGCCAGGAGAGGTATGTCTTCCTCAGGCCCTGAGGTCCCCTGCACCCTACCATCACAACACAGCCTCACCTGGTGGTGCCAATGCCTTTTGCTCTGTGTCTCTCCTGCTAGTCTGGAATAGCCCTCAGAGCAGGAGGCACATGTCCTCATTGTCCAGCCCCACTCATTTAAGCATTGAAATTGCCAAGAAGTCTAAGCCTACACCAAGAATGTTGGAAAGGTTCATCAAAAGTCCTCCACAACATGATTTCTCCATGAACCAGAGGCAACACTTACCACAGAACCCATCTACCTTTCCCCTGAAGATAGACCTGACACCCAGTTGGAGCTGAGAGTAGACATAGTCCCTCAGGACTGCCACATGGAAGGCATGGCGCCACCTCTCGGCCTTGCCCCATCCCTTTTCAACCCAGCCACAGGGAAGTGGACAGGGAGGATGAGGAGGAAAATACAGGTCCAGGGTGGATTCTGGTTCAAGAAACATCTGTATAAACACTGTCTCATTAATGCCAGGAAAGCTGACAGACAGAATCTTCCCTCCCAATTTTCTAGTAGAAAAGCTGCTGAGGCAGGGAGAAATTCAGAGGCTTTTCCAATGCGACAGAACAAATCCATAGAAAAGAAAGAACAGCTAGCACCAGAAATTTCACCCCAAAGCATAGACTGCAGCCTGGACTGTCAGACTCACAGTCAAAAACTATTTTAAAAAGTAATAATAATAACATGGGTGAGGAGGAGAAAACACCGGATCTGAAGGTTTATTTACCATTCCTTAGTCTGACCTTCCAGGAAGAATGTCGCTAATGAGAAACAATCTACTCGGGCTCCCCAAATCAGAATTTGCATAGGGATCAATTTAGGATTTCAGTCTTTAAACAGGACAAGGGTAATAAACCAAACCAGACCCCTGGCCACCAAGTTGATTCCTATTCTTGGCAACCCCACAAGGTTAATATCTATTATCTCCCTTTCAAAGAAAACAAAACTGAATTTGTCCTGTCTGAAAGGAAGTTTTGTACATATCAGGCAAATCCCAGCTCTGAGAATACATCTTCCCGTCGTCGTCCTAGTCCCTTCTGCATACCTGCTGGGAGTAAAAGAGGCGCATACACCTCAGTGTGATGCACGCTGAGTTGTTGTTGCTAAGTGCTGTCAAACTGGTTTCCCAGGAGCAACTAGTGGTTTGAACCGCGGACCTTGTGGTTAGCAATCCAGTGCAGGAAACAGGGAAATGGAAGGGCAAACTGTAGCTAAGACCCATGCTTCCCTAAAGAACTGACTGACAGTTGCTCTAGGACCTGGGAATAGCTCTCAGGACCAGATTCCATTCTAATTCACAGCCAAATGATTTTTTTTTTTCCATTGAATGAGGTATGTCCATTCCAGCATACTACAAGTTGATGAAGGCATGGCTCATGTCTGTCTTGCTGTCTGCATACTCCCAAGCCAGCAATTGCTTGTCCCATAGTTGTTGTTAAATGCTGTGGTGTCAGTTCCAACTCATAGAGACACTGAGGCTATAAATCTTTGGGGAAGCAGAAAGCCTCAGCTTTCTTTCAAAGAGCAACTGGTGGGCTCAAACTGTTGATCTTGTGGTTCACAGTCTAGTACTTATCCTACAAAGCCACCGTACTCCCTGTCCCATAGTGGTGGTAGTGGTGGTAGAGTCGGTGCAGACTCATAATGACCCTGTATAGGAGGCTATCCAAGGCTATAAATCTTTACAGGAGCAGAAAGCCTCATCTTTCTCCTGAGGAGCAGCTGGTAGATTCTAACTGCTGACCTTGAGGTTAGCAGCCCAATGCGTAGCCCACTAAGCTACCAGGGTTCCTTTGTTCTATAGTTGTTGCTTAGTGCTGTCAAATTGGTTCTGACTCATAGTGATCCTGTATAGGTTTCCAAGGAACAGCTACTGGATTTGAAGTTCCAACCTTGTGGTTCACAGTCCAGTGCTGATCCTACAGTGCCACACCAGAAATCCAAAGTTGTTAAGTGCCATCAACTTAGTTCCAACTCATAGCAACCCTGTATAGGGTTTCTGAAGAGTGGCTGGTGAGTTTGCACTGCCAACCTTTTGGTTCAAACCAATCTTGCAGTCAAATGCTTATCTTACAGAGAACCACACCAGGACTCCAAGAAGTCCATAGTAGGCCCTCCAATATCATGAATGAATTAAACAATTAACCAACGTAGACCAATTGCATGTAAACAGTCAAGAGTAGCATTCCTACTTTAAAAGTAGTTTTCCTAAGCAGGAGGCAAGGGGTTTTTTTGTTTGTTTTTTAAATTCTCTCATTATAAGACTAAGAATTAAGTAAATATTGCCACCAGCTTGTCTCTTTTCTCTATAGACAATGCATCAGGGACAAGTGTTATTTTAATTCAAATGGTTATTAAACAGAACAAATGATGAACTTACACATTCTCTTAAAACTCTGTTCCACATCTGGCAGCATCATTCATAAACCTGTCAGGTGTTCAGCCCTCTGATTCATTTATCCTCTTGACTTAGCAGAAACTACTGGTAGCGTAGTGGTTACGAATCGGACTGCGAACCTTAAGGTCAGCGGTTCGAAACTACCAGCCGCTCTGCGGGAGAAAGATGAGGCTTTCTACTCCCGTAAAGATTTACACCCTCGGAAAC
>NW_006408603.1:8282067-8284386 GCF_000296735.1 Chrysochloris asiatica
CCCCCCCCACCCGGCCATCACAGCTGGGTGCAGCGACTCTCAAGTCACTTTATAAGTGCCATTCAGTAATCATGAAGGTAACAGTGCTGTTCAGGCCCGGACCAGCTTTGTCCCAGAACCACTCCGGCTTCAACTTACTTCCGTTCTATAAGAAATTCTAAACTTACTGAGTTTCTATTTAGCATGATGAAAAACTTTTGGAAATGGATTGTGGCGATGGTTGCTTCATATGGTGAATGTCATTAATCTTACTCTTACACTTAAAAAATAACTAAAATTGATTTTTGGGGGAGGTTATATACATTTTACCACAATAAAATTTTTAAAAAAGAAAAAAATTCCAAACTTCCCACAGGGAGAACGAGGGTAAGAATGGAATTATTTCATCTTTGCTGTGTTAGCAGAAGGACTGAGAGGTAGTCAGTATGGGGATGATGATGGATGTGGCCATAGAGTCTGGTTCTGTCGCTAACTGGCTGTGTCACCCTGGACAAATGGCTCCCTTCTGCGGCCTCAGTCTCAGTCTCTATAAAACAGGGATAAAAACTGTGTCTACCTAATGGAGTTCTGGAGTCCTAGTGTGGCACTGTGGGCTAATGCACCAGACCACAAAGCCGTTTGCACTGCAAGGTCAGTGGTTCAAGCTCACCAGCCAGTCCTCGGAAATCCTATACAGGGAGCTCTGGTAGCATAGTGGTTATGAATCAGGCTGTGAACCACAGGGTCAGCAGTTCAAAACTACCAGCTGCTCCATGGGAGAAAGATGAGGCTTTCTGCTCCCATAAAGATTTACAGCCTTGGAAACCCTGTTCAGGGTCACTATGGGTTGGAACTGACTCGACGGCACTTAACAACAACAACATGGATCGGAACCAACTCGAAAGCACTTAACAACAACAACGTATTGTGGACTCCTGGTGTGGCACGGTAGGGTAAGCACTGGTTGGTGGTTCAAGCCCATAGAAACCTTATACAGGGTCGCCATGAGTCAGAACTCGCTTGACGGCACTTAATAACAACAGTGTAGTGTGTAATATATTAAGTAGTGCCTGGCACACGGAAAGTGAGCTATGTTTGGCTATTGTTTTTATCTGTAAACTAAGGGCCTCTGAGGTCTCCAGAGCCCTAGTGATACAGTCGCTAAGCACTGGACTGCTAACCACAAAGTCAGCAGTTTAAACCCACTGTCGGCTCCTGTGACGATTTACAGACTCTGAAACTCTGTGGAGTCATTCTACTCTGTCCTATAGGGTTGCTGTGAGTGGGTTCAACTAGACAGCAATGGATTTGACTTTTGGTTTAAGGTCTCCTGACCCTCCTAGAAGGGAGATTTAGTAACTCTGAGGTGGATCTTTCTGCATATCCTCATAAAGGAAGGTCCCTGAGAAATCTGCCCTATTCAAGTCTTCCCACACCATATATGGTCAAAGACAAGCATTTGCACTAGTAGTTTAAAAGAAGAGCAAGAATGTCTCCTGGAAGTGCTCTGTCCTGCAGTGTTCTAGGAGAAAACCCTCCTAAGTGGGTAACTCCATCTGCCAATTTACATGTAATCTGGGACTTCCTGCTTCCTCAGCTCAATTCACAGACCCATCTTGGCAAGGAAAAAAAAAAAAAAAATTGGAGGATGGGAGCATGTCAGGAGAGACAGCTAGGTTTGGGAAGGGGTGCAGAGCACTGGGTCTCTCTACTTAGCTCAGGCCCTAGGCCCATTCAAGTCTGGAACAAGGAGCTTTCCACCAATTCAGGGATACAACTAAGAGAGCTGAGCTGCTAGCTCCCATTTCTGAAGATTGTAGTAATCACCACCACTACCATCATCATCTCTTCAATTAACAAAGTATGTCACACCCATCAAAACCCATCAAAGAAGTATTTCTGAATATCCCACAACCATGTGTCCCTCCCCCATTTTTATGATGAGGAAATTGAGGCAGAAGACTTGGTACTTGTTTAAACCAGGCTGTCTTGTTTAAACTGTTGATTACATGTTTCCTACTCATACTTTCATTCACTATAGTAAGCTGCTTGATAACTTGGTTGGTTGAATAAACCAAAAACCAGTGCCCTCAAGTTGATTCAGATTCATGGCAACCTTATGTTTCCGAGTTGTTGTTGTTGTTGTTAGGTGCCATCGAGTTGGCACTAATAGCGACCTTACGCACAGCAGAACGAAACACTACCCGATCCTGGGTCAACCTCACTATTGCACCACGCTTGAGTCTATCGATCCTGCCACTTGGCCAATCCATCTTGTTGGGGGTCTTCCTCTTTTTCTCTGACCCTCCACCTTACCAAACATGATATCCTTCTCCAGCA
>NW_006408603.1:8286231-8332153 GCF_000296735.1 Chrysochloris asiatica
GGGATAAATTCAAGGTCATATTTTGGTTCTCCTGGACTTGTTTTCATTTTCTTCAGCATCATTTTGAATTTGCATATCAGTAATTGATGATCTGTTCCACAGTCTGCCCCTGGCCTTGTTTTCACTGATGATATGGAGCTTTTCCATCCTCTCTTTCCACAGATGTAGTCCATTTGATTTCTATGTTTTCCATCTGGCGAGGTCCATGTGTATAGTCTTCTGTTATGCTGTCTAAAGAAGGTATTTGAAATAAACAAATCATTTGTTTTGCAGAAATCTATCATTCGTTCTCCAGCATCATTTCTATCACCAAGGCCATATTTTCCAACTACTGTAATGAACAATACATCTTGATTGCATGTTTGATCGAGTTCAGATTGTAGAAGTTGGTAGAATTCTTCTATTTCATTCTCACTGGCTTTAGTGGTTGGTGCATAAATTTGAATAATAGTGGTGTTTACTGGGCTTCCCTGCAGACGCATGGATATATCCTATCAGTTAGCAGTTCGAGTCCACCAGGTGCTCTACAGGAGAAATATGAGCCCTGGAAACCCTGTACAGGGTTGCTATGAGCCAGAATCGGCTCCACATAACCACCACCAGTCTCCACCAATGTGGCTGTTACGTGATGATGCCCATGATATGATCTGATATGCCCATGATATGATCTGAAACCAATAAAAGGATTAAGGGTGAGCTGCAATATCCCTAATCCCTCCTGTCACAACCCTGAATTTTCCCAAAGGTGTGGCCAGAACATCTTTTACCTTACAATAGATAAAAGGAAAGAGAATTGAGCACAGAAAGAGGGACCCACTACCATTAAGAGAGAGGAGGCAGAAGTGGAGTGAATTGTTTGGACTGGGAGTCTCTGTACTGTGAAGCTCCTAGATCCAGGAAAAGATTGATTCCAAGACACATGGGAATTTCCAAGGAATGCTGGTCCCAAAGATGCTGAAATGCTGAAAGGAGACAAGACCTATCTCCAGAGCCAACTCTCTGAATTTGGAGTTCGAGCTTCCTAAACCGTATGAGTCCTGGTGTGGTGCTGTAGGATAAGCACTAGACAGCAAGGTTGGTTTGAACAACAAGGTTGGTTGTTCAAACTCACCAGCTGCTCCTCGGAAACCCTATACAGGGTCGCTATGAGTCGGACTCAATGGCACTTACCAACAAACAGTGGTGGTGGTTATGTGCCATGGAATCATTCCGAGGCTGTAAATATTTACCGGAGCATAAAGTCTCATCTTTCTCCCACAGAAAGACTGGTACTTTACAAACTGCTGACTTTGAGATTTGTAACCACTACACTACCAGAGCTCCTTAACAAACTAAGAGAATAAATGTGTTTTGTTAAAGGCATCCACACTTGTGGTATTTTTGTTACAGCAGCACTAGATAATGAGGACAATAACTGATCAACAATTGAAAGAAAAAAAAAAAGACTAATGGGCAAAAGTGATTGATACAATTTTGTTACCCAGAGCTGAGGCCCATTAGATCCTGGAGAATGGATCCCCCTGGTGAAGCCAGAGGGGAATCTCAATTCTGAGTTGAGCCTCCCTCTTGGCTGGAAATACCAGCCCCAGGTGCTCCCATCTCTGCCCAGTCTGCAGCCAGTGATTAGGGGCCCTAATGGCCATAATGCCTCTAATGTGGTGTTTAAACCAATAAGGCTTCAGAGAAGTCACGGTATGTTTAATAATGGCTTAATGACTCCTTGTGAGATGCAAGGCTTCTGGTTCCTGTTTGGCCTTGATTTACAGCCCAACTCTGGCTGAGGACAGCCAAGAAACCCCCTCTACGCCCCCAGCGGAAGAGGGAGGTGTTCACACCAGGCCTCTTGGATTCCTTTAAAAATTGAGAATTCAAATGAAATACAAATGATGTTTGACTCCCCCACCCCTTTCACTAGTTCCATAGAGAACTTGGGAAATAAATGTTCTAACCCAGATCCAGGGCCCCTCAAGGGAGTTGGGGGGTGGGGGTGGGGGGCGGAGAGTGAGCAGGGTCCTAGGGCCCTCGGTATTTCTTGTCTTAGATCTTCCGTGGAGTAAGAATTGTTTCTCTGCCCAGAAAAACCTAAGCTAATGTCGTAACCCTTTGCTTTTGGATCCAGAGACTCAATTCAGAGGAGATGCAGTTTTACCCTCTATCTCCTCCAAAGCGACAGCAGCAGAGGGGTGAAGTCTGAACTGCAGATGGCCCCTTTTCCAGTGGATTTACAGATCCATCCAGATGATTTGCCCACTGAAAGGTGTTCACTCCATGCTCAAACAAAAACCAATGCCTCTGCTAACTCCTCCACCTGCTCCAAAGTCTGCCACTGTGGGGACCCTGTCTGGTTTTGAGCGGTCCCTTTCAGTCTCCCTATCGGTCCAAGCTCTTTACTCCAACCCTGTCTCTGCCTCTGAAACCCTTGACGAATATATAGTACTCTTAGGGCTTACTCAATCCAACCCCCACATTCACAGACGAGAAACACTAAGTAGCCAGTTCAAGGTTCCACAGCTAATTAACCACAAAGCCCTCAGAGAGCTCAAGCCCCCCATTCCAGTTCCGAGTTATTTCCACACAACTTGACACTGCTCCCAGTGTCTCCCTGTGAGAAACATGAGCTTTCTAAGGCAAAACTTTTCTGCTAAGAGTAAAGGTTTTCCAGCTCCTCCCTGAGGCTCGCGAAGAGAACTCGGTAAAGTCCCAGCCCAGCCCCTGCCTACCCACTGCGCTCTCATCTTCGGCTGATATCAGGAGACCAGGACTAAAAGTGTTTGTTAAATGACAGTTTTGGGGCTGGGGAGGGCATTTCTGTCTCCCGCAGCGCCTCACCTCTTTAGGGCCAAGAAAGAGCCTTTAGGCAGGGTCTCAAGACCAAGGGTGCTTCTCTGATCTTGGGACTCAGCCGGATGGACAGACAAAAGGGACCGCCGCCTTTCCCCCTCCCCACATCCCCCTCCCCCGTCCTTGAGAGGAGGCGCTTCCTCCACTCTCCGGGGCTGTCTGAGATATGGGGCTTGGGGTGAATCAGGGGGCTCCCGGACTCCGACGGGTTAACCGCGCGGGGCTGCACGTGACGTGGATGGTTCCAGCATTAAGTCAGAGGCGCGGCCCCCTCTCCTGCCCTCCGCCCCCCGCGGCGCGCGCCACTCCCGGGGGCTCCGCGCCCCCGCGCCCAGGTCCCTCCCCCTCGGCGGGCGCGCTCGGGCCGCACGGGCAACGCGAGCGCCCGAGCCCCCGCCGGCCTGTGCGCCCCGAGCCGGCATGGACCCTGAGCGGTGCGCGCCTTTTGGCGTGGGGCCGGGGCCCGGCTCCTACGCAGCCGCAGGGGACGAGCCTACGGGCCCTCAGGGGACCCCGGCCGTTGCGCCTCACCTGCACCCCGCGCCGCCCCGCGGCCCGCGGCTGACCCGTTTTCCGGCCTGCGGACCCCTGGAGCCCTACCTCCCAGAGCCGGCCAAGCCGCCAGCCAAGTACCTGCAGGACCTCGGGCCCGGCCCGGCGCTCAACGGCAGCCACTTCTACGAGGGCTCCGCGGAAGGTAACGCAGGACGAGGGCGCGGGCCCTAGCGCGCAGCTCCGACCCTCTCTGTTTCTTACCGAATTGGGCTGGCCGGGGCCTCCTAGCTTCCTTCGCCCGCTGCTTAGCCTAGTTCTCCACTTTTGCCCTGCTTGCTTCTTTCTGCGAACCGATTTCCTGACTGACCTTGGCCCAGGCAAAGGCCAACACTGTGTGGGAGGCAGAGCCACCCTACCCATGGCAGCGGGGATGGGAGGCGGGAGGTCGAAGGCGGGTGGGGCAGCAACGGCAAGGGGCCCAGTCGGGCAGGAAGGCGACCAGAGCCGGGAAGGAGAGCTTATGCTCGGCGGGAGTTGAACTGGGACTGTCGCCGACAGAACCCAGATGCCTCGGACTTGACCCGGGGCTCCGCATTAAGTCCTTGGCCCTGAAGCGGGGAGAGAAGCGCAGCTTTTGTGTCTGGCGCCTGTTGAGGGCCCTGAGGCTGGGCCCCAACCTAAAGTGACCAAGCTGAGCTCAGCCGGGGACTGCGGCCTGGCTGGCCTCCGCAGGCCTCTCATCCCCGGGCCCAGCCGCCGCGGGAAGGGCACTCGATGGCATTAGGGGCTTGATGGAGTGGCGGCGGCTGACCCGCAGTGCCGGGCCATTCTCCATTCGAAATAATTGTTCCCTTATTTCTCAGACTAACCTGGCCTTTCCGTTGTGATGCACGATGGTGGCCGTCCTTCTCGAAGTCTTGGCATCCTCATACCGCATCGCCACCTCTGGGGCGTTGGGAACAGCCCCGGGCGGGCCTAGTCCCTGGGTGCCTTGGGCTCCTAGTCTGGGACTCTTGAGTGCGGAAGACGGTCAGGCCGCGCCATCTCGAGAACGCGCCTCCAGCCGGTCCGCTGCCTGTCGCCACACGCACCCGCTGACCTGTAGGAGTCATGGCGCCTGTGGCCGCGGCCCATCTTCGCTTCCACATCCCTAAACCTAGGCCCAGAGATGGGTCCTCTGAGAACCACTCCGACCCCCTGTTCGCCCCAGTGGCGCCTCGCCGGCCTCCACCAATGGCCCGGCAGCTCTGGCCTTTGCCCAGCCTGGACGGAGGGAATGTGTCGAGGAGGGCGGGGAGGTGTGTGTGGGTCAGCGAAGGAAATGAGCAAGTCCGTAGAGCTTCGTGCCTGTGCCCTTTGAAAGAGGCTCTCCTGATAAAAACCACAGTTGGGACTTAATGAGAAGCAGTTGGCCTGGCTCCTCTGATCCCAGCCAGACGGCGGCGGCTACGAAGCACCGAGAGCAACGCCGGGACAGGTACCCGGGCTGGCTCCGCGCGCTGTATCGAGTCGTACACCCCAGACCCCCCAGGTCCCCACTGGGCCCCGGATCCCGCACGGACCGCCCGGGCTCCAGGACTCACTAGACGCGGGGCGAACGTCAAAGAGTGCCAGGCGGAACCTGCGGTCCCGTGTAATCCACTAAACTTGACTCCGGTCGGGAGAGCGCTGTCTTTAACGAAATAAAAGGAAAGAAGATTTTAAAAATCTGAATAACAACCAAAAAGGGGGGTAAGGAAATCGAGCAAAACAACTACGAAGAGCGAAGAAAATGAGAGGTAAACGGCGGCTTGCGAGCTGGGCAGACGGAAATTTGTAAATGAAGAACCAAAACAAACCAAAACAAACCAAGAGGAAGATCGAACGAAGCGGGTAAATAGAGCGAGGGAGCAGACAAAACGAAAGAAAACCAGAGAACATTCTAAAAGAGCAGGAAAATAGCCAAATGAGAACAAGTCGGAGAAGAAAACTAAGGATTCAATTTGAGCGGGGGAAGGGGGGCACAGATCGAACGAAAAAGTGGCGCGGCATCTGCCCACCCCACTTGCCTACTTGATGCCCTGGCCAAAGCGCAACGAGCGGGCCTCACGAGACCCCGCGGCGCAGCCGGCTGATCACTGGTGAGGAGGGACAGTCCCGGGGCTTGGGCCGCGCAGACCACTGGGTGGGGGAAATGGTCGGCGAAAGGAGAATCCGCCTGATCTCCCGGCTTTTTTAATAACGAGTTCGGAGCGTTTCCAGTTCAGACCAGTGAGTGCGCAGCTGCGCCCCATCTGCAGCGCGTTCGTTGCCTCCGCCGGGCAGTTGAGCGCGCGAATGTCTGGAGCATGGCCACCATATCTCGCCGGACGTTCGTGCTGCAGCTAGCCTAACTCCGCAAAGACACTCAATTGTCCTCTGGGCCTGGGTCACGTCTTGTCAGTGCCAACTACTCTCGAGACGTCTCGAGACGTTCCAGGCCGCCCCCTTCCAATTTCGGGAAGCCACTTAGAGCTTGTCTCGGAGCTTGGCTTCTCTCCTTCGAAATACACCCCTCCAGGACTTGACTCCTGGTGGAGTTTTGTTCGTGCCACCAAGGAGGCCCTGAGACTGATGGCCATTAAAGGCCAATCTGGAGACCGACCGCGCATCTCCAAAGGGTGGCAAATCCTTGGTCCCGGCTGAAATCCGTACACTAAGGCTGGAACTTATGTTTACTTCCTTGGCTGGCCTTCGACCCCTCTGGCTGGAGCTCTGTTTCAAGACACCCCCCCCCCTCCCCGATCTATCAAGAAAGGACGCGTGCCTGGAGTAAGGTTGCAGGGAATACTGAAGACCTAGCCGTGTGGTTCAGCGGCTTCAATAGGCGCCTGCAGTCAGGACCTGAGGACGGCGCGGCTACCCAGTAAACAGGCTCAAGCTCCTTAGAGTTGTGTTCCTTGGGTCCCACCACCAGTGCCACTCCCAGGCTGCACAGTAGCAGAGGATCAAACGGGGTGCTGCCACCAATAAACTGAACTTCACCAGGAGAAGGCATGATGCAATGCGTGTGAAGTCCGGCATGAGCTTTATTGCTGCCTCAGAGATCCATGTCTTCTCCTGCTGGACATACCTGTACTATTGCATAGTTGTAATGACCTGTGTTCAAGGGGGTGTGCTGTTGGGCAGGCCAGGAGCCCCAGGTTCCCAATTCTTCCTTAACCACCAAGTGTGTGCACCAGGTGCATGTGACTCTTACTACACACAGCCCATATATAACTTGAGTGCACCGTGGGCCCTCCAAAGCAGCTCTTCTCTTAAGCTTAGGTTCAAAGTTGCTAGCTTCAGTACCTGGTCTGCCTTTCCTTGTTTGCTGCCTTCTATTTATCCAGCCTCTATTGGCAGATTGCTTGGTGTTCTCTGAGTCATCCCCCTGTTTCCTGAAATGTGCTGCTCTCCCCTTGGGCTTTTTCAGGAAAATCAAGGTGATTTCAGGGCAGTGGACCAGAGCTAGTATGAGAGGGCGTAGAATGGGCAGGCATGGGAGGCAGGCAGAGGCTAGTAGGTCCCTTTTCTTGGATAAACCTGAGATCTGCTTCGCTTTCATTCCTTGACAGTGAGAATAACAACAGAGCAGCTTAGAGTCAGGAATGTAGGCCCTAGCACCCCCAGTTCTTTTCCCTGTCTATGAGCAGACCCAGAGGGGCCAGAAGGCACATGAACAAGCCATGGGATGTAGGCTTTAGGAGGCATGCCAGTGTTCCCCCACTCCAGCCCTAAGTCACTCACCATACTACTGCCTCGAGTCCAGCTGGGAACCAGGACTTCCCTGTGAACCCAAAACACACAATTCCTTTCATTCATTATGGAGACTTGCTAAGTGCCAGGTGTTCCTTTCCAGTCACCCTAGTTTCCCAGACAGTTTTCAATGATTTGGTCCAATGTCCCTGAACCTCCTTTCCTAACCTCCTACCCCTGTTGGCCAGGAATGAAAGTCAGGGTACAGCATGCTGTCCCCTCTGTCCCCCACCTGAGTTGTGAAGGTGCCTGGTGCCTGGGCTGTCAATGCAGGCTCACTGTACAGGCCAGACAGGCTTGGCCTGACTCTCCAGGCCTCCAGGACACACACACACAGTGTGGAGGTGAGCTCTGAGCCTGGTGGTGCTGGGAAACCACTGACCAGCTTCCAGTGGGTGATGGGAGGAGAGCCCAACTTGCCCTTCACTGTACAAAGAAGAACTTATCAGACTTAGAGGCCAAGAGGCCCATCTCCCTGGTCCTAGGCTTCCTCTGACTTCAGCTGTGACCCCAGGGTAGAAACCACCTCTCTGTGCCAGCTCCTCAGGCCTCCTGGGGGATGGGCTCCTGCTGAGGATGGGCCAGGGGCCAGAAAAAGGGCTGTGTGTGGCGTAGTTCCTGCTATCCCAATGAACTACTGAGGATTTCATGGGGACACCGCTGGGGGTCCTTGCCAGAGGGAGAGGGCGGGGTGATCAGGGTGACCTATTTTTCACCAGGCCCCAGTTGTGGTGGGTCTCTGCCAAGCTTCCTGAGTGCGGTGTTAGCACGTCAGAGTGGGGCTTCTGGGAACAGTTCCCAGTCTACTGTGGGGTCACCCCTGCTTGTTAATCACAAGCTATGGGGGCAGCTGAGGAGGAGGAAAAGGCAAGACAATGAAAATGACTAGGAAAGGTCCTCCAGCTCTCTTCCTCCCATCACTACTTGCTGCTTTTCTCATGCTTGAGCTTGAATCCTGCTGAGACATAACAATTTTAGGAGTGATGGGAAAGATCATCTCTCTGGATGCTTCTTTGTCCTGTCTTGTCCCTTATACCCCAGGGCTATGGGATTTGACATTGATCTGAGATGTGAGACTCAGAGCAGAAGGC
Source organism: Chrysochloris asiatica (assembly GCF_000296735.1). NCBI lineage: Eukaryota > Metazoa > Chordata > Mammalia > Afrosoricida > Chrysochloridae > Chrysochloris > Chrysochloris asiatica. The sequence continues at coordinate 8,294,415 of NW_006408603.1, forward strand.
GCAGTCAAACCAGCCAAAGGTGGTCTCAGCTTTCCCCATCCCTTTGCTTGCCTGATCTTGGGAGCAGAGGCATGGGTGCTAGGGCATGGGAACCAGAGTCAGGGACACGGAAGTACTTATTGGCAGAGGTGGGAGATGTCAACCACTCCATCCTCAGTCCCTTCTTCCACCCCAATCCTCAGCCCTTCCAGGGTGGCGGTCCCTGCCATGGCGCCAATCCTGGCACCTCCACACCCTGTGGGATGCACCACCACAAAGCAATTCCCCGAAATGAACGCCCCTCAGGCCCCGCAGATCCACCCAGACCACAGAGCACATGGTTCCCTAGGGCCCCCTCCCCAGCTGGAGACTCTGCAGGCAGGCCTCAGAATGCCAGGCTCCCATGGAGGGTGGCTGCTGGGAGGAAAGGAAGGGAGAGGCGGGGATTGAGGCGTCAACGTTCTTCCCCTCCCTCCATTCCACCCACAAAACCCCCTGGTTCTGTTTCCATCCTCCTTTTTGTGTTTTCCATTGCAGCTGAAGAGAAGGCCTCCAAAGCCGCCAGCTTCCCGCAGCTGCCCTTGGACTGCAGAGGAGGCCCCAGAGACGGGCGCTCTAATTTGCAAGGCTCTCCGGGCCCCTGCCTGGCCAGCTTACGTGTCCCTCTGTCCCCTGGACTCCCTGAGTCCATGGAGTTGGCCAAGAACAAGAGCAAGAAGCGCCGTAACCGCACAACCTTCAGTACATTCCAGCTGGAGGAGCTGGAGAAGGTCTTCCAGAAAACCCACTATCCTGATGTGTATGCCCGGGAGCAGCTGGCTCTGCGCACAGACCTGACGGAGGCGCGGGTACAGGTGAGGGCACCACAGGCACCAGGCTCTCTGGCTGCCTTGACCGCCCAGACTGTGGCCTAAACTATGAGAAAGCTGGGAGAGGTGGGCTCTAGCACTTCACAGAGAGAGCTGCCTTAACTCCTGGACTTTCTCTCCATGCCTGGTTCTCCTATAGCCACAGGCTCTTTCAGGCCCAACTGAGGTTTCTGCAGTTGTGGGGAAGAGAGTGTATATGGGTGTAATGGCCGCTTGGATTCAAAAGAACCTGTGTGAAAGTCCCAGCTCTCTCACTTACTAGCTGATCAGGTGACTCTGGGCATGTCATTGAATTTCTCAGCTTCAGTTTCCCAATTTGTTAGGTGCTGTCCAGTTGATTTCAACTGAGCGACCCTGTATAGCGTTTCCAAGGAGAGACTGGTGGGTTTAAACCACGAAGCTTGCAGTTAGCAGCCCAGTGCCTATCCTACAGGACTCCATTAGGAAAAGAAAATGATTGCACCACTACTTAGGGGGCTCCATCTGGATGATGCCTGATGTGACAGCATTTTGGAAGCAGTGAAGTGTTGAATACATATGAAGGCTACCTAGAACAAATGGGCTCCACTAGAGGGTCTCGGGATTGTGACCCTCAAAGTCATCCTGAGCAAGCATCCTTCAGTCCCTGCCACTCCCCAACTGAGACCAGGCTTCAGGGCTTCCTGGATGAGGCCTCCTCCAGCTTCACACTGGGTGGAGTCCAGCCTGTGGGGATGGGAGGGGGTGGGGGTGTTGGGAACAGGGAGGGATAAGGGAAGGGAAGTCCATGTCCAAGATGGATTGAAAGTGAGAGTATTAAAGTGACAAGACATTTTCAGTGTAAGTTGAAGGGTTGGGGTTGAGCTTCTAGGAAAAGGCCAATGACACCAAGGAGGAGGAGTTTCTACCTCTCCCACCACCCAGGGGTCTTCCAAGGGGCAAAGTGCCTGCTTATCACATCTTGCATGGGCTGTTACAAAAACCTTTTTTGAAAGTGATGTAGGGCATATTCTACTCTGGTAGAATATGGAGAACTGGTAGACCCAGTCAGCTGCCTTCTGGCAGGACATGCCTTATAGCTGGCTCTAACATAGGACCAGAGGAGCTTGGGCTGTTTCCCCTTCTCTTCTGGGTCCTCCTGCTGACTTGGTCCCTCCAAAGCTAACTTCTAGAACCGTCCCCTGGGATCGGTCCCTAAGACCTGAGATCATCAGGGTGAGAGACCCAGCAATGAAGACAACCCCAGATTCCATACACCATGGAAGTCTCCAAACCGCCTCAACAGGCCTTTAGGGGAGGGTTTGAATAGCTTTCCCCAAGTGGACTGCATTCCTCTTGTAGGTTATTTCTGCCCTGGGGCTGGGGCTGGAGGGGAGGTCAGAAGGGTGGTCACAAGTCCCCATACTGTTCAGAATCTTCCACAATAATTGAAGTCTTAAGAGTAGGATCCAAATCAGACCATACAGCAGACAATGTAAGAGGGCAGGCTCAGAGGCCGGGCAGATGTCCACAGTGGGACTCCAGGAAAAACAGGTAGTGACAAGGAGGTCAGTTCCTGCCCAGCAATCAGATTTACTGCCTCCAGGCTCCTGGAGGGAGAGTAAAGAAAGTAAATCCAGGCAGCTCCGATGGCGTGGTCTTTCCTGACCTGGGCCCAGGCTCGCTTTGGGATTTCAGTCCCCTGGTACAGGGCCTTAACTGCCATTTCTTCTAAGAAGAAATGACCCAAAACCAAAGTCCCTTTGTACTCCATTCCGACTCAGAGCAACCTTAAAGGATAGAGCAGAACTGCTCCATGGGGTTCCCCAAGACTGTAAATCTTTACAGGAGTAGACAGCCTCATTTGTCTCCCTTGGAGTAACTGATGGGTTTGAACCACCAACCTTGTGGTTCGTAGCCCAGCGCTTAACCCACGACACCACCAGGGCTCCAGGAATGACCCAGCTCAGTCAGATATATGTGTGGGGGTTGGGGGTGGTAGACTGGTGGAGTTGGTTATGTGCCATGGAGTTGGTTCCGACTCATAGAGACCCTGTATAGGATTTCAGAAGCTGATTTCCAGAAGCATCTTTCTCCCTTGGAACAGCTGGTAGTTTCAAACTGCTGACCTTAGGTTAGCAGACTGATTCATAACCACTACACCACCAGGGCTCTGGGAGTGGCCCAGCTCAGTCAGATATATGAGTGGGGGCTGGGGGTGGTAGACTAGGTGGGAAAATCCTAATCAAAGGCTGGGAGAAGAAGATGGCAGAGTGTTTTCAAGGAGAGCTGGTGGGAGCTTGTGATGCAATTGGGAGGAATTGACTTTGTTGCCTGACAGGAGAAGAGGGTCTAGAGAGGGCCAGGGACTGAGGTCCCCAGGGAGCCACTGAGGATGGTGACCAGAGTAGAAATGTGATTCATGTGCTGTGAGGTGGATGGATTGGAAAAGGAGATGAGGCAGGGGAACTACACAACCTAACATATGAGCCTGGGTACATAACTCCATCCATCCTGAGGCCCAGGGACTCCCCCTGACACCCTACCAAACCCAGTCAGACTGGAGAACCAGAGAGCATGACTCAGCCTGGGTTGTGGCAGCTGGGGGCCCATCAGGCTACTAAACCATTAGGTTTGGGCCTTTCCCAGGCCCCATCCCAAGATCCATGGCTCTGAGTGCTGTGTGGATTTATAAGCCCCTGTAGCTGAAGATTCCTCAGGCCCAGCCAGCTTCCTGCATTTAGGATAATGCAAGCACTGATAGTGCCTTGAGGACTCCCAGAAGGCTCCACACCTCCTGGTTGCTTTAACCCCCCCTCAGCCCCTTTCCACCCCTGCTCCCAGGTCTGGTTCCAGAACCGCAGAGCCAAGTGGCGGAAGCGAGAGCGTTATGGGAAGATCCAGGAGGGGCGGAACCCCTTCACAGCTGCCTATGATATCTCTGTGCTGCCCCGCACCAACAGCCACCCCCAGGTGAGACCCCACTTTGCCCCAAGTCCAGGCCTCGTCTTGTCCTATGAGTTTGTTGTTGTTGAGTACCGTGGAGTCGGTTCTGACTTATAGTGACCCTGCACAGGGTTTCTGAGGCTGTAAATCTTTACGGGAGCAGAACGCCTCATCTTTCCTCCGCGAAACCACTGGGAGTTTCGAACTGCTGACCTTGAGGTTGGCAGCCCAACCTGTAACCACTACTCTACCAGAGCCATAGGGTAGCCAGTAAAAATTCCCAGAAGACCTGGAGCAGCATCAGAGTTGTGTGTGACCTTGGGTACTTCACATCACCTGTCCCATGAAAGAGCCCTGCAGAGCACATAGCAGCACATGGCAAGACGGGACCACTGAAAAGCTTGTGCTTTCTTGAGAAGCAGTGGGAGGGACCTCTTAAGATGTCACTGCCAGTGTGGGGGGACTTGTTGTTGTTGTCAAGTGCCATGGAGTCGGTTCCAACTCATAGCGACCCTTTACAGGATTTCTGAGGCTGTAAATCTTTACGGGAGCAGAAAGCCTCATCTTTCTCCCGCAGAACAGCTGGTAGTTTCGAACTGCTGACCTTGCGGTTCGCAGCCCGATTCATAACCACTATGCTACCAGAGCTCCTTAGAAGGGGACTAGGAGGGAACCAATAATAGGTCTGGGCCAAGCAGAGGCTTTTGGGCCCTAGGGGCACAGAGAGAGCCTCTGGGTCAAGGAGGCAGCCCTTGGAGCTACAGGTTCATGGGCTTTCTTTACCCCTTTCTTTTCAGCTGCAGAACTCCCTGTGGCCCAGCCCAGGGTCAGGGAGCCCTGGGGGCCCCTGCCTGGTGTCTCCAGAGGGCATCCCCTCCCCATGCATGTCTCCATACTCCCACTCCCATGGGAATGTGCCTGGCTTCATGGGGATGCCAGCCTCCCCTGGAACCCACCCTGGCATCTACTCCATCCACGGCTTTTCCCCCACCCTGGGGGCCCACAGCTTTGAGCCCTCCCCAGACGGCAACTACAAGTCTCCAGGCCTCGTCTCACTCAGGGTGAAGCCCAAGGAACCACCCAGCTTGCTGAACTGGACTACGTGATCGGCCACGTGACAGACTCTGCCGCTTACCCCCTTTTCTGTTCCCAGCTGCTCCTACCCCACTTCTGCCTTTAGGCTCCACATGGTTTCTAGAGGCCTAGGCAGAGGAGTAGCGACTCTCAGCTGCAAGGTTCTTCTCTTAGAATAAGGTGGGATTGCCCAGGACAAAGTGGGCTTTAAAACAGGCGCCCGGGCCTCTTCCTGCCCTCACCCAAATTGGCCTAGAGGGAAGACACTGCCCTGCTTCAGCTTCCTCCAGTCTCTATCCCTCCAGTTGAAATAGCTTAAGTGGATCCTCATTCAGGAAACCCAGGAGAACAGGAGGAAGGGGATACAGACTGAACTGGGAGGAGCTCCTTGTGACACTCAGAACATCTAAAGGAGAGTGATTTCATCACCTGGGGCTGACCTTGCCTCCCCTTCCTATCAACAAGGGGCTTAGACTCTGGAGGTTAGTGTAAAGGGGGGGCCCTGCCTCCCAATTCCAGCCACGCCTGACTCCTGCTCTGTGCTTCCTTCCCTAATGTGCTAGGGAGTCACCTTTCACTTCCACCTCTAAAACCACTACCGTCAAGTGGATTCTGACTCCGCAGCCCTATAGGATGGAGTCGAACTGCTCCGTGGGGTTTCATCTTTATAGGAACACACAGCCTCATCTTTTTCCCAGAGTGGATGGTGGGTTTGAACCACCAACCTTGTGGTTAGCAGCCCAAGACTGAACCCACTATATCACCAGTGTACCAGAAACCGCCAAATTATAGATTCTCAATTATTGGATCGAGCCAGAGCTATACCGTGGAAACCATGGGCAGTTATAGTCGTCTTGTTGGATATGAGTGAGAGTAAAACACGTTCCCAATCTCTGAGCCCGTGAGCCCAAGACCCTGACCCCCAATTTTGTAAAGATACTTTTGTATAAAATGTGCTGCCTAGCATAACAATAAAGGTGGCGGTATTTTTTATCCCAGGTGACTGGATCTGCAGGACTCAGCTCTTGATTCTTTCAAGCTGGTGTGTGCCCAGGATCCAGGCTGGACCAGGTTATGCCGTTAAGCATCCAGGAGGCTGGCAAAGGTGGGCTGGCGAAGGTGGCAGAGCCCTTAGGGTTGAAGCCTGCCATGCCTGGCCTCCTTACCTGCCCAGGCTCTGGAAGGCAGATAGAAGAGCTGAGCCCTCAGGCTGGACACATTTGACTGGAAAATGGGGGAGGATGGCAACAGGATGGAGATAATTGTAACTCCACTGGTGACCTTAGGGAAGGTGGAATGGAGGATCAAGGTGCCCACTGAGGGCTGGGACCCTGGAGCCGTGGGGTGGTGCAGCTCCCTTCTCCCAGAAGCACTAGGAGCATGTCTGAGCTGTGGGGCAGAGATGAAGCCAGGACTCTTTTTTTGTGGTTTCAGAGAATTGCCTGTTCTATCCTTCATCCCAGCTTTCTGCCTTATCTCCTCAGCCTACAAGGCAGGAAAAACGCGGGCCTGCCCTCCCATCCTCCCAGTAAACACAACCACATTGCTCAGAAGAGTTCCCCCTCAGCTAGTAGCAGCTACCCCTCACCACGCCTCGCCTCGTGTTGGCCCAGAGAAGTCCAAGCTCACAGGCACTTGGTGATGTGCTAGCCCCTAAGAGGGAGCAAGTCCTCATCAGCTGCTCAAGCATTCCGGCCTCTGGGACTTTATAGTTCATTCCCCAGAGAAAACCTTTTCTTCCCTTCCCTTTTCTCAGTCTGAGGGTCTGGCTTCCTGCCATTTCTCAGCACTGATGTTGGCAGTGAGGTCCAGGTGTGCCTGTGTTTAGTGGGAGGGGGCACCAATCAAGAGGGGGAAAGAGGCATCCTCAGCTGCCTATGCTGAATGGACACCCTTATGATAGAACCAAGGCTCAGACGACCACACTAGAAGTTTATTCAACCAATGAGCAGTTGGCAGAATTTTGGACTTTCTGTCCCACAAAAGTCAGAAAGATGTGTGTTCTACAAATATTTACTGAGTGCCTAATCTGTGCCAGGCATTGTGCTGAGAGCTGTGCTCAAGGAGAACCTGGTCCCTTCCCTCACAGTCTAGAAATATAGAGATGAGAAACAACTGCAAAAGCCTAAACAGAGCAAGCAGAAGTGGGGAAGAGACAGACAAGAAAAGAAAATTAAGTGGAGCCAGAGATCAACGCAGCAAGAGGCAGAGGTGACAAAGGACAGGAGAAGGCCCTGTGCAGGAGAGGGGCCCTGCTGGGGGAGGGTACGAGGAGGCCAGAGACCAGCTACTGGCTCTGGTCCAGGGGCATCTGCCCACAGCTCATATTTTTCTGTCCAGTGACAGCTAAATGAAGAGAAAGCTAACTTTACAACTGCCTACTTCACACGTAATGAATATGAATGGGCATCCCGGAGCCTGTTCCATGGGATTATCTGTGAGCTGACGGGTCCTCCCTCCGTCTGGGCCATCCCAGCCAGCCTGTCCCCTGGCTGGGGTGCGGACAGCCTTTCCACCTGCTTCCTATTAGCTGTGCTTCCCGCCTCCCCCACACTCTGGGCATCTACCCCTAAGACACAGCCCCTGGGGTCTCCAGACAACCCTGCCCCAGCCTCACTCAGACCTCAGCCCATAGTTTCCTGAGGGCAAGCCTGGTGCTCTGGCCACCTTTCCTGAATAGGCAAAAAGGAAGCAGCTTCTATCTGGACTCCCATCCCTGAGAGAATTGCTAGTCTCAGTCTCCCTTTGCTGAGGCTCCAGTGAGGCCCACCCAGAGAAGACTCCAGAGCATTAAATCTTGGTGCTGGCAGGGGACATGGACACCAGGCTGGGACAGAGGGCCTTGGCAAGGCTCCCCACTCAGGCAGGCAGTGAGATATGCTTCTCATTCAACCCTGCTGCCCCCACCCCACCCCCCAACCACTTTCACATCAACCTGAATTACAGCCCTAAAGTGCAGATTCTCTGGGACCTCAGCAGGAACTGGGCCTGAGCAGAACGCTGGCTTCCTACAGCAGCTCTCCCCTCCACCTCCTGCAAGAAGCTTCTCCACCTTTCCTACCTGGATGGCAGGGAGCACAAAGGAACCCACTCAGCAATGCGCTCAGCAGTAAAGGGGAGTGGAAAGGGGGTTGGCTCTTGCCTTTATGACTGTTGCGCCCGACTGTACCCTATATTCCTCTGGACTGACTCCATGGACACCACACAGGGCCTTCAGTCTGATGGCTGAGCTCTTTTGAGGGGTCTCTAGTCAAGCAGTAAGATACGCCATGGGGAAAATAAGGGGTGCTAAGACAGGGCTCTGATCTTATCTTGGTGGTAGTTGTGGGGGGTCTCTTCTAGGAACACAGAAAATGGATGCCAGTTCATAGCTGGCTAGGGGTGGCAGGGCCATTAATACAAGGGGGCTTCAAAAAGTTGGTGGAAAAATTTGGTTATCTTTTTAGGTTTTCCATGAACTTTTTGAAGTCCTCTTTGAACTGTAGGTCAGTTATCCAGTATCTCATTCAGCCCTCATAATCCTCTTGCTATCATTCAGTCGCGTTCTAGAGATGGGTCAAGTGAAGCTTCCATCTTGATGAGCCCGAGTCCCACAGCCTGAGCTGGACTCTTGTTTTCTAGCCAGCTGCCTGAGGCCGGTTGTGCCCAGTGACAGACAAATAGTAACCGCTACTGCTTCTGCAAGCAGCCCAGCTCATTAGAAGACAGACAGAAAGCCAGCCTCCCGGGAGATCAGGTTAACTGGTAAGGCAGAGAAGCTGCTCTGGGAGCCAGTAGAGGAGAAATGCAGGCTGAGGCTGAAAAAGAACACGAAGGCAGCCACAACTGCCCTCAAGTTACCTTCAGGGAGCATCAGAGGCTAACCAATTAGGGTCTAAAGCAACTGATGTTTGCCAAGAGTCTTCTGTTCTAGGGACCAGATTTGAACGAATAGTAGTAATCAAGGGGAGTAACTGGGCAAATAACTGGTGTCAGAGCTGGGGAGACAGTGACCAACAGGGCATGGGTGGAGCGGAAAGCACCACTCTCAAATAGAGACCTGGGTTTGAATCTGGGCTTCTATCATCATGACCGACACCTTGGGCAAGTTCTTTATCTTTTTAGACCAGTTTTCTCCCCTGCAAAATGGGGAAAATAATGGTACCTACTTCTCAGCGGTATTTTAAGGAAAAAGATATGACACGTAAGTGCTCAGACCAGTGACTGGTACATAATAAGTACTCAATATCTGCTACATGGAAAACGACTGATGATGAAGGACGTAGCATGTGGTGTGACACTCATAATCATTAAGTGGCAACTCTGATGAACTATGGTTAACAAGGGACAATCACATCCTTGAGGTCATCTGTCCCCCAGTGGAGGGAAGGAGCACAGGAACCTCCAGCTGCTTAGCAATAAGCAACATTTACAAAGGCTTTCACATACCTACCTGTCCATGGCCCAGATGTGAAGTACAACCACAGAGACTAAGAGACCATTTGTTTCAAAAAAGACTTCTGTACTAAGACCTGCTTCAAATAGCTAATCTGCCACCAGCGAGCCTCATAGCTGAGATCAGGCCAGCTCTCAGGCCTGGGCAAAGGATTTACCCGCTCACACTTCGGGACTCTAGCAGTATCAATATTCTGTCACAGATCAGAGGACTGAGGAAATAAAAGATGAGGAAGGTCACCTCAGGTCAGGCATGTCCAGATACCCAAGCTGCATAAAGGAGTACAACCCATCTTACCAAACTGAAATCCCAAGACCACCTCCTTCCTATCAGTCCTGGCAAGACACAGAAATCCATCACGCACGTGAATTCTGCTCAGTTCTCTTGTCCTGTGCAAGTTACTTTTGGGTCAAAGGGCCAACGGATGCTGAGGACTTCATGTCTCACAGGGTAGGGACCATAAGTACTGTCCTGCTGGCTTCTACCTTGGTTGCTCTTAACCATGCTGGAACATCAAGGCCTAACCTGGAAGCTCAGCTAGGGCTGGACTGAGGCTCAGCAGGACCCAGGCCAAGCCGGTACTGACTTCTCTGAGGCAGAATCCCAGGCAAAGGGAGGCATATTCAGCAATCTGAAGCTGAGTACAGACTCCCAGGAAGTCTCAAATGGCACCTACCACAAGTTTTCCTTGCTTCTCCATCCATCCTGGGGGGCTCCTAGGCCCCTCAACACTCTTTCCCACCATGGAGCTAACTCTTGATGTCTACTTTCCCAGGCTTTGGGCATGAATTTCCTCTCATTCCCAACCACCCTGTCTCTGGGAGGCTTAGAGCAAATGACCCAACCTTCTGATCTGCAGGAAAACTTGTCACTCCAGCAGCAAAAGAGCCCTTAAATGAGAAAGGTAGGCAGCTTTGGAGAGGTAACTGGGTGACCTACCAATGAGAGCAGGAAAACCAGCCCTGCACCAGCTATTTAGGCAATGCTGTTGTTATTTGCTGTTGAGGTGGTTCTGAAACACAATAAGGACTGTTTTCACTTCCTTTTAATGTAAATAGAATACATAACACATTTAAAAACCCCAACAGAACACAAGAGAGTACACACAAATTTATACAGGCAGTCCCTGGGTTATAGACAACATTTGTTCCTAAGTGTGTCTACCTGGAACAGGTGCATATGGCTCTAAGTTACCCTTATTCTACTAGAAGAAATAGGAGCCCTGGTGGTGCAGTGGTTAAGCTCTCAACTGCTAACAAAAAGGCTGGTGGTTCAAACCCACAAGCCTCTCCATGGGAGAAAGATGTGGCAATCTGCTTCCACAATGATTTAGAGAGCCTTGGAAACCCCAGGGGGCAGTTCTACCCTATTCTACAGGGTCACTAAGAGTTTGGTTTGGGACCTAGTGTAAGAAAAGGCTTGATGATATCAAAGCTGCACATGTGCAGCAAGTAAAGGTGATTCTGATGAAAAATTTGTTGCAAGTAGGAAGTGGGACTGGTTCTGCTACTTCAAAGTGAAGGTACATTTACTAATACTAAAGGGCATGTAGGAGTTGTCCCTATGTTGGAGGGTTGTAACCCAGAGACTGCATGTGTATACATATTTACAAGCCCTTAGCAAACAGAGGGGAAATGGCATGTCTGGCTAAGGGAAGCTTCTCTTCCTATTCGACTCGCCCAGAACCAAAGCACTGAGGCAGCAGTGGAGGCCTCTGCAATTGCTTTTGGATGCAACTTAGCAGGAGGCTGGAATGACATCAGAAAACACCCCCAGAGCAAAACCAAGGTGCTGTCTTTCTGGCCCTGGCCCTAACCTCTCCTCCTTGACAAGTGGCCATGACAAGCCTCTCTCTCTAGAGACCCCTAAAACTCAGATGTGACCCCTAAAACTCAAATGCAGAGAGAATTCAGCCCATGCTGCATTTCCCAGTCTTGAACTGACTGAGAAACGGGCTGCGACCAACCACGTCCCAGAGGCAGGGGAGTGAAGGAAGAGAGGATTCCAAGCAGAGATGATTGCTCCTGAGCAGGACTCCTCCATCAGCCCAATGCAGGCTCTGGAGGGCAGAGCGGGGCTGTGCTGCCACCTGGTGGGGACGGAGCACTGCAGCAAGTAACCAGGACCATGCCCTCGGGGAGCCTGACATAACCCCGTCTTCCCTTTGTAGTCCTACTCCCAAGAGCCTCACTGCAGCAGTTCTTCCCAGGAAATGGGCTTGGAGAAGACCTCCCTTTCTAGCCAGAGGTCATAGTTCATCTGGAAGTCCTCAGGGAGGTCCACCCGCTGGCCCAGGACACTCTGTAGGCAGTTGTCCACTGGCAGAAAGTCAGGGTTGTTGTGGGCCCGGTCATAGCGCCGAGCGTTGAAACGTTCAATGTTGGCACGGAGGGCACACTCCTCTGCCTGAAAATCCCAGGGCCGGGCATCGAGATCTGGGACAAAGCAGGAAGACATGGTTTAGGAGTCAGGACCTGGTGGCAGCTCCCTTTGGGTTCACTGTAAGCATTCAGGGACAGATAGGTCAGGACTTAAAATGCTGTCAGGAGAGACCAGGACTCCTCCAAGCCCTGTCCTCTGCTGGGAAGTTATAGGAAAGGGTTCAAAGAAGACTGAGGCAAGGCAGTTTCCCAGAGAGAAGAGAGCAAGAGTCAGAAGAAAAGCCGGGTCTGACCTGGTATGGTGCTATGGGATCACTAGACTAGTAACCTCAAGGTTACAGTTCAAAGCCACCAGCTGCTCTTGGAAACCCTATACAGGGTTGTTAGGAGTCGGAATCAACACAACAACCACCTAGACAGGCTTCTCCAGCAGCTTATGCAGACAGTGACTCCAACAGGGAGCACCACTAGTACAACTTGCTTCTTAAGAGGCTCCCTTCTCCCTGTCTCTCTGGAGAGCCCTTTGCCACCCGCTCTCATTCCAATAGGAGCTGTGTGCTACCTGTCTGCGGGATACAGAAGTGACTCTGGCACTGCGCTGGCATGTCCAGACTCACACTGGACTAGTAAACACCATGGGCCATGGTCCCCTAGGCCAGGAGCTACAGTGGAGCACCATACTCAAGGATTCCAGGCAGAAGAACCAACTCTCCCAGAGCAGGAAGGAGCACACAGCAAACACAGGACAGCTGGGCGGAGGGGCAGGGGCTCTGCCCCTGAGGGGAGAGTAGAGGCAGAGGCCCAGAGTGGAAAACAACATGGGGAGCATTCGGGGACCAAGTGCTCCTGTGTGCCCAGAGACCTGCGCGCCACACAGGCTGGACTGAGGATTACAGAGGGGAGATGGGTGGGTCCCATGTGCCTCACTTACAGAGTTTGATATTCATTCTAAGGATCATAAAACCAAACCTAACCTGCTGCCATCTAGTCAATTCTGATTCACAGTGACCCTACAGGGCAGAGGAGAACTGCTCCACAGGGTTTCCAAGCCTGTAATCTTTACAAAGCAGACTGCCACATCTTCCTCCCGCACAGCAGCCAATGGATCCAACCAATGCTTAACCCACTGCACTCCCAGATTTCCTTACTTCTAAAAGATGGAGGTAACACCACAGAGTTTGCAGTTTGAAATATAACAGGGAAAGGAGGCACTGACAGAGGGGAAGAAATTGGGAGGGAGGGAAGCCAACTGGGAGTTGCAAGTTGAGGTGACCAGAACTAAGGCAGTTGCAGTGGGGAAAGAAGAGGGGACAGAGTCTTGTGACAATTCCTAAAGCATGACTGGCTGGGAGGGGAGGGGGCAGAGGAGCCGAGGCTGATAACTAATCCAAATCCTTCCCAGAACTCTCACCCTGAAGCTACAAAAGCTGGGCTCTCTCTCTCTCTCACCTAAGGTCCCTCTTTCCCACACAGCTCCGACCCTGCTCCACAGCATAGCCTCACCATTGCCATAGGCCCAGTCGTCGTTCAGCCGGTGCCGCACCTTCTGGTAGATGGCTGACATCGTCTTCATGTTGCTCTTCCGCCACTGCCGTCCCAGGTATTTGGTCTGTACCTTAAGCAGTTTCAGCACGTAGAGTTGCATCATGGCTTGCTTCACCTTCAGGGCCCGCTTCAGAATGGGGGCTGACTTGAATACCACCAGCATCTGTGGAGGGCACAAGGGAGCAGCCACGGCGAGGCAGAAGCAAGTCACACTGCTGCTCAGTCCTCTTTCAGGTTATGGGCAGGGCAACTGACTGCCCCAGTATTCCTGAGGGGTTTTCTGGGACATGGGACATTCTCGCTAACACCAGAAGAGTCCTAGGCAAACTGGGACCACTGGGTGCCCTTCAGGGTCTCCCTCCCCCCCCCCACCACGTTTTTAAACTTTTAATTTGCATATTAAATAACTGTGCATTCCAATAATTAAAATCATTTGAGAAAAAAAATTGCATGGCATTTTATGCCTGCAGGACACCTTGGACCAGCTTTTACTCTATCTTATTCACTGTCGTCCCACCCAGCTTCTTCCTTCAACATGCAAGTTCTTTCCTTCCTTTCCAGCCAGCCAGGTCGACAGGAGGAGCAGGCTCAGCCATCAGTCAGTAGTACTTAATTCTTTGATGTGAAAAGGGGCAGCAGTCATTTAAACCTGATCCAACCTATCTGTATCTTACACAGTTAAACAGCTATAAAAAGGAAAATAAGAAGGCAGAGCTTGTGGAATGCACTGTGCCATCTCATAACGATTTGCCTGCTTGCTTCTCCTGTTCGATCATTTCCTTTAAAGGCAGCAGATTTTTCTCTTGCATTTCTGTCTTCTTCAATTTCGACTTCTCGAATTTCTCAGTCTTGGCCATGTCGGGTTTGTAAGACATGGTAGCAGTGGACTCGGGTGAGACGAGAGCGAGCTTGTGTCACTGACTGCAGTGGCCACCGCCATGTCTGCAAGGTCCTTAAGATCTGAAGAAAACTACTGAGTTCTTCCCCAGATACATTCCAGTGTGCACAAGTGTAATGTCAGAGGATTCATGGCCCTCTCTACCCCAAAGGCATGCATAAGCCCAGGGTCAGAGAGATTCCCAGAAGCCTGGTTTTGTTACCAACTAGGAATTAATGTGGATCTGTTTCAGTGCCTCACCCAGCCTGCAGTTCAACTTACTGAGGAACCAGTTGTTAGAAAGAAGGATGCAGTATAGCATGCTTAAATGAGAAAGCTGTAGGTGCAACAGCAAGTCCCACCCAGAGGACCCCCTGCTCACAGCATGAAGGGGTGAAGGGAAGGTACAGGGGTGTACCTGTAGCTCTCTTATCTGAGCCCCAAGTTTCATGCCTGTTGACTGTGCGTACTCACCATTGTCCTTGAATGCTTCCATTTGGTCAGTTTGTTCAAAATTCGAAGCAGATTGATACAAGAAAAGAGGTTCCTCCAACAAAACTCGTTAGTGTCGCCTGCTTCCTGTAGGATAAACCCAGGAACAACCACACCCTCACAACTGGACTGCAATTCCCTAAAGGCCCTCACAGGTGGGGTCCCAGAACAGCAGGGTCCCTATGCCTCAACCAAGAGAGGCCAAAGGGGAAGGGAAGCTCCCAACCCCTCCCTATACCTAGGGGGACTCTAACTCAGAAGTTGGCACTAGGGGAGAGGATTCCCTAGTATTTTCCTATAGGAAACTTACACTATAACTTGTGGGACTCTCTTCAGACCTCCACATCCTGGGGAGCCCAGCCTGCCTCAGCTATGGCCCCACAGGAATCCACCATGAGATGTGAAGCAACCCAACTGGGTGGCCTGTCAGCAGCTGCCCTGTCCAGCTAGCCCATGTCCAAATCTTCCCTCCCGCTTGTCAGGGCCCGCCCTGGCCCCTTCTACGCAACTGCAGTCTTACATTCAGGCACTCCACCATGCTCCTCTACCCCTTGTGTTGGGACAACCCTTCTGATAAAGGGACACTCACCAGACTCTCGGCAGTCAGCTCTGGAAGCTCATGCACCACGCAGTGAGGATAGTCCAAGACAGAAATGCTGCAAGGGGCAAGAGCAAGGCACCATTCTCAGCACAGTCCTGGGTCTGGCAGAACAGCAGGACTGGCTAGGTGCCTGGATCCCCTCCTTCACTGTGGGAGCACCAGTAGCAATCTACCCTGTCTGCACTCCCCTCCTGCCCCCAGCATGAGAAGAGAAAATATTGGCTACTCTAAGAACCTGTCAGGTCCTTCTGTGGCCAGAGGCCAGTTTGTTATCCTTCTAAGGGGAGGCGGAGGTGGCTCTGTGGCAGTTTTCCCCATAGCCATGGATCTGAGGTTGGAATCTAGAGAGTTCTAACTCAAATCTTCATCCCAGGCAGTGAAGCTGGTTGACAGACCACCAGGTGGTGCATCACACTGGGGAACAGGGCAGGAGGGGGGGGGTGGGGGCTCTTGAGAGAGCAGGCCCAATGGGTCTCAGAAAAAGAAACATGCACAAGGAGCAGCGAGGGCAGTAACTGGAGCCCAGGAGCAGAGCCACCTGCCCAGACACAGACAGGGTCACCTGTCACTAGCCTAGCTAGCCTAAGGCAGGAACCCAGTCCCACTCAGCTCTGTGTCCAGATGTCTGGCAGAGTACTGGCTTGTAGGTGCTGGACAGATTCAGCAAGTAGGCAAGCAGGAGTCCTGTCATTTGGTTGTACCCAGGCCTTCCTGGTCCTTGATTACCTGTTCTTGGCAGTGATGTAGGACATGATATTTTGATTGAAGAACTTAAGGATCAAAGGGATGCAGTTGGCAAACACCAGGTGCTGGGCCATGTATTCAAACTGGAACCAAGAGAAAAGGTAAGTGAACTCCTTGGGATTTCACTTGTTTTCCTCCAGCGATAAAAGGCCCTGGTTGGAAGACCGTGTCCTCGCACATTACTGTAGACTCAGGGAGGTTTAAAGGCCAAGGCCCTGATTCCTCTTTGCTGGAGGAACAGCCCTGTGTCTGGCCACTGGCCCTGGCCTAGTAGACTGGAAGGCAGGCCCTGGAGGTACCTGGTAGATGTGGTTCAACTTGAAGTGCTTGAGTAGCAGCAGCAGGAGAGCAGAAATAGCCTTAACAATGACCTCTTTGTGGCGGTTCACGTCCACTCCCAGTTTCATGCTCTGCAACACTGTAGTGCTAGACACACAATTTCCGGGGTGAGACGTCAGCACGTTTGGCACCTTGTTCCTAAGCACTCCCAACCTCCCATGACACCTCTGGTCCAAGGCTCCTGCCTCATTACCCACACTGTGGACATCTTAGAGGTCAGGACCCGGGCTCCCCTTGCCTAAAGCTACTTAGCTTAGTATGATTTATTTTTTGCCCCCTAATGCCCAAACATATTCTCTGCTTTTGCTCTAAAAATGAACTTCTCCTTTTCAAAATCTCCTATCAGCTTCTGCCACCATATGAACTTATGTTCCTCGGAGTGTGTTCTGTGGAATCTCAGTACATTGAGACAGATCATCTTACGGGGGGCAGGGACACAGAAAGAGGAGCACTGAGTTTACAAGTATCCTAATTCAGGACTTCCCACTGCACGTCTGAAGTGTAATATCTGGCTCTGGGATCCTTTTTCCCAGGAGCACCCTGATGGCCTAGTGCTGGGTGAAGCTCCCTTTGGCATTAGCTAGGCTCTTCTCAGTGCCCAGTCCTAGGGCAGCGCAGAGCCCTGCTCGCTGGCAGAGAGTCTGGCTCTGAGCTGGGCTGGTGTTGGCAGGCAGGCAGGAGACCAGGTTAAGACCTGGATCCTTCTCAAAGGAGAAGTATGATTTCAGTTCATACTCATATCAAAGAGATGAGCTCAGTGCCCCAGGGATGAAAAGCCCCTAAGGACTTCACTCAATCACCCTGAGACACTCACAAGTGTCTGCCTGCCAGGAACACTGACAAACACGAACTAATCCACACTCAGCTCAGGTTCACTGGTCGGCTGGCACCTTACCTAGAAGTGCTGTCTACAAGTCCTGGATGTCCCCACCTCAAAGTTTCAGAGGGTGGGTTGTGGAAAACCCTCATTCAATTTATGGGAAAAGGAAATACCTTTCCCTAGTTTGCTCAGTTCACTCAGTGGCAGAGACTACACCAGAATCCAGGCCAATCTCCAAACAGTACAATTTCCCAATCCAGTATGTGTTCTCTTTTCAAGTCAGGAATACTCTAAACTTACGGAAAAATTAGGCCAAAAAATAAAGAAACCAACCTAGCATATAAAAGAAAAACACTCCCCTGCTGCCCCTGACCTGCTCCATTCACAGGAATGACACTCACGGCATCTCCTCAGGCAGGACATCTGCTAGGATGTTGATTGAGTCTGTTTTGGCCTTGGAGGTGGGAGCTGCCGCCAGCAGGATCTTCAGCAGGGCGATCTGGGGAAAAGCAGACCACTCAGACAGTGAGGAGCCCAGAGCCAGAACTAAGCATTTTAGGTCCTCAGGTGGCAAAAGAAGGGTCAAAGGAAAGCAGGGCTAAGGGGGTGGGAAGGGTGATCGTACTGCAGGTACTGACTGATGGCCACTGAAGGTCCCAGACACAGAGCACCCTAGGGGGAAGCAACATCTCACCATATACTGAGGCAGGCTGGGGAGCAAGCCTTGGTAGAGGGTTTCTGCAGGAACTTGATCGACTTCCTCTTCTCCCTTTTTAACACAACAGGTACAAATGCAAAACCCCAGTCCTGACTACAACCTCCTAGGCCAGCTTCCTTGAAGGTGGAAGGAGATTCTGTAAGTACCAAATAAACACTACTGCTGAAGATAAAGGCAGCATACACTGAGCACACAGTGTGCTAGGCTCTGTTAGAAGCAGTTGACTTATAACAACTTACTCTTTACAACAACACTGTGAAGAAAGTACCCTCATTTTCCCATTTTACAGATGAGGAAACTAAAGCACAAAGAGATTCAGGAACTTGCCTCTGCCATTGGCCCACTAAATGGTAAAGTCAGAACTCAAAGCCAGGTGACCAGCTTAGAGTCTGTATGCTTAACCTCTGAACTATACGTAATACATGTACTGTTATCACCTGCTGTGAAAGCTCGACTGGGAGCTTCTAGAAGGCAGGGCCTGGGGCAACACAGTGCCTGGGAACAGCTGGGTATCCGCAGATCAGAGACCAGCTCTACTCACCCCTGAGAGAGGAGAGCGAAGGTACTCCTCCTCCATCTGTGCTTGGACCTCTGCAATCGACGTGTACTTGTGCTGGGGAAAGAGCAAGGAAAGCAGGCATTGTGGAGGACACCCTTCTTCTCTGGCCAGACTCAGGTACACTGGCAAAGACCTTACACATTGTTCTCCAAGCACAGTCTTCTGCAAGAGGGCTAAGTCACCACAAAGACCCCTAACTAAAATCCTAAACACCAAAGACCACAGTCTTCAGGATGGGTTGTATCTCAAAGTAAACAAAAAAATCCCCACAAATGACCAATAAGTAACACCCATATAAATGGAGAAAAGACTGAAGTTGTCAAATACTTCACTTTGCTTGGATCCACCAACACTCATGGACAAACAACAGTCAAGAAATCAAACAACGTTACCACTTTAGGCAAATTTGTTGCACAAGAGCAAAGATGTCAATTTGAGAACTAAAATGCGCCTAATCCAAACCATGGTATTTTCAATAACCTCATATGCAGATAAAATTGGACAATGAATAAGGAACACTGTAGAAGACTTGATTGATGCCTTTGAGTTATGGTGTGGGAGAGTATCAAAGGTATCATGGGCTGCCAGAACAACAAACGAATCTGTGCTGGAAGAAGTACAACCAGAATAAGAAGCCAAGATGGCCAGACTTCTTCTCTCATACTTTGGACATACGATCCGAAGGGACCAGTCATGCTTGGCGGGATGGAGAAAAAGAGGAAGCACCCCCAACGAGATGGACTGGCATAGTGGCATTAACAATGGGCTCAAGTGTAGCAGCAATTATGAGGCTGGTACAGGATCAGGCCGTGTTTTGTTCTATTGGACAAAGGGTCATGATGAGTTGAAGAAGACTTGATGGCACTTAACAACAAACTCCAAAGACCTTTCTAAGTGGACTTTTATCAATGTGCTCCCTCTTATGGTACATGGAGGGGATTATACTCATCGTAATGAAACAAGGTGTATTATTTGTTGAATGTGAAACTGCTGATCTGCCCTGTAAACTTCAATCCATAATAAAAACCTTAAAAAAAAGTGCTCTCTCTCAAAACCAGTGTAAAAAGTCCACAGATTAGAAAAAAAAAAAATCAAAGGTGGGCAAGGGAGCTTTCAGATAAACATAATAAGAGTAAAACAACTATTAAAAATGGAATCAAAACTCAAAGAATCTAGCTGAATGGGAACCATTAGTACTACAAGATTTTAAAATATATTTAAATACATATATACATTTGTTTCTCTGCTATTCGTAAGGTTTTCAGTGACTAAATATTTAGAAGTAGTTCATCACTCCTTCTTCCTAGTCTGTCTTTGTCTGGAAGCTCATCTGAAACCTGTCCACCATGGGTGACCATGCTGGTATTTAAAATACCGATGGCATAACTTCCAGAATCACAGCAATTTACAAGTCACCAAAGTACGACAACAATTGAAGTTATCAAAGACTTCATTCTTCTTGGATCAACTATCAACACTCATGGAAGCAGCAGTCAAGAAATCAAACAACGCACTGCATTAGGCAAATCTACTGCACAAGACCTTTTTAAAGTGTTGAAGAGCAAAGATGTCAGCTTGAGGACTATGGTGCACCTGACCCAAGCCATGGTATTTTCAATAACCTCATATGCACGCGAAAACTGGAGTGAATAAGGAAGACGGTAGAAGAATTGATGCTTTTCAGTTATGGTGTTGGAGGAGAATATTGAAAGTGCCATGGGCTGCCAAAAGAACCAACGGATCTTCGTTGGAAGAAGTACAACCAGAGTGCTCCTTGGAGGCCACGATGACCAAACTTTGTCTCTCATACTTTAGGACATATTGTCAGAAGGGACCAGTCACTGGAGAAGGATATCATGTTTGGTGAGGTGGAGGATCAGAGAAAAAGAGGAAGACCCCCAGCGAGATGGACTGGCAAAGTGACAGGATCAATGGGCTCAAGCATGGCAACAATTGTGAGGTTGGCCCAGGATTGGCCAGTGTTTCATTCTGTTATGCACAAGGTCGCTAAGAGTCGATACTGACTTGATGGCACCTAACAACAACCACATACATTTGTTATTGTTGTAGTTTAGTGCCGTTGAATTGGTTCAGACTCATAGCAACACTGGTTAGTGTTTCTGAGGAGCAGTTGATGAATTTGAACCTATGACCTTACAATTCAAAGCAACCTTGTGGTCCTTGCTAGAATCTGTCTTCCTACTGAGAACCTGTGCTCCTTTCTGCTTCTGCTTCTCATCTGCTCTGCTTAGCAGGGTTTGTGCACAGCCAGGTCCTGGGTAGGTGAGTACACCCAATTCCGGACGTACAGGACTATGACAGCCACTGCTGTGTTCCTAAGCCTCATTCTCCACAGCTCTATCAGCAATAGAGATGGCATTTTCACCTCCATTTGCCTATTCCTCAGTTGTTTCAAAATGTGAACAAGGAAGAGGGAGGGCTACTTAATTGGGTCCCTAAAAACACCAAAAATGGTCCGTTAATACAATCTTAAAGAATCCCAAGTCAGTCCCAAACAAAAATTTAGCTGACAACTGCTTGAATGGCTATTTCCGCAGTCCACTCATTCCTCTAGCCCCGGTGCTTTCAGGCCGACTCGCAATTCAAGCTTCTCCAGAAAGGCTGGTCTCACTTCACTCACTGTGGCACCAAGTTAGGCCAGAAGCTTACCCAAAGTCACTTACCTGCTTCAGAGTCTTGATGCTTTCATGAATTGGCCTGGGCAGCCCCACCACTGTGTTCGTGTCACTGGAAAATAAAGGAAGCCCTGTGGTTAAACCTGGACATCAATTTACTTGGGTTCCCAAACACCAAAGGCCAGCAGGGTGAGCTTCGTATTTCCAGAGGAGCTTGAATGACACTAACCTGCCTAGGGTGTAGCCTATGAATTTGCTGCGGCTGGACTCAAGGAACATCTCAATGTCCTTTTCTCTGTCAAAGAAAAGAGAAAGGTTTTCATTACACAGTATTTCAAAGTGCACAGTTAGGGAAAACAAACATCCCATAAATTGGGAAGCCAAGATAAGAAAAAGTCTCCCACAACTGTTTTGCTTTTTGGAAAAAAAAATCAAAATAGAAAAAAGGAAACCTTTACTATCTAAAGCCTACCATTTCTTGGATTAAAAACCTGAAAATATGTTTAATGAGTTTCTTCATAAAATTAAACCAATACATCAAACTTAAAACGCAGTTAATTCTGAATTTCTTACACATTTATAAAAATTACAGCTATAAAAAAAGTGTTACATTTGTCTGTTTCAAATAATGAGGCATAACTTTTTTCTAATAATCTGTTTTGCATTCTCCACAGAAACTGAAAACACATTCTAGATGAAGAAAATAATTTCTATTTCCGTCTACGTTTCATCTATTTCTTTAGAGCACTTTCAAGCAGACAATATTCATACATTTCCAGATATCTTTCCACCCATCTACTTACCCATACTGATCTCAAACACCGTATTGTTCTAAAGAAACAAATGCTTAATCTACTATTTTTTAGTTAAAAACTCTATGAAACTCCCAGGGAGAGAATGATTTCTCTGAAATATCCTTAATTTGCTTTTTTTCACAACCCCTCCACTAGCATCACATCTAACTAGTAGCTAATTCAAGAAGTAGACAAGGGCCCTATTTGGCAAGGCCAGCCACCATGACCCCTGGGCCAGTACAGGGTTCTTTAGGGCCTTGTCATGGAGCCAAGGTCAGCCTGGTCCTACAGAGCGCCTCCAATGTGACTCAGGCCAGGAAAGGCCTGGAGCTGAGCCTCACCTGACCTTGGGAGCCCAGGGGAGCCCTTTGGGGCAGGTAAGTCGGTCGGTCTGAGGGGGCTGCATTGGTGGAGGCATCACTTCATCCCGCTCAAGGGGGAATGTCTCCCCCTCCAAACTGTTGTCATCATCATTCTCCTCTTCCTCTTCTCGAGCGTCATCAGCCTTGTATGGATCCCGCTCATTGAAGGCATCTAAGTTGTCCTGCTTTATCAGAGCCTGAAAACAGATGGATGGTAGAACTGAAGGCAAGAACCTGCTGCGGAAACGGGCAAGGAGGCTTGAGGAGGAGTCACACAGAAAGGTAGAACGCTCAGGGCAGGGGAAGAGCAGAGAGGGAGTCGAGAGAGTCAAGAAATCATTTCGTACCCAGTCCCTCAGATGTTTGGAGAATCCACTATAAACTAGCCCCTGGCTGGGGACCAAGTGTCCCTCCCTAGAGGCATTCATTCCAACAAGCTGACCAGAGAGGGTCTCCCACAATCCCACTGCTCCCGAGACCATGTTGGTGCATCTGTGCACCTTTTCAACCCTCATGACTCAGAGAGACTTCACCTCACCTTGTGCTCCCGGCGGCCCCGTTTCTGCTGCTGCTCAATCAGGTCCGAGGCGGACGCGGGAGGCGAGGCAGCCCTCATGTTGCGAATCACTTTGATGCTGTCCTCAGGCAGTGGAGGCAGGCCCAGGATGGTACGCTTCTCAGCCTTCATGCTCTGCAGCTCCTCGAAGCCACCTAGCGTGCACTGAATCAACACAGGGGCACAGATCCGGGGTATGTCCACAAGATGGCTTCCTGCACATCCCTGTCAGGCTCATGACACCATGACCCACACAACCTCGAAATGAGGGACTAGCTCCACCTCAAGAATTCAGTGACATCCACAGGGAGTCCTAGTGTGGTACTGTGGCATAATGCACTGGACTACAAGGTCAGTTTGATCATTGGTTCAAATTCACCAGTCCCTCCTCGGAAACCCTATATAAATATGAGTTGGATCAGACTCCAATGCACGTAATGACAAGAAGGAAGGAGTAGAAACACAGGTTGACTTAACCCGTGCATGGACATACGTACATATGTACAACACACTCTTCAATTTTAAAAAAAAGGCTTAAAGAACCTACCTCTTCAAGTTTCTACAAAAGTCTGTGAGACTCATGTTTCAAAAGTTATATATGCCAGTCTTTTGAAGACAAATCAGAAATAATATTGTTACACATTCAAATTTAAAAAAAACAACAAAACTTTCATCTAAACATCTCTCTAGAAGCAAAAACTCTAGCGCTGTACAGCTATTAGGCTGCCTGGTTTTGAGGCTTCTGAAGACTGCAGCTGTCTTCTCTGCCTTCAGTGAGGCTTCATGAGGAACCAACAGGATATACGGAAAACATAAAGGAGACAACTTTGAAGAGGTTTCTAAACCCAGTGAAGGAGTGCATTGACTCTGTTAAATATGCACTGGACTATGAATCCAGTGGTTGTCAGTTGAAGTCCACCAGTAACTCTGCAAGAGCAAGATGAGGCTTTCTGAGCCTGCAATGATTAACAGCCTCGGAAACCCTATAAAGGTCACTACAAGTTAGAACCGACTCAATGGCACTTAACAAGAGGTGGAAGGACCCCTGGGTTGGCCCGGGCCTGGCTCACATTGACCCCCAAATCAGACGTGGTGCTGGCCTACTCCCTTCCCTAAACAGATTTGGGTTTCCTGCCACCCTGAGCAAAGCAAAAGCTAACCCAGGGCTTTCTTGCTTTCTTCATCTGACAGAGGGGTCCAATTATACCAGCTCTATTTAGACAATGGAGTCCTGATGTGGCGCTATGGGTTAATGCATTGCCAAGTTGGTTTGAACCGCAAGGTTAGTGGTTCAAGCTCACCAGCTGCTCCTTGGAAATGCTAAGATTGGAACTGACTTGATGGCACTTACAACAACAACAATAATTTCAACAAATTTTGCCTCAAATCTCTTTACAATCTCCAGGTTCAGTAGCCACTTCCTGAAGCACCGTATCTGGGGAGCAGCTGTTCTCTGGAGAAAACTGCTTCCTGGAGTCAGTGAGCAACCTATCGCTCAATGACCAAGTTCTCTTTGGCCTCAGTGGCACTTCTTTTGTCGTCTTTTCTTATTTTTCTTATTTTTTAATTTTTCAACCCACCAAAGTATTAACAATGTTGAAAAAGTTTGGGAATAGAATGATGGTTGAACAACACAATGAATATAATTGTCACTAAACTACACATGTAAAAATCATTCATAGATGTTTTGTTACATAAATATTTACCACAAGTTTTTTAAAAAGGCGCCTTAGGAGTGGTTAATCTTACAGTCCAGAAACAGAGGCCCCTAGGACCATCAAGGGAGAAGAGCACAAGCAGAGTGGAGGACCTTATCCAGAGAAGCAGCGACACCAGAGATGGAGGCAGAGATGGGGACATGGAGAAAGGGAGCAGCTGAGGACTCTAGATTCATGGAAAGAGAGGGACTGGGTGCTGGTGGCTAGGAGGCAGGCTTGCAGAATGTGCCCTTTGGTTGTTTAAATTATTATATATGCCTAAGTGTTTCTGTGTACATCCTCCCCACCCCTCCCAAAAACAAACCGGGAATAGAAGCAAATACTCTTGAATGATGATGCACAGAGAAGACTGTAATCATTGCAACGAAACTATGTTGTAAACCTGATGTTCTCCCATGTAAACCATCACTCAGTTCACAATAAAATTTTTTTAAAAAGGCCCCTTAGCACCCAAGTTTCCCTCCAAGGAGGTGCTCACCAATACTGTCTTCCAGAGCAGCAAGAGCACTTTCTTCATGGGAAAATGAGGGGCATGGCCACTGCAAAATTTGGTGACCATTCCAAACAGCATGATGGCAAATGGCTCGTTGTTGTACAATGGGGAACCTGGAGGTGATATAAAAGCATGAGGACCACAGGCAGGAACAGGATACCCCAGGACCCTGAGCCTCCAGCTGCCCTCTCAGGCAGAGACTCTACAGGAAACCCAGGGTCCTACCCAGCTCAGCCCTGAAGGTCTGCCGCATGGTCCTCCACTCGGCCTTATCACCCTCACACTCCTGGTGAACGGTCTGCACAGTCAGGTACATGATGTTCAGCAGGACCCTGGGGACAAGAGTGAGTTCATAATGTAGCTGGATGGGGGACCAAAGGTGCAGCCCAAGGTTCCTCACATCCCAGCTGACAGAAGCGTGTACACAAAGGCTGGTGGGGAGGGGGGAAGGCTGCAATGGAGAGAAAAGTGAGAACAGAAAGAGCAGAACCAGAGCCTCACAGATCAAAGGCATGGCTAAGACGTTCCGTCTTGCTGCTTCCTTCTCTGCTTCATGTCACTCTGGCTGCAATCAGATCTTATCCTGTGCTGTACCTCCAGTGCCCAGCAGGTGCCCACACAGAGGAGGTACTTACTTAATCAGTGGCTGCCGAGTGATATGAGCAAGATTGTCACAAGTACTTCCTGCCTTAAGTTCCTGGGATGAACAAAACACAGATGTGGGCCTAGAACAGTGAACCGGGTGTCAGGTCAGACAAAGCAAACCAAGGTCAAAGTACCAACAATGAAAGAGGACAGGGACAGCGCTTAACAAGATGAAATGGAAAGCAGGAGGGGGTGATACCTAGGGATTCTAACTACTGTGGGGAGCACCACAAGCATGAATCTGAAAAGCTTCCAAATTAACAAAAGAAGACAAGGTTTAGCCCTTGGGAAAATACAAAGATGGTATTGTTGTTTATTGTTGTGAAGTGCTGACGAGTCGGTTCCGACTCATAGTGACCCTGTGTAGGGTTTCTGAGGAGCAGCTGGTGGGTTTGAACTGCCGACCTTGTGGTTTGCAGTCCAGTGCTGATCCTACAACGCCACACCAGGAGTCAGTTGTTATTACTTCCTGCAAAGCCACAAAATACTATGTAGTAGCTGGGACTGATCCAATGTAGATGGGGATCATACTGCAATACCAGAAGGTGGGAGCCCAGAGAACCACACTGTGTCCCTCCCAAATATAACATATTGCACACCCCAACTCTCAGCAGCAATGTGAACAGAAACCCCAAACTTCACTAGGGTTCTGTTAAGTGGGTTGACTCAGGACTTCTTTCTTTGGAAGACTTAACCCAAAGCCCCAGCTTGGGAGAGCCTCAGCAGGGTCTACACATCACTCACTGAGAGCCCATCACAGCTACAGATTCACCACCCTTCCCCAGTCTGCTCTGGTTCTCCAACACGGGCTGCTCAAGCTCCCAGAGGCCCAGGCTTGCTGCTTGCCTCACCTCAGGTCTGTGCTGTCAGCTAGGGAGATGGCGGGCTTCCTCACCGCACTGCTACAGGCGGCACTGTTGCTGTAGGGAAGATTCGAGAGTCAGCACCTTCCCCAGGAAGGAAGAGAAGGAAGGCCTTCCCCTGACAAGCGTTATCCAGCGCAGGGACACAACATTATGGTATCAGGAGACTTTCAAAAAAAAGTTCGTGGGAAACTGAATTAAAAGATGGAATTTCCGTGAACTTTCTGAAGCCCCCACATATGTGTGAGACTGCATGTAAGGCTGGAGGACACAGTGATTAGGAACTCATGCTCTGGAGCAGACTGCCAAGGTGTGAGCCCTGTCTCGCATGTACAAACTATGCCCTTGAGCAAGGTACCTTCAGTCTTAAGTTTCTTAGTACACAAAATAGGGGTGACAAGAGTACCTATAGGTCATTAACATGTAGTATCCTTAAAACAGTGCCTAGAATATGGTAAGGACTTAGTGGGTGTTCTTAGCTATTAGTACTGCTGCTATTGCCCTTAGATGAGCAGCAGCTGACCTGTCCATTAGACAAAGGGGAAAATCTCAACACAGTACACCGAGTTTGTAGGTTTAAGGAAGAGTTCAAAATGAGAGGCCTCCTTTTGAAAGGCACCATTGCTGGGCAGGACCGGCACTATTGGTGGTCTCAGGGAGCTACACAGACGGCTTCCTGGAGCCTCATCAGTCTTTAAGGTTTGGTTGAGCAGCTTTCCCACTATTCAACCATAGTGGTCAGAAGAGAGCTTGGGACCAGACCCTCGGCCCTGTGTGGCCCATCTAACCCTGTTAAAGTAGTGAATTCTGTAAGCTCAGTTACCCCTTCCCAGACCTGTCTCCCCTCAGAATTACTCACTCTATTTCCATGTTCAGAAGCTCCACCAGAGCATTGAATGTGCCCACCTCCAGAAGCAGGAAGATGTTGTAGCGCATCCAGAATTGCACCTCTGCCTCTGAGCTGCACTCTCCAAAGGTGCCTGCAAACACAGGGCATAGCTCACAGAGCCCCTCCCTGTATCGGACTGGGCAATGCCACTATGGGAGGTGCCAGGTGCCCCTGGGGAGGTCCATTCAGTACCTTGAGCAACATAGAGAATTGCTCGGGCTACCTTGAGCCTCTTCTCTCTGGCAGTGACTTCCAAGCCATCTAGGAGCCTCATGGCGTGGGTACGGTGCTGGCTGGTGTCCAGCTCAGTCCACTTCTTGTCTGTCACTGCAGGGCGAGAAAAATCAGGACAACGGGATGGACACAATGTTAACCCACCAAATTCATCAAATTTCTATGAATCTGAATTTTCAGATGGGAATACTGGCATTTTGGGTGCAATGATAATTAGATAGAGATTGTTTTCTTCTGAAAAGTCACCACTAGAATTCCTGTAGGTTCACTGTCAGGCCTTGAACAACCATGGGTCAGGTTTCTTAGGTCACTCCAGAGTGACTGATGATGGAAAGAGAGCCAGCAGCTCTTGTGGTGCAGTATGAAAGGAATCAAGTGGGAAGATCATCTCACCATGGATCCGGAAGTCCTCCTCAAAGCATTTTCTATTCATCAGGAACTCTGGCCCTTCTGTGTAGCTGTACAGCTCTGTCAAGAACACATCTCATCATCATCAGCTCCTCATCGATATCCCACACCCAGGTCTCACGGGCAACAGAGAAGGGAAGGCATTTGCTTCCCAACCTACAACGATTCCTGGACTACGCCAACTACTAAGGGGGCCTCGGTGCTCAGCTGTGCATGCTGGATAGAAGGCTGACTTGCCTCGCAGCGGATAACCAGAATTTAAACTAAACAGAAATCCAGGCATTTCCAATCTGATAGGAAACCATCTTTCTAAGCCATGCGAGAGGCTGACCAATTCCCTGAACATGCATCTTTCCAGTGGCCACTCCATCTGTAGAAGAGGGTTTCAAAAGTTTGCAGAAAAATTCCTAATCTTTTAATTTCATTTTCCATGAACTTTTGAAGCCCCCTCGTATAAACTGGTACGGAAACTCCCAGCTATTCTGCTCCTGTAATGATTTATAGCTTCGGAAACCCTGTACAGGGTCACTATGGTCGGAACAGACTCCATGGCACGTAACAACAACAACATGGAGGCTCAAGCAGTTCAAGCTGGCCTCAAACCACACATGTGCTGCAACTGCAGCAATGGTATACACTGATGCAGCACACTTGCTGCTGCAGCTTGTGACCCACTGCTTGAGAAACCGCTGTCAAGGGCACTTTATGGAGGAGACACCACTTGCTAACTGTCCCACATTGGGGATGGGCCCTGTAGCCAACTAAGCTGACTACACATAAAAGCTTTATTAAAGTATTAAAGGGCATGGCAACCCAAAGTCACAAGCTATTTAAGGCTTCAAGCAAAAACTAACATGGTCCTGTAGGATAAGCACTGGACTGCTAACTGCCAGGTCAGTGGTTCAAATCCATCAGCCACTCTCAGAAACTCTATATAGGGTGGCTAGGAGTCAGAACTAACTCGGTGGTTAACAACAAGATAAGGGCTAACTAAAGAAAAAAAACAAAAACACCCTAAAATGTATTTACACTTTTAATTTTCTAAAAGAACAGTAAGAAAAAAAAATTGATTTCTCCTCTTCCCAACCAGTACAAAGTTCTATAGTTTACCAGAGAGCTCTGCTGCCCACTTATCTGTATCTGCATACTCAAACTCGAGGTCTGGTGATTCAGAACAGCCCTGTGGGGAATAAGAGAGAATGTTATGCAAAAGATCATTCTGCATGTTTTTTTAAAGGAAAAAACATACACATACTATGGTGGTGGTGGTGTGCCATCATAGTCACTCTGCATAGGGTTTCTGAGGCTGTAAATCTTTATGGAAGCAGAAAGCCTCATCTTTATCCTATGGAACAGCTGGTAGTTTCGAACTGCTGACCTTGTGGTTAGGAGCCCGATTTGTAATCACTATGCTACCAGAGATCATTGCTTCTCCTTTATTGATGTTTTTTCACAATATTCTGTCTCCTGGTCTAACTTATAAAACCAGTTGCTGTTGATTCCAAGAATGTCAAGAGTAGAACTATGGGTCACATGATTTTCAATGGCCAATTTTTCAGAATTACCAGGTATTTCTTTCAAAGCATCTCTGGGTAGATGTGAACTCCAACTTTTCAGGTAGTAGCCCAGCAATGCTGACTACATATCAACCCAAGGAACTCGCTAGAGCATGTTATACAAGGGGTTTTCAAAAAGTTCATGGAAAAACTCCATCAATTTTTCATTCTGTATTAGTACAAATTTAATGAAGCCCTTTGGCACTTTTCTTTCAGAGCATTTTTCAGTGTCAGAGCATTTGTTTAGTGTCTATCTCTCCAGGAGACTGCAAGTTCCTTGAGAGCAGGAACTTTGTCCCGACTGTTCACCCATGATTTCACCAGGCCGAGCACAATACCTAGCACGAAAGAATGTATGAATGGTTTATGCTCTAATAAATACTTGTTGGATGAATGAGCACAAGGTTTCTCTGTATTTTGTGCACTGAATGACCAATCCCCATGGTGCTATCAGTCGGGAAGTCTCACTTCTTTCTGGGTATTGGGCTATCAACAGCTCAGGATAAAGTGGGTATTGAGGCCCTTCTTCCTTCCTGCCCCCTTCTCCAATTTCTGTGAGAAATAACAGATGGAAAAGGCAGCAGCCTCACAGAATGGCTTCCCTCCCACACACAGGGGGAGAATGCAGTACAGGGAATCTTTTTTATTGCTGGGGATAGGTGATTACTAAATACACACCATTCTGGACATTATACTTCCATAACCCTCCACACTTACAAAGGAAACCTATCAACCAAGCAAGGGTTCCTGAAAAACCTGTTACTTTGCTTTTTCAGGGTACTCTGGACTCGCCAAATTTTGACATGTTTTACCAGACTTTGGACTTGCAAACAAACAAACAAACAAACAAGCAAAAAAGGTTGAGAGGAACTGATTTCACAGGTCTAAAGATAGCATCATGAGGGTTTGGTATGGCCTGAAAGAGAGGAATTCTTACTCGTTAATAAAAGCCTGCCAGCTGATCAGTCTCTCCTGGGAGTTGTCTCAGGTAAAGGCGACCTCATAGTAAGTGCTCTGAGAACTTGCTGATTAAGAAGCCCTAAATCGCTGAGAATCGTGTGTGCCTTCATTCATGAATTCCACCAAAGGAGGCAGTAGGAGGAATTCTTTAACTCTGGGCGAAGTGAATTAGTTGACTAGCTCAGACTAGAGATTTGGTGACAGGAGGGAGAAGAGATGCCCCAGCACGTTTGAAATGGACATTTCTGATCTAGCATCAGCCCCATTCAGCACAGCAACCACTCAACACGGTCGCCGTGGCTCGAACCTGCACTTCTTAAGGAGGGGCACAAGGAATACTCCCCACACCCCTTCTCCCAACCTCCTACTGGTAATAATTAGCTCCGTCAGGCTACAAAGTGCTTTCTAAACACTGTCCGGCTCCTTTCCTGCCCACACACACCGTCCACAGCGCTCTGCTGAACCAGCCAGCCGGCGCCCGTTCGCCCAGCATCAGCGGCCGAGAGGATTAGGGGTTGGGGGGCACCGCCACCCCAGCCCGCTGACTCTTCATCCCCGAACTGGGACGGGGGCGACTTTCCTAGAGGCTGGGTCCCCCAGTCCGCACCAACAAACAGCCCCGGCCCCAGAGCAGCAAGAGAGCGGTCACTCGGCTCTGGGAGGCGAGGCTTGGGGCGAGGCTTCACGCCCCCGGCCCCGAGACTGCACCAGCCTTGCTTCCTGCTTCTCTTGTAAAATGACAGCTTCCCAGCCGGGCCCGTTGACCATTCTAGGAAGGTAGGATTGGACTCGAGAGCGGCCCCAAGACCAGGATCTCCGCCGCCCGCCCAATGCCAGCCTCGGCCTGCCCCCCCCCTCCCCCCGCCCCGCGAGCTCCTGTCCTGACCTCCGAGTCTTTGCGCTGGTTGCGGTTGAACTCTCGGGCTTTGCCTCCGGGTAGGAGGCCCCCGCTGGCCCGCGGTACTCCAGGTGGAGGCTGCGCGGACGCGGGCGGCGGAGGTGGCGGCGGCTGGGGCTGTTTGTTGTTCACGATCAGTGGGCTCGGACCGCCAGCTGCCGGCTCCATTTTGACTGCTCCACACCCCCGGCTCAATTCTCGGACCAGCGCCGAGATGCGCCTCTCGCGTTATTTCTGCCAGGAACTGTCCTTGGTCGCCATATTAAGAGTGGCAGCAATTGCTCAACGCCATCTTGGCTGCCCAACATATCGCGAGATTCCCTTTACCTGAACTGTTCTTTTCCTTTTGTGTTTTTAGTTTTCAGCTCTTCTTCCTATTCCCTTTACGTCTTATTTTTTCTGTGAGACACCCTACCCCCCTTTAGTTGGCCTCTTCCTTCACTGTAACGTCGCTTTGCACTTGTCTCTATTAAAGTCCTGTTCAAAGTTTTGGGAACTATAGTCTTGGCAGCGTAGTAGATTGAGCTGGGATGCTTGCTAACCAAAGGGTCAGTAATTCGAATCTTCTAGCAGTTCCTCGTGAGAAAGATGAGGCTTTCTTCGCCAGGAAAAATTGACAGCCTCGGAAACCCTATACAGGGTCATTATGAGTCGGAATCAACTCGGTGGCCCACAACCACCACCAGCAGCGGTGAACAAGATGGACAAGGTTCCAGTTTTCTTGGAGCGTACATTCACATGAGACTAAAGACAAACATACAAACAAGTAGAACAATTACAGTTGTTACAAGTGCCAATCAGTCATTCAACAAACACTTAATGAATCCTTTCTGTACTCCTATCAGTGGAGTTCTGGTGTGGCGCTGAGGGTTAATACGCTGAACTGCACGGTTGGCTGTTCAAGCACACCAGCTACTCCTCAGAAACCCTATACAGGGTCGCTATGAGTCAGAACCAACTTGACGCTTAACAACAAGCAGTGGGATAGAATGAAGAACAAATTAAATACCTGTATGAGACAGAGTCTAGAGCGAGAGATAAGAGTAAAACATTCGAGAAATTTTTTAAAATGTGTAAAGAATTAGAAAGTGAATGGTAACTGGAATGGGGCGGTACGGGGTGGGCTGTGTGACTATTTTAGATAGGCTGGTCCGAGAAAATAGACACACGAGGAGATGCTTTTAACGGATTTTTCGAGAAGCGCTTGAGGGAGCTATATGAAGACCCATGGAGGTATTTGCAGGGGCTTTGAGATCATTGTGGTTGGAACTGAGTGAGCCAGGGAATAAGTAGGAAAGTCAGATAATGCAGAGGAAGGCATGGAAATGCGTTTAGATTTTTTTGAGTGAAATGGAAAACCATAAGAAAGTTGATCAGAGAGGTGTCATGATCTGATGTTTAAAAAACCATTCTGTCTTCTTGGATAAGGGATTGGAGAGTTGCAGGAGTAGATGAAGGTAGACAGGTCGAGAAATTATTTTGATGGCAATAATGGTGGTTTAAGGAGCTCTGGTAGCATAGTGGTTATGAAGTGGGCTGCGAACTGCAAGTTCAGCGGTTCGAAACTATCAGCTGTTCCGCGGGAGAAAGATGAGGCTTTCTGCTCCCATAAAGATTTAAATCCTCGGAAACCCTGTACAGGGTCGCTATGAGTTGGAACCGACTCCATGGCACATTAACAACAACAACAATGGTGTTTTGGACTAGGACTATTTGGTATCTCTATATTGTGTTGTTGTTGTTGTTGAGTGCCATCGAGTCGGGTCCAACCTATAGCGACCCTGTACAGGGTTTCCGAGGGTGTAAATCTTTACGGGAGTAGAAAGCCTCATCTTTCTCCCGCGGAGCGGCTGGTAGTTTCGAACCGCTGACCTTAAGGTTCGCAGCCCGATTCGTAACCACTACGCTACCAGAGCTCCTTCTAGGTAGACATTTTTTTCTTCTTCTTGTATCATGATGTCTTCCCACAAGTCCTGTGGTATCAAATCTGTTCTTGAGATGATCTCTAAATATCAGGTGGGATATACAGGCATATTTTGGATCTCTTGGACTTATTTAGATTTTCTTCAGCTTCAGCCTGAGCTTGCATATGACCTTTTGATGATCTGTTACAAAGTCGGCCCTGACCTTATTTTGGCTGATGATATTGAACTTCACCAACATCTTTTCCTATAGATATAGTTAATTTGATTCCTGTCTAGTCCATGGACAATCGCTGATTATGTGGTTGAAAATAGGTAATTGTAAGTCATTGTCTTGCAAAATTCTACCACGAGGTCTCCTGCATCATTTCTATCACCAAGGCCATATTTTCCAACTACCAATCCTTTCTCTTTATTTTCAACTTTTGCATTCCAATCACCACTAATTATCAATGCATCTTGATTGTATGTTTGATCAATTTCAGACTACAGAAGTTGGTAGAATTCTTCAGTTACATCTTCACTGACTTTAGTGGTTGGTGCATAAATTTGAATAAGTGGAATCAACTGGTCTTCCTTGTAGGTCTATGAATATTATCCTATCACAGACAGCACTGTACTTCAAGATAGATCTTGAAGTGCTCTTTTCAATGATGAATGCAATACCATTCCTCTTTTAGTTTATAGTCCAGGCATAGTAAACCACATGACTCTCTGATTGAAATAGCCAACAGCAGTCCATTTCAGTTCACTAACACTTAGGATATCAATCTTTATGCATTTCATTTCATATTTGATGACTTCCAACGTTCCTAGATTCATATTAATGGATGTTTGCAGCTATTTCTTCTCATTTTGAGTTGTACCCCACCAGCAAATGAAGGTCCTATAAGCTTTGCTCTGTCTATATCATTAAGGTCAAGTCTACTTTGTATTTTGAGTGTCTTCTAATTTAAAGGGCTCATCTTCTAGCATTATATTAGACAGTGTTCCACTGCTATTCATACTGTTTTCAGTAGTTAACCATTCTGAAGTGATCTGCCTCTCCTTCTACCTAACCTGTCTTAGTCTGAAACCTGCCCACCATGGGTGACCTTGCTGGTATTTAAAATATCAGCAGTACAGCTTCTAGTATACAGAAACACACAAGTCACCACCACGGTATGACACACTGCCAGATGAGTGGTGGGCTTGTTTACTAGACATTAGTAAATTAACACAAACAGGAAAAAGCCACAAGTGCTGGCTTGATCTCCAGTGTATGTATGAGAAAGACAGTTTCCCCCATTTCTTCAAATTAGACTTGAGATAAAATTCTTAGCTTTGAAAAGAACATTAAGCAAACCTACCTCCTCTGGTCACAAATTTGCATGAAAGCAAGCAAAAGAGCCAGTGCTTTAGAGAAAGTTTTTTGCAGCTGACCTTCTCTAAGGCTACCTATTACATATACTTATCCAAGTTAGAGAAATTGCTTTTTGGAATTAATTTGCCAAGCTAGAGATACTAAGGTAAGAGAATTATTGAAGAGAATGGGCCTTTGGGTTTCTTGCACTAAAGTAATGAAAACCTGTGAAACTTGTTATGATTTAAAAAACAAGCTCAGAACAAAGGTGAAACTGCTTCTCCGTGATGCTTTGGAGCCCCAGAGTGGGTATCTTTGTCTCAGTTTGGCTCGCTCTAGCTTGCGGAAGCAGAGCTCAGAGAGCTAGGAAGCTGCATGTTCATAAGTTGTCAGGCTTGCATTCAGGAAGCGTTAGGGAAGACATGACACCTTCAGATCTTGGATGCCCATGCCAAGTTCTTTCTGCTGAGAGAATTCTGCTGAGAAATAAGAACTGTAGGAAAACTGCCTGCAAGTTCAAGGAGATTTAGGAGAGAGGCCGTAGTTCAGTAGAGGAAAAGGGGTGTGATTTGGGAGCCAAAAAGACTAGGGGTCAAATCCTAGCTCAACTTATTACTGCAGTGTAGCTCTGAAGAGGTATTTGTCTTTCTGAGTCTTGTTTGCTAATGATCCTGAGAGTTTGTTTCAGTAGTATGGGGTAAGGATCAAGAATCAATATTTTTAACAAGCTCTTCATGTGACCCTTATGCTCAGCCTAGTTTGGACATCACTGGAACTCTGGTTTGGGGCTGTTCCCTAAAAATGATGTTGCCTAGTGTCAAGAGCAAGGACCCTGAGCCAGACTACCTAGGTTGATTTGAGCTTCATCAAGTCACTAATTGTGTGACCTTGGGCAAATTACTTAATAACTGCAGTCTCAATTTTTCCATCTATAAAATGGAGGTAATCACAGAATCTATCTCTGGGTGGGACAGATAGGGATGTTAAGGAGTCTTAGTAGTTAAATGCTTACCTGCTAACTGAAAGGTCAGGGTCCGAACCCACCAGCTGCTCTATGGGAGAAAGATGCGGCAGTCGGCTTCCATAAGTATTGCAGCCTTTAAAGCCCTAAGGAGCAGTTCCTTCTACTCTGCTCTCTAGGGTTGCTGCAAGTTGAAATTGATTTGCATGGGTTCCGTTTTTTTTGCATTTTTTCTCTTACAGGGGGTTATCGTAAAGATCAAGTATGTTAACTGTGTAAAAACATTTAGAATGGAACCAGAGACACAGCAAACCCCAAGTAAGTGGTACTATCATTAGTCCAGGACTGCAGTCCTTACCAAAATGAAAACACAAAATGCAACTTAAAAATAAAGTTTTTTTTCTTGAAGGTTAGCACAAATTAATTTGGCAGCAAAATCTCAATCGAGAGGAGCCTACTGATACTCTTTATTTATCTCTTGGAATCCTGGTGTGGCACTGCAGAATAATGCACTGGACTGCAAGGTCAGTTTGAACCACAAGGTAGATAGTTCAATCTTACCAGCTGCTCCTTGGAAACCCTTTACAAGGTCACTATGATTCAGAACCAACTCGACAGCACTTAACAACAACATACTGTGAATATTGATACATTTCACTGCAGAAATATCAACACGTTTAATTATGGAATGCTGTTCCACAATCCCCCAATAAGGTTTAGATGATATATAGTATATTCATATATATTCTTGTTAAGTGCCATTGAGTTGGTTCCAGCTCATAGCGACCCTGTGTAGTTTCTGAGGAGCGGCTGGTGAGCTTGAACCACCGACCTTGCAGCCCGACTCATTACCCTGCAGTGCCAGGACAGTACTTAAAAACTGCTCAATTTCAAAACACAAGAGTTTCAAAGAAAGGGCCACCAGAGAATGGGTGAACATTCGCCATCTGGTGGCGGCAGTAGAGAACCACATCACAGGATGGGGCAGGTGGAAGAGGAAAGGCCCAGGGTAAGACCCACACACAGCTACAATAATTCTTTGTAGAGGACATTTTTAAATGCCTTCAAGGGCTTCTTATGTGGGCATAGAAGATGTTGTTTCAGCTTTAAAATTATTACGCAAGTTACAAAAGTAATAAATTGAAAACATTACTTAAGCTTTTAAAAGTTCCACTTACAGAGTATATTATCCTATTTATAAATGTAGCAAATGTTAATCATTATAATGGAACTTTAAATCCCATTTATAAATGTAAACTCTGTTAAGTATTTTTACAAATAACCACTTTACTTTTTGGAGTACTTTGTCTGACAAACACAACACTCAAAGGTTTTAAAGGGCTATTGTTCTAAGTTTAAATATCATGTATTAACTGCCAATACTGTATAAAACTTGATTGCAACTTAAAATTGCAAGTCTAGATGATTGTTCAACTACACATTCTAAATTGGAATTACAAATTTCCTCCTCAAGTAATTTTTTTTTTAATGTTTTAGTGTGAATTATGTGATAGTTTACATGGGAGAACATTAGTTTTACATTCATCCTATTGTATATATCATTTCATTGCCATGGTTACAATCCCCTCCATGTATCATCAACCAACCAAAGGGTATACCCTACAAGCCTGCCCTCTGGTCGTCAGCACACAGCCCCTCTCCCTCTCTGGGTGTAAAACCCCAGCTGCTCCATCTCTCCACGTCATTGTCTCCGCCTCCATCTCCGGCATCACTGCTTCTCTGGGTAGGGTCCCTCTCTCTGCTCTTCTCCCTTGATGGTCCCAGGGACCTCCACTTCTAGTCTGCAAAGTTACTCACTCCCCTCACTTTGCCACAAAATGTCTACCTTTACATTTCCAGCCCTTACAATCAGTCCTGATAACAATTATTCACTATTGTAGCACAAGAGACTTATCCGCATCTCCTTTCATCAGCCCCGCCTAGACAGATGGGATACTACTCAGTGGAGATTCTGCCTTCCTCCATGCCCTCTGGATCTAGGTTCCCATTTTTTTTTTTTTTAATTGAAGCATATAGGATGCTTTATTTTGAGTTCTCTGATAGTTTACATGGGAGAACATTAGCTTCACATTGATCCCATCGTATATCGTTTCTTTGCCATGGTTGCAATCCCCTCCATGCATCATCAACCAAGCACAGGGTAT